>NC_134253.1:698441-1043911 GCF_965152275.1 Natator depressus | reverse complement strand
CAGGATGACAGTGGCCTCAAGTCTAGTGGCTGTTCAAGGACACAATGAGGGTTTCATTCTCAAAACATAAGGACAAGGGATACTCAAGACTAATCTAATAGATTGCAAAATTTGACTACACTTTGCTAAAACCCAGTGTTCAAATCAATGAGACAATTATGCCAGATAAAATTTTGGTCACTTTGTCACTGAGTTGGCCAGACCTTGTTAAAGTTATCCAACAACTAGGCAGAAGACACTTTGTTGTTTTAAATTTAAGAGTACAGAAAATCAGTCTAAAAATCAAGCTCATGTTCATGCTAGTTCCTGATACATCCCACTACTTTCATCCTGACACTGAAACTCTTTGCCCAGAGTAGGCGGCATTACCAAGTCCAAGTTCTAGAGTCTGGTAGGTACAGAATGCTGCTGCTCACCCCCTCTCACATACTATGAAACAGCAGCACATCACGCCACCTCACTTGTTCCACATTAGAACTCAATTCTGAAACAAATTTTTTTTAAACCCATCCATTCCAGCCTACTTCACAGACCTTGTTTCTTCACTCTTCCAGCAAGTGTGTGGTAGAACAGAGGATGCAATCATGACAGGATTGGTGCAAGAGCCTTCTCTTCTGTTGATGCCACCATTTGGAACAGCCTTCCTACATCCTGGTGCCTCATCAACTTTCCATCTACTTCCAAATCTCACCTGCAAATGTCTCTTGTCCCTTTCCATTGTTTCTTAAATCTGCTTTCCAATTGCTATTAATTTTACATTTTACTTTGTAACTACTAGTTAATGCTGAAATAATTTTCTGGATAATATGAAAAATTCTGTAGAAACTAGACCTTACACCAAGTTAGAAATAAAAGGGGCCAACAAAAAAACTGGGTGCATACACCCACCAGAAGCTGGCTACAGTACTCTGACAGAGGCTGAATTGGATATTAAAGCAATACTACTGAACAGAAAACATACAGGGGAAAAATGCAGTTGGCATGCACTTTCTATTACAGCGACCAGTTGTCACTGTGCAGTACCAAACTCTATTACACAAAGTGACTGCCTCTGAGTGGACTGACTTATTTCAATTCACTTCAATTCATTGTTATTTGAATACATTTAATGTTAATTAAAATAAGTCCTGATGTGTCCGATTGCTGCTCTTCAAGTCAGAAAACAAATGCTGGAGCTGTGTTCCTACCCCCCACTCAAGCCTTGACACCTCTTTAAACTTACTGTTCTCATAACAAATTTTAAAAATGTAAAATTAGTTAATGAAGCCCAAATCCGTGCTTCAGTATTAGGAAAAAGAAAAGGAGTACTTGTGGCACCTTAGAGACTAACCAATTTATTTGAGCATAAGCTTTCGTGAGCTACAGCTCACTTCATCGGATGCATACTGTGGAAAGTGTACAAGATCTTTTTATACACACAAAGCATCATGCTTTGTGTGTATAAAAAGATCTTCTACACTTTCCACAGTATGCATCCGATGAAGTGAGCTGTAGCTCACGAAAGCTTATGCTCAAATAAATTGGTTAGTCTCTAAGGTGCCACAAGTACTCCTTTTCTTTTTCCTAATACAGACTAACACGGCTGTTACTCTGAAACCAGTATTAGGAAAGCTTCTTCTAAAAGTCAATTCTATAGCAAAGCAAAGATGTTCATCAGTCACTGACAGTTCTTAGGGCCCAAACTCTGACAGTTATTGATGTGATATATTAAAAATATTGTTTATCATTGTTGCCTAAGCCTCTGGGCCTACTTACAAGCATATGTCTTTTGTGAGTCTAAATAAAAAGGTTATTCCTGAAATAAATAGGACCAAAGAGCCATCCTACCACTGCACATCTACCCACACTCCATGACCTGACTTACAATATTCACTATTAGGGGGAATTTCTGTGATGAAACCCCCACATCACAGCTTACTCCACTGGAATGCACAAACAAAAGAGAACTTAATTCAATTGTTTCACTCTGATAACTACTCCCTGGACACATGGAGAGAAACCATTCCCACTAGTTGACACCCTGTGAACTTTGTTTGCTATTACACAACTGACGTTTCACTTTACTCCTTTCGCAATAATGGTTTCCGGTGCATCCACTGCTGGCAACAGATTGCGTACCTACAGAAAAAAAAAGCTCTGAGTCGTCTGGCCAAGTGGTTTAAGAGAGTTCATGAATGCCTGTTGGCCAGTTTTTAATTTCCAGTTATAAAAAAAAAATCTTTCTTGGAAAGTTCTAAAATATGAGTTATGTACTATTCAGAGCTAGTCTGATTTAATTGGGTAAATATATATTTTAAGCAGGTGTTAGTCACAGGATCTACCTGTGGAAGACAGTTCACTGCAAAACATTTTAGTGCTTTAATGAAGCAAACAAAACATTTTAGTGCTTTAAAGGAAACAAACAAAAAATCCCACATAATGCTACACTACAGAGATAACCAGGAGGGAGAAGGAGGGCATTTTTTGTAAGTCTTATTTACTAATGCAAATAGCACTTTACATCTTCAAAATGCCGTGTGAACTAGGATCTTTTTACAATGCACAATGAAACAGGAAGATGTTCGACTCTCAAGTAAAACACATATAGGGTGCAACAGAAAGCTTCTGAGACCTTGTTTGTTAAGGCACATGGAGTTTACATAATGGCTTCTTAAGCAGCAAACCGACATCAGATTCTACACTCCCCACCATTTCTTATTCCACCCAGAAAGACTGTCTCCTATAACGTATTTGCGCTGTTCTACAGAATTAGTTGCTTGTTCGCATAACTATCCTTCCACAAACACCAGGACCTACTCTCACCTTCTTCCCTGTCCACAAGACCATACTGCACTGACACCTTTCACACACAGTGTGAATGAAAACACAAAAGATGCTTAATGGAAACATTAGCCAGCTATACAAAGTACAATATCAAAGCTACAGATAATCAGCTTAATTTCCACAAAACACAGAAAGTCAATTATCAATTTCCTGTTTATTTTTATATACACAAACTTTATGCAAGATGAAGATTTCAGAACAGAACTGAGAGGGGAACCTCACCTAGATCTTTGATGGATTTCAAAAGGGGTGGCTGATGCAAATTTCTAAGGCTATGTCATTCTGAGTTTAAAAAAAAAAAATCATATACCTATCCTCTACCCAAATGCATCTATATTAACAGCAATTTCATTAGAAATGTCAAATATATTATCTGCTGCTTCCCAGGTTAGCAACACATATCTGAGCCAGTAAAGACCCAAAGTTTTACAATCTGACATAGGCAAAATGAGCTGTGGGTCTCATTTCTCATTGGACACCTGTTCAAATTACACAAGCAGCTATCCCTATTAACAAAAAGAAAAGGAGTACTTGTGGCACCTTAGAGACTAACCAATTTATTTGAGCATAAGCTTTCGTGAGCTACAGCTCACTTCATCGGATGCATACTCTATCCCTATTAACATTCTCGTGGGCAATTTTCCAGAGGCCAAGGACTGAATGGGCCATGAAGAAGCAGCTACCCTCTGCCCCAAGCTTAGAGGCATCCAGGGCTGAGGCAGATTGGTAGGAAAGCTAGCATGACACTAACTCAGTGAATAAATAGAAGGAAGACATCAGTCTTCAGCCTAGTCAAGCTGATGCCTTTCACCAGCACAAGTTTCAGTTTGTTTATTTTTTAAAATCAAAGCAGCAGCACTTGGCCTTAAGTACAAGGATCCCCAACAGTTAGAAGAAGCAGTAACACCTGATAAGGCCACACAGAAACAACAACTGAGAATATGTTTCCTCCAGCCCCATAGTGGACATTTACAAATGTTGCAGTACTGAAAGTGGTTTGGAAGCTTCTGGCCCCCTCTTCAAAAGGTACCACTTCTCCTACAATTACTGGGAGCTGGTACCCAGGAGTGTGAGGCTTTGGAGAGGAGCCATTTTAAAATATAATTCAAGGGAAATAATATTAAAACCTCTCATTTTAATTCCTAACAAAATAAAGATGCTGTGCACCTTCATTTGCATAACAATCAGACCACCCCACACACTCTGCACAGATGCTAGAGGAACATGGTGGTACTCCCAGATACCAGCATCCCTCTCTCTCTTCATGCATCAATCCTGATGGGTCACCACACGGACTCTATAACCCAAGGCAACACAATCCCTAGAAATTCCACAGATCAAAGACAGAGACAATTCTGAGACACCACTAGCCAACAATATGAGGTAGAAGGAGTCTCCTACCCACAAACATCTGTCCACTGAGGACAAGAGAACCCATCCCCTGCACAGCTCCCCAAACTCCCCTACTCTCTAAGAGAAGGTAATCCCGCTGGTGAAGCATTTTTCCACACCCTGAATGAAGATTACCATGGGAGATTAGGGGGGCTGAGTCCTATAAATCTTCATTTCCCTTCTATGCTTCCTGACACAAAAGGAGCACTCCAAACCTCCCCACCACAAAGAGGGGAACCTATACCTTCACGGAAGGTCCCCCAATACACACACAAACCCCGTGACACAGCCAATTCCCCTATCACCTACCTAGGCCACGTAGCTCCCCAAATTGCCCCTTGCAAAGTACCCTCAGTCCCCACCGCCCATCAGTCTCCTGCCAGGCTCTCGGAGAGCGGGCTCCAGAGTCTGCGCCTAGACCTGCACCTCCCTAACCGCCATGAGAATTGGGCTCCCTCCACTCAAAACTGGATCTACCCAGCCGCTCTGTCCCATCCCCACCTCTCCCCTGTGAAAGCTGAGCCAGGGTCCCCCATCCCTTCCTCACACAGACATGCCCCCGAGGCAACACCGGCCCCCCTCCATCCCATCCCGCCGCCCCCCCCCGAGACAACACCGGCCCCCCTCCATCCCATCCCGCCGCCCCCCCCGAGACAACACCGGCCCCCCCATCCCATCCCGCCCCCCCCCGAGGCAACACCGGCCCCCCTCCATCCCATCCCGCCCCCCCCCGAGGCAACACCGGCCCCCCTCCATCCCATCCCGCCCCCCCCCGAGACAACACCGGCCCCCCTCCATCCCATCCCGCCGCCCCCCCCCGAGACAACACCGGCCCCCCTCCATCCCATCCCGCCGCCCCCCCCGAGGCAACACCGGCCCCCCTCCATCCCATCCCGCCGCCCCCCCCCGAGGCAACACCGGCCCCCCTCCATCCCATCCCGCCGCCCCCCCCCGAGGCAACACCGGCCCCCCCCCATCCCATCCCGCCGCCCCCCCCCGAGGCAACACCGGCCCCCCCGAGGCAACACCACCCCCTCCATCCCCCCCAGGCAACACCTTCCTCAGGTCCCAGCCCCCCAACCCAGCAGCCCCGCCAGCAAAACGCGCGCCCCGCCGCTCCCTCAAGTGCCCGGCGAAAGGGGAGCCCCCCGCCGACCCCAGCCACGGCCGCCCCGGGACGAGCCCGGCCCCCGCCAGAGGGGCCCCCAGCCCCCCAGCCCCCGGCGCGCGCAGCGGGGGGCGCCCGGCGGGGCCCGCCCCCGCACTCACCCCGGGCTCCCCCGGGCCCGCCCAGCAGCAGCAGCAGCAGCAGCGCGAGCGCGGCCGCCGGCAGCGGGGCGCGCGGGAAGGGGCCGGCAGCGCGAGCCGACTCCGCCATAGCAACCGCCGCAGCCTCGCTCCCGTCCGGGCCCGGCCAGCGCGAGACACCGAGCGCGAGCGAGCAGCGCCGCCGGGGCCGCCGGGCCTTAAAGGGGAGGGGCGGAGGGCGGGGCCGCGTCCTTAAAGGGGGGGACGGGGAAGGCCGCTGTCCGCCGACACGAAACAGAGCACGGCTAGGGCAAGGGCCTGAGGGTGGAAGGAGCGTGCTGGGTGTGTGCGCGTGCGCCATGGGCGTGCAAAGGCACATGGGGTGCCCAAGGGTGCGCAATGTGTAGGAAATGTACGAGGGGCAGCAATGGGGGTGTGTGTGTAAATGGATAGTGCACATGGGGCTGTGAGTGTGAAGATGGACATTGAGGCCCTGGGTGTGCAAATGTGCACGAGAGCGTGTGTTGAGATGCACATGGGTGTGCAAATGAATATGGGGGGCATGGTTTAGGGAAATGACATGGAACGAATGTGCAGTGGGTGTGCAAATGGATATGGGGGGGCCGTGTGTGCAAATGGTGTACAATGGTTGTGCAAATGCATACTGGGGCAGTGCGTGTGCCGTGTGTACGCAATGCACCCCGTGGAGAGCCAGTGTCCTTCCACATGACGAGCCCTGTATAGGGGGTACGTGCAGCGTAGTGCAGGAGAAGCCAGCACCGTTCTGTGTGCATGGAGTAGTGTGCAGTCTTTGAGCAATGCACGGTGGGTGTTACGTACTAACGGAGAAGTATACCTGGAAGGAACTAGTGTCATGTGTACACAGAGGGAGAGGAGCGATAGGTGCGCACACAGACATGGAATGCACATAGGGAAGGCTCTGGGCAATACACAGGGGGATGCAGCAATCATCTTTGCAATGCATATGGGGCAAATCTGCATATCCCGTGTCCTTGGGAGGGAGTTAACGTCACCGTATGCAATACAGGGGGAGAGGATGCATTACAATGCATTACAGACACAGTAATATTCTGCCCCCCCCCCCCCATACTGCATTGCAGACACAGTGATACTGGATCCCCCCGCCCTTGGCCAAGAAGGGCTATTTTCAGACCCCAGCATGCAGCAAACCTGGCAGGGGCACATGCTAAATGCAGGCAGACTCAGCAATGTGAGCCTGAGACTGGCTGGCTGGACATCCCAGACCATTCCATTGCTACCCCAGAGAGGCACCAGTGGAATCTCTGGCATTCCAATTAAAACGCATTTCATTACAAACTGCTGGGCTATTTTTCCTTCCCTCCTTCTATATAGTGCACATGACTGGATCTATGGGTCCCTGGGGACTTGGTGTGCTGGGTTTACTCTACCAATTGTTGCATTCCAGAAAAAAAAAAATTCCACCCTAAATTCTTGCTGGAGGCTGAGCCAATGATTAATTTGCTGAGTTCCTAAAGCATGTGTGTACGTGTGTGCAGACACATAAAGATCCCAAAGCAACAGTAATACAAAACTCTGATCCCATAAGGTGCTGAGATCCCCACATACTGCAGGCTCAGGCCTATAAGCAGAACATGATCGTAAAACCATAGGGAAAAATGAATAGATGAGGATACTGGGCAAACCCATCTGCTGGTTGGGGACATTATAATGAATGTTTACAGGCCGGGAATAGATCATTTGAGGAGGTTGGGGTGAGTCTCCTTTAAGTCATTCCCTATGGCTGACTTTGGTGTGGAGTCAGCTAGCTGATCTGCTCATGCTGACGCCAGTGCTTCATGCAGCTCTTTCAGAACGCACGGGGCTGCTGGGCCCGAGCACCTGAAAATCTGACCCTTCTGTTCAGGGGCCAGATAAGAGCTGAACCCTTTGAAAGTCTGGCCTCCCAAATCTTCTTGAGATGAGATAAAAGAGGAGCCGAGGCTAGGAAATTACAGAGGAATATGGCGGCTGCATTTAGCTAGGCCCAGACCTGTACAGCTCTTGGACCTTTTTAACTCAAGGGTCCTTAGGCTTCTACCTCCCACAGGAGTTAGGTACCTAAAGATCTTTGAAGATCTGGGCCCTAGCTTCTTTTCTGGTGAGTGAATTGCTTGTGGGTTGCTATGAATAGTGGTTGGTCCGAAATCTATGCTGAAGAATTGCAATGGCTCATTTTCAGCCTGTCAGTCATTCTTCAAACGGTCAATCGTGGGGGAGTCTGGGTTAGCGCCTCAGTTGCATAGTGTTGTTGCTGCACCTTGATGGAGACCTCGATTCACAAAACTTCCGGTCACTGAGGGAAGCATCCAGGTAGATACTTGCTGACCAGAGTGGGGATGGATTTAAGCAGGCACTTAAGTGCTTTCCTGGGTGATGGAAAGCTTATAAACAGGTGAATGATGAATGCCAAGCAACCGAACATTCATGACAGATTGTCAGACCAATCATCGTTCAGCCTAAAATATGTGACATTTGGGGGATTAGGGAATGTTTGCACGAGTACTTGGCTGTTGGCTGACTGTGAGCAGCGGGGAGGGGGCAGTTTGCAGAAGTTCCGTTGTTATTTATTTATTTGCAGTAACTCCCACTACAATCTAGGGGCTGTCCGAACATTTAAGGCCAGTCCCCTCCCCAAGGAGCTTGCAGTCTAGATGGGGAAGTCGGGGAAAGAGGAATAAATTGGCAATTTATTGGCTGAGCTTGCTCAGTTTGCCTCTTTAGCTGTAACATTATAACTTTTGAACACGGCATCCGATTAAGTCCAAAATTGAAGGGAACATTTTAAGCATCAGGGGATGGAACCTTAATGATTCTCCCCTACGAGGGGAGACAGGGAGCCCCTGCCATCTGTTTAGCAGAGCCAGAACTTCAAGCACCTTGCACTTGCCTACAGATCACAACGAAGTGGGGAGTTGTGGGGGGGACAAACCGAGCCTATGCTATGGCAAGGAGAATGGGGGACCCAGGCACAGCGGGAGGGGAAAGGGGCACACAGTGCCCCTGTCATGGAGAGGAGAGCATGCGAGAACATGGGACCCTGGTATGGGGGGGAGGAGGGAATGGCAGGACATACAGAAACCCTGACACTGGGGGCACTAAGAGATCCTGGGGGAATCTGCTATAGGAGAGAAAGGGAGGACAGCAGTGATGACAAATTCAATGTCGGCCTCATTCACTATTTCTGTGAACGCAACAAAACAGGGGGATGACCCTATCATGCAGATCAGCACAAACCGGTCTGATGTTGGGCCATGAGTGGGCGGGGCTCGACTTGTGGGTGGATCTTAGGAGCACATCACAAGCCTGATAGACCAGCCAATTGCTTGGTGCATGTTTCGCAAGGCTACCCGTAAAAACCAAAAAGAAATTCCAGGAAAGGTCAACCCACCCTGTGGGTTTTTAATCAGGGAGCAGGAAAAAAATATGATTGCAACAAAATCTCCTGAGCAAGTTCCTCTTTCATCTGTCTCCGGGTTTTTGACTTATGTGGTGTTGCTATCAGCAGGAAACTCCTGCGTGCTAGATGATGTGGATCTGCTGATAAGGAGCTGGGTGATGCAGGCTAAATGAGCCTTTAATATCCTGTTTAAATAATGTTATTATAGCCATTTCCAGTTGTCACAAACAAGACCTGGATTTTGTCGGTGCATTTTTTGTCCTTTTTTGGTGTAAATTCCTAGGAACATTAATGCACACAGCAGATCTGATTCCAGTGGCCAGATTCTGCTCTTTGTATAGGGGATTTTCACCCAGGCACAAAAAGAGAGAGGCTAGATCTTCTCCCTCTCACTCAAGCTGGTGTAAACCAGAGGTAACTCCGTTGGCCTGGTTCTCCATTGCCCTTGGGTAGCCATTTACAGCCACTTCATACTGATCTAAATGGGGGAGAATCAGGCTCAGTGCAGTTACACCAGTATAAAATGGGCGTAGGTGAAGGCAGAATCAGGCACAGCCTGTTTATATAAAACACCACACACCCATGGTCATGATTTGCTCTAAGTTAAGGAGCCGTTAACCAGTCTAGAACATGGATGGATGTGTATGGGAAAAGGGAGATGCCACAGGAAGTTGCATGGGAGTCAGCCCTGGGAGTTGGGAAATCCAGGTTCTGTTTCCAGCTCCACCACGAACTCATTGTGTGACCTTCAGCACATCACTTTGCCTCTCTCTGCCTCTGTTTGTGAAATGGAGGTAACAATGGGCTCTTCTCCTGAACATAGCGTGTGGGGATCTTGGGATGAAAAGCGCTAAGTAGCAGTATTCCTGGGTAGGTGATGCTCTGAAAGAGAATTGGCCCAGTCCATTGCACAGCCCTCATGGTGTAAAGCCAATGTCTTGACCACTCATGGATCATTAAAGATCTTGTGACAGATTTTTTTGTAAGAGTCAGGGCATTAGCCCTGGCCAAATCTTCCCTTGCTAATTACACTCTGACACCTTCAAATCTTTCCAAACTGGTCAGGCAAATCCCCTGGGGGTTCATTTTGTAGCCATGTGCTGCAGCATCAGCCCCTCCTCCCACTAATCTTTAATAAGAAGAGATTATCAATGGTTTGGAAGCAAGGTTTATTGTAGGGTTTGGATGCGAATGAGATATATGACGTTATTCACAGGAGTTGAACACTTTGAGCATAAATAAAGACCATGCATGAGCTCTGGACAGCAGGGCTTTCCCTGTCTCCTGACATCTCACCTTGAGCAAAAGGCAGAGATTTTGCAGCGCTTAGGAGATAAAATCGCTTTACATTTTATACAATATATTACATTTTAACATATAAATAACTATAGAATAGGGCCCAAAGCTGTTTTTCCAGGCACCGTTTAAACTGATGTTACAGGTGAGACCAAACTGATCCCCAAGCTTTGGAGAATTTTTTGGATCCGGGTCAGAACTTTAAGGACTTGGCTCCTTCAACTGAAAGATCTCTATGCTGCTGCATCAGCGGGAGGGAAGGAAGGAGGGAGAAGAATGTGGCAGGGTATAATGGGGACTATTTTTCAGCCTTAATTATAGTGATGGCTACCAGGTGAGCATCACAAGAGAGGTGACAAGAGGAAGGTATTTCAGGCCCCCGTTCAACAAGGCACTTAAAGCACATGCTTGTCTTTAAGCATGTGAGTCCTCCCATTCCCCTGGAGTTTAGGAGAGTCAGCAAATGTGCCTTTCGCTTATCCTTATGCTCCTGAGAGGGAGAGAAAAGCTCCTCAGGGGCTCATTAACACATGAAATCCATGATATTGTTGTACTTCAATCAGAGCTACTTTGGGCATACAAAGACAGACATGTATTTCATTAATATATGCCTACGAGCCACTGATTTCAGTAAGGGTTGGTCACAGTTCTGTGCTGATAGGGCAGTTTATGTCCCAGCTGCAGGACCGACTGAGCTGTGTGAGATGCCCAAAGAGGGGGAGAAAGGTTCTTGGCTGCACTGACAACCTGCCAGGGGGCTGAGGGCCACAGCTGGGGCTCAGTCCCGCTGCGCCCCATTGAAAGCGGTTGTAAAACTGTCCATGGACTGCAGTCGGAGCACGCTCAGGCCCTTAATTTGCCAATATCTGTTCAACAAGGGACCTGCCCCCGCGAGTCACTGAGCGCCCCCAGCTCCAGGCGAAGTCCAAGGGAGCTGAGGGTGCTTAGATAGCTCCGGGCTGAGCTCTGTTAATCAAAAACAAACACAGAGAGCCACAATATTTTCCTCAGGCTTGTATCTTCCTTGATAACAGGGCACTGAAACCACCAGCAATAAAACCCCGCAGCTGTTCAGCGCTGTCCTTGCACTCGTGTGGCAGCAGCAGGGCAGCTGTGGGCAGCATGAGGGGGTTGAGTGTCCCCCCTCGAGACAGTTCAGGATGTGGATAAACCAGAGAGGGCCCCCGATCAAAATGTTGCTTCCAAACAGCCCCCCAAAGTCTGGGCGAGTTCAGATGCGGCTCTACACGGTGGCTTACATTGTG
This sequence comes from Natator depressus, assembly GCF_965152275.1. Lineage (NCBI taxonomy): Eukaryota > Metazoa > Chordata > Testudines > Cheloniidae > Natator > Natator depressus. The sequence goes on along the minus strand of NC_134253.1, from coordinate 1,032,448 downwards.
TCCCTTACACACCTGGAGTCTCCCTCTGTCTATAACAGACAAGGGAGTGTCAGGTGGGCCCCTCCAGTGGCTGGGAAGTCTCGGCTGCCTTTAGGGAGACCTGGGGTCTTATTCTGCCCTGCCTTGCACCTTGTGTTTTCATTTCCGCTTGTGCCAAACGTGTGGAAAAGACACCCCGTCAGAACGGCCACGTTGCACGGCCAGTGTGCACAGGTGGACAGGCCTCCACAGGAGACAAGGCCGGGGCTGGACACAGCGGCTCAGACCCATCTTTAGCAGGTCTGCTTGGAATATGATGACGTGACTCCCCTTCCCACTGAAGCAAATGCATCCAAGTACCTACGGGAGGAAGATGTGGCAGGGAGAATCTATGAGCTTGAACAATGTCTGGGATCTGCAGCAGCGAGGTGGCGGGGACGCTAACCTGGACTTAACCCAGTACTGTCCTTTGCAGGATACAAGAAACACGCTGCACATTGCACCCGTCGGGGAATTCCTGGCTGCTGTCATGGGGGAGCTGTGGGCGGGGAGCCCTGCTGGTGCCAAATTCACTGTGGAAGCTCAGGTCTGAGCAGATCCCAGATTCCTTCATGCTGGGCCGTGTCAGCGATGAAGGAGGGGGCAGGAACTCACCTCTCCAGTCACGGGTAGCAGTGAGATTAAGCTGGTCAGGGCAGCTTGCCAGCTGGGGGGGATGGAGTAGCTGGACGCGCTCGGGAAATGAGGGGGACCCACTGAAAGAGGGGGTGTTTCTTGCCCTTCTGCGCCTGCCCCTGGGGGTGGGAGAGAGTAGATCAGGACAACCCAGGAAATGTCAAGTTGGCACTAGACCCCGAATGGCTGCTTGCACCAAATTCCTGCCTGGTGTAAACAAATGGAAGTAAATCCAAAAACCCCCGGGGCCCACCTCCCACACGGAGCTTCGCCTGGCTCTGAATGAGGACACGTAAAGGGCCGGTGCGCATGAAGGCCAGAACTCAGCCACAGAAGGGAGGAATGACACCTGCAGCCCCAAGGGGGTTTCAGCACCAGGGTAGGGTGGCAGGCTGTTCCCTGAGGACTCTCCACTGGGGTAGAGAGCAGCTTTGGTTCTCAATAGGATGCTAAATTGGTGCATCCCACAGTGGCTTTGGCTGCACCCCCGATTGAGCACAGAGCGTTCATCACAGCCCAGTTCCAGTCACTGAGCTGCTGCCTGGCTCCCGGTGATTCCAGGGTGCATATTGTGTTATTTTACACGTGTCCGGAGACAGACACGCGTGCATGCACACTCACCTATGTGCAAAAGGATCCCAAAGGCTAAACTGAGACTCCTGCTTTTCACATGGTCCTGATGTGGCGTTCAGAGTCAACGCCCCACTCTTGTGAGCAGGGCGGGGCGTGGGCTGCTGCTCTTGTTCCTGTCTGGCATGCGAGACAGGCTGGCGTCAGCTCACGGACCCAGCGGGTATTTTTATAAATGGGCTGGGAGAATTTTTTTTTAATTAAAAAAAAAACCCTCCAAAAAAACAACTCCGAGGACACTGGAGAGCGACTGCGAAAGACATGCCGGGGCAACTGGCAGCTGCTGAGTGGGGCTTTTCTGCAGCAGGTTGGAATGGTCCCTGGGAAGTAGTGGCCAGTTAAAATCCTCCTTCCACAACGGGGCTGGACTTCGAGAGAAAAACCGGTTTGTTACATAGTCGCTCAAAGGCCTCCTCCCTGCGCGCAGCATAAACTCAGTGACCTTGAACCTCTTCGGCTTCTCTGCTGCTTCGGAGTCTGAGCAAGTGAATCAGAAACCCGATCCCAGCGCTCTCAGGCCTGCTCCCCGCAGTTAATAATCTTGTTTGGGTTTTTCTAGGGAGCTGCTCAGTTTCTTTAGTGTCTTTTTAATCCTCAGGGCTGTGAGCCGAGCAGAGGGGCTCTGGTACCAGCATTCCTTCATGACCTTAGCCAAGGCGGACAAAATCTGGGTGGGCCGAGAGAGAGAGAGAAAATTACCATCAAATGAAAATAACTGAGCTCCAGGGCCAGATCCTCCCCTGGTGTAAATCAGCAGTGTTTCATTGACTTCTGTGGAGCTACGCCCAATTACACCAGCAACAGATCTGGCTCCCCGATATTAACCAATGATACCCCCAGCAGAACGCTGCTTTGTCTCTCCCTTTTGGCAGGCCCCATAAAGAAAAGTCACGAGCAAGAACGCTGAGCAGGAGAAGCCTGACCAGGTGGGTGAAGTAAGAGCTTTTCCTGGAAGCCTGTCATTCAAAAGCTATAATATTTGGGCAACTTCTCTGACCCTCCATTTTCCCATCTGTGAAATGGGGTGATAAAATGTAGATGCCTTGTAGGAAGAGCTTTAAGTCTCCAGGCAAAAGGCCCCTCTATTGGCAAACACTTATGCACATGCTGGACACTAATACCATGAGTTAGACCCATGACTGCTTGCAGTAATAAAGTTAAAACCGTGTGTAAGTGTTTGCAGGATCCCCTCCTCATGGATCAGGTGAAGGCCATTTATTTAAAAATTGGAAGTCAAATCCTACAGAGGAAAATAGAGAGGCACACAAACTCTGGCAAGTCAAGTGTAAAAGTACAATTAGACAGGTCAAAAAAGAATTTGAAGTGCAACCAGCAAACGACACAAAAGCTAAGAGCAATTTTTTTAAATACATCAGAAGCAGAAAGCCTGCCAAACAATCAGTGGGGCCACTGATCAGGGTGCTAAAGGAGCCCTCAAGGAAGACAAGGTCATTGTAGAGAAACTAAATGAATTGTCTGCATTGGTCTTCACTGCAGAGGACATGCAGGAGATTCCCACACCTGAGCCATTCTTATTAGGTGAGAAATGTGAGGAACTGTCCCAGATTGAGATGTCAATAGAGGAGGTTTTGGAACAAATTTATACATTCAACAGTAATAAGTCACCAGGACTAGATGGGATTCACCCAAGAGTTCTGAAGGAAGTCAGATATGAAACTGTGAGATGTAACCTAATGCTCAAATCATCCTCTGTACCAGTTGACTGGAGGATACCTAATGTAATGCCGATTTTAAAAAAGGCTCCCGAGGTGTTCCTGGCAATTACAGACCAGAAAGCCTATCTTCAATACTGGCAAATTGGTAGAAACTATAGTAAAGAACAGAATGATCAGACACATAGATGAACACAATATGCTGAGGAAGAGTCAACACGGCTTTTCTAAAGGGAAATCATGTCTCACCAATCTATTAGAATTCTTTGAGAAGGCCAATAAACACATGGACAAGGGGGATCCAGTGGATATAGTATACTTGGACTTTCAGAAAACTTTTGACAAAGTCCCTCACCAAAGGCTCTTAAGCAAAGTAAGCTGTCATGGGATAAGAGGGAAGGTCCTCTCATGGTTCAGTAACTGGTTAAAAGACAGGAAACAAAGGGTAGGACTAAATGGCCAGTTTTCACAGTGCAGAGAGGCAAACTGTGGGGTTCCCAAGGATCTGTATTGATACCAATAATGTTCAACATATTCATAAACGATCTGGAAAAAGGGGTAAACAGGTGACAAAGTCTGCAGACAATACAAAATTACTCAAGATAGTTAAGTCCAAAGCTGACCGGGAAAAGTTACAAAGGGATCTCACAAAACTGGGTGACTGGGCAACAAAATGGCAAATGAAATTCAGTGTTGATAAATGCAAAGTAATGCACATTGGAAAACACAATACTACACATACAAAATGATGGAGTCTAATTTAGCTGTTACCACTCCAGTGGACAGTCTCTACGTAAAAGAATAAATGGACACAAATCAGACGTCAAGAATTACAACATTCAAAAACCAGTCGGAGAACACTTCAGTCTCTTTGGTCACTCGATTACAGACCTAAAAGTGGCAATTCTTCAACAAAAAAACTTCAAAAACAGACTCCAATGAGAGACTGCTGAATTGGAATTAATTTGCAAACTGGATACCATTAACTTAGGCTTGAATAGAGACTGGGAGTGGATGGGTCATTACACAAAGTAAAACTATTTCCCCATGTTTATTCCCCCCCCCCCCCCACCACTGTTCCTCAGACATTCTTGTCAACTGCTGGAAATGGCCCACCTTGATTATCACTACAAAAGGTTCCCCCTCCCCTTCTCCTGCTGGTAATAGCTCACCTTATCTGATCACTCTCCTTACAGTGTGTATGGTAACACCCACTGTTTCATGTTCTCTGTGTATATAAATCTCCCCACTGTATTTTCCACTGAATGCATCCGATGAAGTGAGCTGTAGCTCACAAAAGTTTATGCTCAAAGCAATTTGTTTAGTGCCACACTAAGGACTAAGGTGCCACAAGTCCTCCTTTTCTTTTTGCGGATACAGACTAACACGGCTGCTGTTCTGAAACCACTCCAGAAAGAGATCTTGGAGTCATTGTGGATAGTTCTCTGAAAACATCCGCTCAATGTGAAGCGACAGTCCAAAAGGCTAACAGAATATTAGGAACCATTAGGAAAGGGAGAGATAATAAGACAGAAAATATCACAAATCCACTATACAAATCCATGAGATGCCCACACCTTGAATACTGAGATCTGGTCACCCCATCTCAGAAAAGATATATTAAAATTGGAAAAAATATGGAGAAGGGCAACAAAAATGATGAGGGGGATGGAGCAGCTTCCGTATTAGGAGAGGTTAAAAACACTGCGGCTGTTCAGCTTGGAAGAGAGACAACCGGCGGCGGGGGGGGGGGGGGGGTTATGATAAAGGTCTAAAAAACCATGACTGGTGCAGAGAAAGTGACTAGGGAAGTGTTATTTCCTCCTTGACATAACACTAGACCCAGGAGTTATCCAATTAAATTAATAGGCAGCAGGTTTAAAGCAAACAGAAGGAAATACTTCTTCACACAGCACACAATCAACCTGTGGAACTCATTGCCAGAGGATGTTGTGAAGGCCAAAAGTATTACTGGGTTCAGAAAAGAACTAGATCAGTTCATGGAGGACAGGTCCATCAATGGCTATTAGCCAAGATGGGCAGGGACACAGCCCCATGCTGCGGGTGTCCCTAAACCTCTGACTGCCAGAAGCTGGGACTGAACAACAGAGGATGGATCACTTGATAATTGCCGTGTTCTGTTCATTCCCTCTGAAGCACCTGGCACCGGCCACTGTCGGAAGACAGGATACTGGGCTGGATGGACCTTTGGCCTGACCGAGTCTGGCCATTCTCATGTTCTTATTTATGGATTTATGGGTTTATGTGGCGGCTGAGTTAGAGAAGAGTCACTGCACTGGAGTGGATCTGCGCCCTCTGCTGCACTTACCGCGTCAGAGTACAGCCGATTAGGGACACTGGGTGTCTGCTGGTCAGTGCAAACCACTTTCTTCATCTCCTCGAAGCTGGGGTCGCTTGGGACCATGTCAAAGAAAGGAGGCCTGTAGTCCTCCACTATCCCTGCCGGAAGAAGAGAGGGCAGCAGGTGAGGAAAGCTGGCGTGGTCGCAGGGGCAGGCAGCACGAACTGCCAGCGCTATGCACCAGTGACCGTAACTCACCAGCAGCCACAGGACACACAGCAGGAGCGTGCACCACTCAGGCACGTGTGCATGTGTGTGCATGTGCACGTTTGCACCACTGCCCTCTGCTGGATGGACCTGGACCTGCTGAGTGCTTGTTGATAGGGGGATGAGCCCTGCTCCTAGCACTGGACTAGGGACGTGAAGAGCCCCTAGTGGCTCCAGTGTCAAACAACGGACTCTCATTAATCACATGTACTGTGGTGCCTGAGGCCCAGTCGAGACTGGGGCCCCTCGTGCTAGGTGGTATACGGCGTACAGACCGTCGTGCCTCTGGAGGAGCTGAAGTACAGGGGTGAACTGCTCACACCGATGCCAACGGAAGTTTTGCCCCTGATATCAGTGGGGCCAGGATTTCACCCCAGGGGTCCTTTCCCCGTGCTCTCTGCACAGTGGTATGTGTGGATGAGGCTGCAGAGCGCTACAGACCCTCCTCATGGTATGAACATGTCGGAACCTGCACGGGCCGAGCCAGTCAATGGGGCACTAACACCAAGCTCTGCATCCCGGAGGGCACGAAACCTGACGGGGGTTTGTAACGAGAGCAGGCATGGCACCAATGCGCAGTGCAACAGGATGTGCGACACGAACGTGCTCGCACCCCGGGCCCAGAGCTAGCACCCTGGGTACAGAGCTCGCACCCCGGGCCCAGAGCTAGCACCCCGGGCGCAGTGCTCACACCCCGGGCCCAGAGCTAGCACCCCAGGCACAGTGCTCGCACCCCGGGCCCAGAGCTAGCACCCCGGGCCCGGAGCTCGCACCCCGGGCCCAGAGCTCACACCCCGGACCCAGTGCTCGCACCCCGGGCCCCGAGCTAGCATCCCGGGCACAGAGCTCGCACCCCGGGCACAGTGCTCACACCCCGGACCCAGAGCTCACACCCCGGGCCCAGAGCTAGCACCCCGGGCCCGGAGCTCGCACCCCGGGCCCAGAGCTCGCACCCCGGACCCAGTGCTCGCACCCCGGGCCCAGAGCTAGCACCCCGGGCCCGGAGCTAGCACCCCGGGCACAGTGCTCGCACCCCGGGACTGGAGCTAGCACCCCAGGCACAGTGCTTGCACCCCGGGCCCGGAGCTCGCACGCCGTGGGAGCTGACCCACAAACGACACTGCCCTGACTCCAGATTCACGCTGGCGTAGCGCAGATCAGGTGCAGCCTGCGCTGGTTGCGTGGCCAAATCAGACCCTGGGTGGAGTCCTGCCGTGGCTACCCAGTGCTGCAGGGGAGGATGCACCAAGCCTGTCGTGAACACCTCAGTGCTGCTCATAGGGAGGGGAACCCCCCTGACCCCGGGTCTCCCTCTGGAACTGGTTGCAGTCGCAGGAAACCAGGGGCCGTTCAGATCATCTGGGAACCTTGTCTTAGACGCAGCCCCCACCTAGTGGCGAACGGGAGGCCAGGCAGCTGCTCACCGCAGACCAGCCAGCAGCTGGCCCTGGCTAATCCATATTTAGTGCCTCCATATGTCTTTGTGCCAGAGATTTAACCCTTTTTGGCTGCCAAAGCCCTTCCAGGGTCCCATCAGCCCACTGCAGTGGGAAGTTCCTATCTGGCGCCTCACGAGCCTCCGTCAAAAAGGGATCGGAAGCCTCGGGGCAGAGGGTGTATCCCCCACGTCACCCTGCGCCCCCCCCGGATGCAGTGCACAGTGGGGAGTTTCCCCCGCACTGAGCGTCTTCTGGGAGAGAGGCCTTCGGCCCCGCAAGGGTTAATGGGCGGCCAAGGCAAGGGCACTGCTGGGTTAGTTAAGTGAAGTGTTTAATCTGAGAGTGCCTGGGAGCCGTAAATGAGATTAGCCCCGCCAGGCTGCGCCTTGTGGGAGCTGCCACCTTGCCCCCGACTTCCACCATTTAATGAACTTTCCTGCTGGTGAAAGGTGCCAGCTGGACACCCGGGAGACCGCAGGCCTCTGTGTGTCCCCCTGGGTCAACCGTCCACCTTGCCTGTGTCCCTTAGCCCTGCCCTGGAGGGAGAGATGGGCTCTGTGGCGCTCATCCAGGCCTGGGCCCGTGGGCTGAGGCCGCCACAATGAGTGTGTGTGTGTGGCGGGGGGCATTCCATTGCCAGGGGTATGGACTGAAGACACCACTTCTGGGGCCAGGCTCACTCTCTGCGGAGCCCCAAGCTGCCAGAGGGCGAGAGGACCGTGCCTGGGGGATGTCCTCGCTGCAAAAGCTAAGCCCGCCCCCCCATTCTGACACTGCTACTACAGGGGGCGAATGGGGCAGGGGAGGTGAATTCCCAAAGCCCTGGAGAAGGAGTCTGCATCTGGCTCATTTGCTCTTGGGTGATTGCACAACTTCAGCCCCGTTGCCCTCCCCCAAGAAGCATGCCCTCCCTGCCATCCCCATCCCACAACAGCTGCTTCTGACCAACCCCTGGCTGTGGCAGGCCATGGGGGAAATACCCTGGGTTAACCAGCCCATGATCCAGAGGAGCTGGAAGTCCCCTGGATGTGGCCAGGTTCCAAGCAGTCCTCTGATGCTGCTTGTTTTCTAATCAGTGTTGAGCAAACAAAGCGCTGATTGAGTCTAATGGGCCCTTTAATCAGGGAGCCGGGCGCTGACACTAGATTACAGTGTTTATAATTTACAGCTAATCTTCGGGCAAAAACCACCCAGAGCAGCCGAAAACCTTCACGGGAACAGCCCTGAGCAGCATTTATTTCTGCACTGGGAGCCTCGCTAACTCACGGGAGGATGCGGCTCTCACTCCTGCCGCTCGCTCAGCCTCTCCGCTGCGGCTGCAGCCACAGGCTGTGCCAGGCTCCCAAACAGACTGATTTACCCCGCTGCAAAACTCAGGACATGCGATACTGCCGACTTCCTGTGAAAACAGGCAGTCCCAGCCTCAGCCCGTCCAGTCCGAGCCCCAGGTCTTTCTCTGCAGGTTAGGATGTATTATCTTTTGAGGTCGTACAAGGAGCCCCAGTCATGGCCCAGGCGACCAATGTGCTGGGTGCTGTACAAACAGAACGAGGAGGCTGTCTGTGCCCCAAAGAGCTCACAGTCTGGGTATAAGACAGTGAATACAGAAGGTTAGCAGAATAGATAGGACCCTCTCAGGTGTCTGTGGGCATCAAGATATTCTGTGCATATATACAGACCAGGGACCCCAAGGCAGTCTCTGGGTACTCTAAAAGGACAGACAGGCGTGTGCATATCTATAGAGAAGGGTCCTTGTATCACATCCACATCTGTGGAGAGAGAATTAGGAGCACTGCGTCTCATCCCCAAAGCCCCCCCCAACTGCCCCTTACCGTTAACAACTGTCCTCCGGGTGATTTCCCAGAGCACCAGACCATATGCCCAGATATCTGTCTGCTTATAGGATTCGAAGCAGTCGGTGCGGATTTGTTCGTCCAGGACCTCGGGGGCCATGTAGCGTTTGGTGCCAACCCGCGGGTTGTTCCCAATGTCCAGGTAGTCGCTGCCCTGGGAATGCATGACCGCCAGCCCTGAAAGGAAGCAGCATCCCGCAGGCTGAGATGGAGGACATGGGGGGGCCTGGGTTTTCACTCCTCTCTCTATGAGGGAATCTGGGCCTGGCAGAGTTTTCTGCTTACAGCCCAGGGAAATCCATCTGGGATCAGTACAGCCTGTGTGTACCTCTGTCTCCCGTGGCGATTTGTTCTCTCTTTCCTTCCCTGGCTTATCCCATTTGCCTCCTTTCTGCTGATCACTGGGGCTGCGAAGGAGGGAGGGGGGGATATTTATTGTCACATGGGAACTGATACCTCCCAAAACACTACCATTTTGTTCTGGGGAAGAAAAATACCCCGGAGTTGACCTCACTTGCATCTGAACCTGTGACTCCAGGGGATTCAATATTTAAGCCCCGATGAGCAGACCATCCCCTCCACTGGCAGAGGAAACAGCCTTTGCTTTCATCACCCCTTAGAGATGCACCGGCCCTTTCACCACAAGGAGCGCAGGTGAAAGGGAATCCAGACAGCGGTTAGGGGCAGATGGGACAAAGGTCCGAGATGGTCAGTTCCTCTGTTCCCCAAGCAAGATGACATGCAGAGCTGGGTTACAGCCCTGGCTCTGGCCCCGGAGATCGATCCCCCTTCCTCACCCAGGTCTGCGATGCAGCACTGCATGTTGTTCTTCACCAGGATGTTCCTGCTCTTCAGGTCCCGGTGCGCAATGGCTGGTTTCCCCTGAGTCCCGAAGATCTCCACATGCAGGTGGACCAGGCCACAGATGATGGAGCAGGCCAGCCTCAGGCAGGTCTGGGCGTCCAGCACTGTCCTCTGCAGGTAGTCATAGAGTGAGCCATTCTCGTGGTAGTGAGTGATGAGCCAGAGCTGGGTGCTAGAGTTCCTGGACGTCATGTCAGAGGCGATGAAGCCTAGAGGGGGACAAAGCAGAAGGGGCCATGGAACAGGGGGGCACCAGCAGGCCGGGCGCCACATAAACACCCTCGTGGGCTGCTACTCACCCAGGATATTGTCATGCCTGAGCAGCACCGTGTTGTAGATCTCCGTCTCACGGAACCACGACTGCTCGTCCCGGGAGGAGAAGATCTTCACGGCCACGTTCTCCCCATGCCAGACGCCACGCCACACCTCCCCGTAGCGCCCTTTCCCTGCCATGACACGGACACGGCGTCACGCTGCCCTGCTGGTGCTGAGCGAACCCTTGGGACAGGCTCAGGTGGGGCACCCCTGCCCCACCTCAGCCACTCCTAGGATAAGGTTTTATGTTCTTTGTGGAGCAGTGACTAGAGGCAAGCTGGTTCCATGGCTGAGCCAGTGCACTGCACCCTCTGACAGCCACTGGGCAACCCAGCAGCCTCAGGCCATCAGAGAATGAACCTCGTCACCAGCAAATTGCCAGAACTTTTCTTTGGCTTCGTAGGGTCTAGTCTGGCCAACTAGGGGCTAGGACAGGTGACTTCATGCCCAGGCCTGGCGTATACAGTCATGGGGATAAGCTGGGTACCTCAGTGCCCAGGCCTGTCTGCTAATGGAAAGGCCAGGTCCCGCAGGGCCAGGCCTGGTCTGTAGGGCTGGGGGTCAGGCCAGGTCCCTCAGGGCCAGAGCCCAACCCATCGGATATCAGGGATTAGGGGTTAAGAAGAGCCCAGCTCCAGTCCAATAACTGCTTGTCCCCCCCCCCCCCCATACTAAGCATCTCCAGAGGGCCCTGGGCTAGCGGGTGGGTAACAGAGACGGCCTTAACCAGAGTCCAAAGTTTGCCCCGGGGGTCAGGATTCATGGTCTCATCTCCAGCTGCTCCCGGGAGGGGAGCTTGGGGCACGCCTGGCTCACTGGCTGAAGGAGCCAGGTGGCAGCCGAGCCAGGGGGACCCTCCTTCACTGCGTGCAGGTGCCAGAGGCGGGCGCGGAGGCGGGTTTCCTACCTACGCATTCCACCAGCGTGATCTGCCGGGCTACAGTTCTTTGAACAAGAAAGGGCAGCCCGGAGCCGCTGCCCGTCGTGCAGTCCTCGCTCAGCAGGCCCTGAGGGAGAGGTCACGGGCGGTCAGTCACAGAGGGCGCAGCAAGGTTAGCAGCACAGTAACCCCTCAAGCCACGTTAGATCCCTCCACTTGCTCACTCCATCCCTTCGGTGACCATGGCACGCGGGCACGGGGAGCGTTGAGGTAGCGGGGTGCACAAGGGTGGTGAGGCTGCCTGGTGGCGATCTGGGGCTAGAGATGGGGCACATGGGCACAGTGATAGGGGGCAGATGGAGTGAATTTATGGATTTGGGGTGGGGATTGGTGCATCGCTGTCCAAATATGTAGTATTCAGTCTGTTTATATGGAATACGGGAATTGGGTGAGGAGCCATTTTAGCATATGTAGGACTGATTAAAGGACAAATTTTAAGTAGAACTGTATCCTAAACTGCTTTATGGTGTTGTACCTAAACATTGCATTTCAATGGGGGATTCAACTTCCTTTATAGGAACAGAACAGACTCCTGAAACTCTTACCAGCCCACAAAAGTGGTCCATAGTCATGCAACTAGTCCCATTGCCTTCAATGCGATTGATCAAATGATTAAGGGTTTACAGGATTAGGTTCCAAGTTTGTAAATTGTTCTGGGTGAAGCGGACAATGCCTGGGCTGTCAGATCAGAAGGGGTGTCATTTGAATAGAGGTGGGCAGATATGTGATACGTCTTAGCTCCGTTGCTAAGATGAGGCACATATGTTCAGCAAAGTTCTTGGCAGATTCCTGAGGCAGCTGGTTTAAGGCTGTCAGTGTCCGGCATTATCATCTTCACTTATGGTTCTCTCACCCACAAAGCTGGAAAAGGAGGCATTTGTTTTCTTTGTTTTGCTGCTCCAGTTCCAGTTAACAAAATGCATGCTAGACTCGTTTGGCTGCAAAGAAGAATTCTGTGTACACTGGGGACAACACCTGATTCTGGTCAGGCTGCAGAACTGGGCTGACATCAGAATCCAAACATCCGCTGGTCAGGGCAAGCAGAGGCATTGCTCTAATGATTTGGACTTGATGTGATGCAGTATGGATGTGTAGTGAGATGGCTGCCCCACTCCAGGAGAGCGGGGGTTAAAAGCAGCCCTTGTTAAGGCCTACATAGGTACTGGGGCTGCAGAGGTGCAGCCTGGTGATGGGCAGAGGCAGCTGATCCATCCCTCTTGCCAGTGATGAGTGTCCATGACAGACTGCAGTCTGCCCCAGAGAAAGGGGGCTAGATGACGACTGGCAGTAGCCACTGAGGCAAGATGGGCATAGGGAGAGGGGGTTCCCCTGGGAGGGGAGACCCAGAGTATGGGGGCACTGCTGTGGGCAGAACCCCAAGGTAAAGAGCACCGTGGCCCGGGAGGGACACCGGCCAGCAGGGGGCACTCCGAGTGCTGGAATTGAGCTAATTCCCAGACAACCAGCAGGAGGCGTCGTGCCGGTGAGTCAGTGGCCTGCTACAGGATGTCATGGATAATTCAGACCAATGGGGAGCAACAGACTAAAAACCACTGTTTAAACACCAAAAGGAAAAGGAGTACTTGTGGCACCTTAGAGACTAACCAATTTATTTGAGCATGAGCTTTCGTGAGCTACAGCTCACTTCATCGGATGAATACTGTGGAAATTGCAGAAGACATTATATACACAGAGACCATGAAACAATACCTCCTCCCACCCCACTCTCCTGCTGGTAATAGCTTATCTAAAGTGATCATCAAGATGGGCCATTTCCAGCACAAATCCAGGTTTTCTCACCCTCCGCCCCCCCCCAGACAAACTCACTCTCCGGCTGGTAATAGCCCATCCAAAGTGACCACTCTTTTCACAATGTGTATGATAATCAAGGTGGGCCATTTCCTGCAGAAATCCAGGTTCTCTCACCCCCTCACCCCCCTCCAAAAACCACACACACAAACTCACTCTCCTGCTGGTAATAGCCTATCCAAAGTGACCACTCTCCTTACAACCTGCATGAAAATCAAGGTGGGCCATTTCCAGCACAAATCCAGGTTTTCTCACCCCCCCCCCCACACAAACTCACTCTCCTGCTGGAAATTTGTGCTGGAAATGGCCCACCTTGATTATCATGCACATTGTAGGGAGAGTGGTCACTTTGGATGAGCTATTACCAGCAGGAGAGTGAGTTTGTGTGTGTGGTTTTTGAAGGGGGGTGAGGGGGTGAGAGAACCTGGATTTCTGCAGGAAATGGCCCACCTTGATTATCATACACATTGTGAAGAGATGGGCTATTTTTGGATGGGCTATATTTGGATGGGCTATTACCAGCAAGAGAGTGAGTTTGTCTGGGGGGGGGGGGGCGGAGGGTGAGAAAACCTGGATTTGTGCTGGAAATGGCCCATCTTGATGATCACTTTAGATAAGCTATTACCAGCAGGAGAGTGGGGTGGGAGGAGGTATTGTTTCATGGTGTCTGTGTATATAATGTCTTCTGCAATTTCCACAGTATGCATCCGATGAAGTGAGCTGTAGCTCACGAAAGCTCATGCTCAAATAAACTGGTTTGTCTCTAAGGTGCCACAAGTACTCCTTTTCTTTTTGCGAATACAGACTAACACGGCTGTTACTCTGAAACCTGTTTAAACACCTTCTGTCTGCCCCACCCCTCCCCTCTTGAGGACTCCTGACCAAGGTAACAGCACAATACATATGCTAACAAACTTAAACAAAGCCGTTTGTTAGCATCTGTATTGTGCTGTTAAAGCCATTTAAAGAACGACTGTCCTCCCTAGCCCCGGTCTGCTCCTTTAAGGAGCGGAGCGCAGTCCCACCTCCCCTCCGGAGGAGCGGGCAAGCCCCAAGGTTTCCGGTACCCCATATGGCTAAAAATCTCCTGCTGGCCCTGCCTACTGGAGGGTACGGCCCTACTTACACTACTGAAGGTTGTATCCTCTTAGTTAGGGAGAGAGCCCTTGACCGTGACACAGAGATGAGCTCCGGCCACAAAGTTCGGGTTTGGATCCAACCTCTCCAGAATTCTGGGGCATTCGGATCTGGGGGGTTTGCGGGGTGGGAGCCTGTCTGTGGCCGTCTCCATTTCAGGCTATTCAAGGCTCACTCACCTCTAAGGTGCTGTCTCCGACCATGGAGGCTTTCAGCATGATGTCTGTGTCCCCCAAGTCATCATGTCTGATGAGAAGCCGGTTCCTGCGGTGCTGAGCCAGCTTCCAGAAGGAGAGCGTGACGAGCGTGGCGAGCACGAGGAGGGCCAGCACGGGGACGAGGACCATCAGGAGAAGGTTCCTCAGAGAGGCAGGTTCTTCGGGCTGCTCCTGGCCTGAGGGGAAGAAAAGGACCAGCTGTGGGGGAGTCCCGGGGCAAATGCAGCATGCCTGGAGTCAGAGCAGGGGTCAAGTCTGGACGGAACAGGCACTGGGGTCTGCAGCTTGGTTTCTGTGCTCCTGTGCTGGGACAAGGAGGGGGCTTCAAGCCACCTTTCTCTTTCTCATATCCTAGAGCCATGCAGGGCCATGGTATAAGTTAGAGCAGCCGCGGGGCTGCTAGGAGCCTTCCTCTCCGCGGGTGTGAAAGGGCCAGCCCTACTCCCCAGCAGCCCTGAGCAATTCAGGGGCAGCAGGCAGAGAGCCCCAGAGTCCCAGTTGTCTGGAGAGCGGACAGCAAACGTCACCCCAGTTCCTGCTGACAGCTCTCCTCACACTGAAGGAGGGGGACAGAGTCTGCTGGGCTCCAGTGAGCACATGCTGATGTTGGGGCAGGGATGCAGCAGCCCAGGGCTTGAGCTCGGGGCTGGGAGGCACCTGAGCTGAGAGGCAAGGCCAGAGGGGCACCAGGGCTGCCTCAGGGTGATTTCCGGGGAAATTCCTGTCTCCCCAAAGGCTGTCGAGGGGTTCCCCAAGGCAGGGGGTGGGAGCCTGGGACAAACTGCCAGAGAGGGGAGCCCCCTGCACCCAGCCACACCAGGGACCCAGGACACGGCTGGGCTGTACCTTTCAGGAGGACACTGATGTTCTCATTGCACATGCTGGAGCTGCAGCAGCTCATGGTGTATTCTTCCATGGCTGCACTCTGGCAGTGCTCCAGGATATGAGAACTCAGGCAGCCCTTGCCCTGGGTGGCCTTCCCGTTCTCCAGGTGTTTGCTCACAAAACACATCTTCCCCAAGCAGGTGGCATTTTCACAGTCCTGCAAGTCACAGGCGCACATCAGCTCCTCTGTGGGACACAAACGAGACGGCACGTTCACAGACGGAGCCAAGCCGGGCTGGGCCCACAGGACTCTCCCCACATTACATCCGCCGCTCCCCGAATGTCATGGGAGGACTCTGAGTGGGCTGCGAGACAGGTCATTAGTAAACGCTGGGGGACACAAACCAGCTTCTTGTAACAGCAAGTCTCACATTGCTGAGGGTTGGCTAGTCGAGGCCGGGCCATGCAGGCCAGATTTTCAAAGAAGCCAGCACACTGAGGGCAGGTCGAATGCTGGGCAATTCTTAAGAGTGACCCCAGTTCTAGGTGCTGATCACCAGAAAATCTGCCCCTGAGATCTTCTGAAAATCCAGGCTCAGACTGGTAGATAAATAGCTAAATAAATGTGATGGATAGATGAGAAAGAATTTGGGGATGGGATCAAACCAGGATATTTGTCTCTGGGGCTTTAACTTCAGGAAGGTCAGGGTTTTTTGATCCAGCTGTTTTTGTTCATCCCATTGCAATTTCACTTCTGGGTTTGGACTCTGAGCCCCACTCAGGGGAATTTGGATCTGGCATTTGGATCTTGATCCTGTCTCTAAACCTGGGCCCTAAGGTTATGCCTGGAACCTGCACCCCAGAATCTAGGCTGGGGCCAATCATCATCATCAAGGCGTCCCCAAGGTGGGAGCAAAGTCGAGACCCGAACCGGGACTTCACCATTTTGGGGGGTTTGGCCCATCAGAGTCAGGCTGGAGCTGCAAGCTCTGACCCCGAGCAAGGTTTCAGGTTTGAAGCCCCAGTGCCCTGGGTAGGCTGTGGTCAGGATCTGGCCTGTTTCACAGCCTGGGCTCATCTCTAATGCGAACCCTCCAGTGTCTCACTCTGCACAGAGCTCTCTCACCTGGACTCTCCCATGGTGCTGGCCCTAACAACGGGGCCTCAAATAGCTCCTCCTTGCTTCGGCCCTGGGTAGCTGTGAGCAGGGTGAAGAAGATACCCCCAGGTTGTGGCTGAGCAGTGGCGGAGATGAACACTATCCCCAGCAGACTGGGGTAACTGGAGGGGGTGAGGACACTGTGAGAGCTGCCCAGTTAATAGCCCAAGACAGCATCTCCATCACTCAGAGGAGCCCACCCTAGGGAAAAGCTCGAGGTATTGAAGGAATACTCCCTGCATCCCATCTCTCATTTCATGTCTCCAGCCCTTTCCATCCAATGATCTCAAAGCACGTTATGAACCATAGTGAACTAACCCTGGGCGGGAGGTCAGCGACATGTGAGGAGAAACAACACGCCCAAGGTCACATGGCCAGTCACCAGTACAGCGGGAATAAAACCCAGGAATCCTGACTCCCAGCTCCTTCCTCTGGCCTCTAGGCCGTGCTGCTTCCCCAGGCAGACACACAGGGTGTGAGTTAATTGCCTGGGATGGTGACTTATTTTGAGAGGTGAGTAAATAAATAACCCTCCAAATCTCCTGCCCTTTATTTCAGTTTTCTGCACGCCACAGAAAGAAACAGCCGTGCTCTGGGACCACTGCACTGTCGTTAGTCACTCCGGCTATTCTGCTACCTACCAGCTGGAAAGCTCCTTGGGACAGTCAGAACGGCCAGGAGAAAGCTCCCGATGGCTCCTTGCAGCATTTTCTCTGGAGAAAACAGAATGGATGAATAGCGCAGTCTCACAATTCTGCAGCCTCTTTCACCTGGAGGCTCCGAAAGCACTTCACAAATGCAAATGATATTATTATCATGCAGCTTCATTGTATATAGGGGGTCACTTCATGCATCCCTGAAATGCAGCCACATCTGGGCTGGAACAGGTCAGCTACTTAACGGTCGCTCGGCAAAGCTACACAATGGCTTTGGAGAGGAAATAAAGGATTCTGTAGTCAACTGAAATTGCCGGGGCGGGGGGCGGCAGGATGTAGGTAGGTAGGATGGAATTATCCAGAGTGGAACTTGGCCAGGATATCACAGTTACCACCTCTTCCTGAGAGCGATTCCAGGAGATCTTTACGACACACAACTGCATGAAAACCCATTCCAGCTAAACTCAGCCTCCAGAAGCTCAGTCTGCCTTGGTAATGCGTGTAAATACAAACTCTGCACTGATTGACAGCAGTCCATTTGTATACAGAAGGGTAGCAGACAGGAATAGGGTAGTAGACCTTTACATGGTTTGAGCAGCCGTGTGTTTGTAGCTAGGTCTGGCACGTGTGTAGTAAGCATGGTTCCCTACTTGTGACCGAGCTGCGTCCCCGCGGTGCCTTCATGTTCTACTGTCATGTGAAGAGCAAGAGACACATCACTCAGCCTCTTTTCACTCCAGCAGTGTGTGTGGCTGCGCTTCCTCCCACCCCTGGGAAAGCTACACCAAAGCACTGTGCAGCCTGCAGGCCTCACCGCCGCTGACATGCTGCGGCCATCTCTGGAGGGGAGCACCGCACCCAACTTGCACCAGCAAAGCTTCAGTTTTAAAACGGGGAGCCAAGAAGTTCCACGCGACCTGATCACTACCAAAGCGGGGGCAGTGTCGGCAGCAGGAACTAAGGGGGACCTAGGAAGTTCAAAGGGGGAGCCAGGTAGTAACAGACGTAACGGGATGCAGTGGGGCCAAAGCAGGGCAGTGCAGCTAGCGGGATTTACCTAGGTCTAAGCGATAGATTGCACAGGATCAAAGAGCAATGGCTCTGAAAGGCCTGATGAAGATGGGCTCACCTTCCCCGTCCCCAGGCTCCCCCAATTGCTGCTGGGTACCCTGCACCTCTCTTCTGTGCATCAAAGTCAGAGCTTCTAAGGCCAGAAGGGACCCCCAGACCCCCTAGGCTGACCTGCATATCGGGCCATGAAACCCCACTCAGTGACCTCAGTACTGAGCCCAGAGAAATACTGGGGCTCATGGCAACGGCAAGGAACTGATCTGGTGTGATGTACAGCTCCATGGGCTGCTCCGAAGTATCCTTCGGGCCAGCTGTGCTTTATGGAGACTCACGGACTGGGTCCTCCAGCGGGCTTTGGTATCAGGCTTATCAGTGATACAAATACACTTGTCACAGGCAGCCAAAAGTTTCCCAGCTGCTCCAATGGAGAGGGAGGGTTTTTTGTTTTTTAAATTCTTCCTTGTAAAAAGGAAATTCTTGCCAAACTAAACATGATGAAGACTTGACCTCACCACTGTCCCCAAGCTTTCCAGCCCCCTTCCTCCCCACCGTGCAGCCGTCTCCTTTGCTTCTGGATCCCTTTCTAAATGGACGAGCCCCTGGGTCCTGGGAGCCCAGGGTTCTCCACCCACCTCCGTCTGTGATTTCTACATAAACAGGCTGATGGCTCCGTTTCCTGCAATTCACAGAGCCCTGCCCATTGCCCGCCGCTGAAGCCAGAACAGGAATCAAGATTGTTTAGATTCTGGCCTTGATGGGAAAGGGGAGTCACGCAAACACACACAGCTCCAAGCCGCACAAACAGATATCTGGCCCAGACAGCAGCTCCGTGGCTCCAACCATAGGGCAGCCTCGCCGGGACCTTTCCTCCCCGAAATAACTCGCTTTGTTGTTGCTCCCAGAGGGGAAACAGAGACTCAGCTCCAGTGGGATACAGGGCTGGGAGCGAGAACCACCTCCAGCCCAGGGAACCTGCGGCTTTTGTGGAGAAAGCACCAGGAGGCAAACATCCCGTTCAAGGGTGAGCAAAGGGGTTGGATGCGTCTGCAGGCTGAACCCATGCTGGGCGACTGGGTTCTCTAAGCCCCATCCCCCAAACACTGCCACAGACAGGGCAACGTTCCTGGCGGGGGAGAGAGAGGAGCTCCGCAGCAGCTGCGCCCTGAACCAGGGACAGTCACATGGGCTGCACCCCAATCTCACCTGGCCCACAGCCCGGACCCACTGCAGACACCATGGCACAGATTCAGCCCTGATGTAAGCAAAACCCACTCCTGATGGAATCCAAGTGCCAGCTCACTCCAGGGTGGCACCTGACCCTTCATCTCAGACAGTTTGGATCTCCCCGGCTGGAGGCAGGATCCTGCAATAGTAATTGCAACCTCCATGGTGCCCAAGTTTGGACGGCTGCTGTCCTGGCAATCTAGGCCCCATCCAGAGCCAGGCCTTGGACTCCAGCCTGGAGACAAAGGAAGGTCCCAGGAAATGGGCTTTGGGCCTAGAGGCACCTCCAAAGGGCTGGGTTAGTTCCTGTCATCCATTTCCTTTCTCTCCCTCCCCTCTTCCTGATCTCATAGACTCAAAGGTCAGAAGGGACCATTGTGATCCTCTACTCTGACCTCCTGCACATCGCAGGCCACAGAATCTTGCCCACTCACTCCTGCAACCTCTGACTGTGTTAGCCAAGTCCTGAAATCATGATTCAAAGACTCCAAGTTAGAGAGAATGCACCACTTACTCTAGTTCCAACCCGCAAGTGCCCCGTGCCCCGTGCTGCAGAGGAAGGTATAAAACCCCCAGGGTCTCTGTCAATCTGACCGAGGGGAAATTCCCTCCCAACTCGGCGATCAGTTAGACCCTGGGCACGTGGTCAAGACCCACCAGCCAGACCCCTGGGAAAGCATTCTCTGTAGAACTCAGAGCCCGCCCCAGCTAGAGTCCCATCTCCAGCTGCTGGAGGTATTTGCTATTGGCAGATGCCGATGAGCCGTACGCTATTGATCTCCTTCCTTCCTTCCTTTTTGTCCCTACTCTTTCTTCCTCCCTTCTCTCCTCTTCTGTGTTCTCTGATCCCTTCCCCCCCTTCCCCCAACTCTATCCCCCCCCCCTTCGTCCTCTTTCCCGCTCTCTCACACGCTAACACAGATGGCTCACGGGTTCTGTAAGCACCACAGCCTGGATGTTGTAACATTGCTCCAGAGACCCAAACCATCTCTGTCACAAGTAGCCTCATGACCCAAGCCTGAGCTCTCTGGTTCTCATCAGTATCAGAAACACAGTCTGCAGGGGGGAGGAGGGGGTCCTGAGAACTGCTGAGAACTCACTTTATTCTGCTGCTTTCCAAACAGCTGCTTCTAGAAGGAAGCTTCTGCTCCAGAAACTGAGATTTAATTTCCTGCACCCTCTGCACTAGTGACTCACCATTCACATGTTCTCTGTCGTTTGCTCACCTCATTAGGTCTCCACACCACGGCCTCAGTGTCTCTGTGCCGGCTGGTACTATGGCCCCTCAACTCAGAACCAAGTGCAGGACTCGGGACAGAGAGCCTAGCAGAGAAGTCAGCATCACCGATCCCAACAGCTCCAGAATCAGGAGTCAGGCCCCAACATATTACGAGACTGGCTTACAGATTGTACGATTTTCAAAGTTACTGTACTTGAGGCTCGTTACCTTCTGGTTTGTGATCCCTTAGGGGGGCACTTGAGACACATTTCCAGGCTTTTCTCTGCAATCATGCGGGCTAGAAATGTACTTTTTTCATTTTAATTGGAAGTTGAGACTCCCGCATCATCAGTCTCCTCTCAGAGCAGGGGCTCAACGTGAAATCTTGGCCCCCACTAAAGTCAATAGGATTTTTGCCATTGTAGTCAATGGAGCCAGGATTTCACCCTAAATATTACAAGACTGGTGAAAAAAGTGGCAAGACCCGATTCTTAGAGCCGAACTTCCTCTCTGGATTATTTCTAGAATCAACCCCCTGGATCCAAGCACCAAAACCCAGTGCACTGAAATGCTTGAATGTCACCCTGCAGACTATCCTGCAAGCATGGGGAACCGAATGAAAGTGTCTGCCCTGGAGCAATATCCCCATCCCAAGCCAACTGAAGCACAAAAGGGTCCAACAGATGGCAGCATCAGTGGTGGAAAATCAATTAGAAGTTTCAAGTCCTTTCAGTTTTAATAGCCCTGAGAGTTAGTAACACAGGGAAGAAGAATTTTTAACAATTGTTGTTTCCCTGGAAGGGTTGATGGCTACCATGAATCACAGACCTGGTTAAACCTGAAGGGTGTGCTGACCACCTTTCATTCACGCTAAATGCAAGAAATGAAGTCCCTTTTATGTAGTGATAGTTGGACACAATAGAAGCCACCACCCAAGTCACTGGGCTGCATGGCAAAGCTTGATCAAGAAGGAACCCAGGGAGAATAAATGGGGTTTCTCTATGACAGACTGAAAATGCAGGGGCTAAAGGATTTTTTGACATGTGAGAGAAGCAGAGAGTCCAGAAAACCAGCAGACAGCATGAGAAACAGTTGTGAGACAGAGAGACAGAACTCCTTGGGGCACAGGACTGGCTGGAGAAGCTGGCTTGGAAATTCTAAGGAAACTTCCTGCTCTTTTTTCCTTCTGTGTTTTGGGAAATAGGACCCTGTGTTCATTCACTGTAAATAAACAGGATTACGCCAGAGAAATACCTGACTTGTATCATCAATTTCTTCTCTAATGGAAACAACTAGGCAAGGCGCCACGTATTGGCAAGCTGCTCAGGGCAAAAGAAGCAAGGCAACCGTATCTTGTCTGTAACCCTTTGAACCACAAATAAATAAATAGTGGGACCAGATTCTCAGCTTCTGTAAATCGGAATAGCTCCAGTGAAATAAACAGAGCTACATCAGTTTACACCAGCCAAGAACCTGTGTGGGGATAATCAGAGTTAAAGCAACTTTAATTCCACCTCTTCCCCGCATATGCTATTGATATGATTTATAATGCAACAGCATGCCAAGCATTTAAGATGTTATGCTACGGTGTCCTACATAATCACATAAGAAAGCAGGCCGATGTAATGACCTATCCAAGATGCTTCTATTAAGAACGTGGGTGGAGAATGCACAGTTAACATTTCTTTGAAAATGGAAGTGCACTCGGAGCGGCAATTCCCCACAGGCCACTCTGGCGCAGAGCATACAAGGAAGCAGGGCGATGAATGCTTGCAGATGTGTCGCTGTCTTTCCTTGACCCCCTTGGCCCCACAGCCTCCTCTTGCAAGCAGCGTGCCAGCCCAGGATGCCACTGCAGCGGTAAGGCCAACCCCGCTCTCTACTCAGCACAAATCCGGTCTTAATACACTCTGGAGTGCGTTTAGTGCTGGTGAAAGGCATCAGAGAGAAAGCCCCGAGATCCTCTCTACACAGGCCCAGTGACCGTGCTTGTAGGCTCCCCTCCTCCACTGCTCCACCAATAAGCCCTAATGGTGCCTTGGCAGGACCATCTGAGCATGCAAAGGTTCAATCTTGGTGGCCCATTCAGGCCTTGGTCCATCTGCTGAGGCTGCCAGCAAGTGCCTTTCATGATGGTGGTTTCTGGGCTGTGGACACGTGTCCGGAAGAAACTAGATCAAGCCCCACCAAACTCCTGATGCACAGACCCCCCCAAGCAGTAACTACGTTCTGGTCCCATTGCGCTGGGCTGGATTCAAACCAGCTCCCTGGGCTCGAGACATTCATGCCTGGCGCCTCCTGCAGCAATCCACGGCTGTGCAAAGCAGGGCTCCGAATATCAGAAAGACAGCCCCTTGCGCTTGTGTAGCTAACCGTCCAGAGCAGCCATGAATTGTCCCCAGAGGGCACTGCCTCACTGCGATAAAAAACCCACCGCGCTGAATCTCAAACCCAGCTCAGCTGACTCGGGCTCATGGGGGGGGGGGGGGCTGCAGGGCTAAGAATAGGTGTGCAGATGCTCCGTCCTCGCAGGGTCTCAGAGCCTGGGCTCCAGCCCGAGCCTGGAAAGCGACACTGCAGTTTGACAGCCCAGAACCCCGAGTCAGCTGGCCCAGCCAGCCCCGGCTGTGCTGCAGGCCTTTCATCGCAGTGTAGGCACAGAACAAGACCAATGTTTTCCAAGGGGGCCATGGAGTTTGGAAGCTTCAGTTTTGGGGACCGTGATCTTGGGTCTGATTTTCAGAGGTGCAGAGCGCCCATAACTTCAGTTGAAGTCACTGGGAGCAGTAAAGCTACCATTAATGGCTACCATTAACCACAGACCTGGTTAAAACTGAAGGGTATGCTGACCACCTTTCAGTCATGCTAAATAGAAGAAGCTTTGCATGCTGTCAACTTTCGGTGGTGATGAAATTGACCATTTCTTCATAATCTGTTTTCTATCTCTTACCTAGTTCCTGACCCGAGATAGCCCTTTGCCTCGGATATCTGGACTAGTTAGCGCCTTCAGCAACCTCTTATGAGGAACTTTGTAAAAGGCCTTTTTGAAAGTCTAAACTAATTGTGTCCACTTGTTCTCCTTTATCTGTTCTGTTATAGAAAACGGTAGAGAATTTGAATAGATTGGTGAACGTGGTTTTCCTTTTCAGAAGCCGTGCTACTTTGACCCTATCATATCGTTAATTCCATCATTTCAGCTAATTTACCAGTCTCTAGTCTGCAATTTACTATATTTCCCCAGAGCCCAGCACCTCTGAGAATCAGACCCCAGAGGATACTTTTGAAGATTGAGACCTAAGCCCTTCTCCTCTTCCCAACACCCTGCCCTAGGTACCAGGTCCCTTCATGCTGCTTGGTTCACACTGGAGAACAGTTTAACTAGCTGACATGAAACCAAACCAAGAAAGAAAAGGAGGACTTGTGGCACCTTAGAGACTAACCAGTTTATCTTGTGCCACAAGTACTCCTTTTCTTTTTGCGAATACAGACTAACACGGCTGTTACTCTCAAACCAAGAAAGAGAATAATCAACGAAATTATCACCATGGTTCGCACAGTCACACGCTCGCATGGGAGAGATCTAGGAGTTGTGCCCAGCAAACCACGTGCAGAAAAGCCTTTTTTGGTTTTTGAGTGCCAGGATGCATCTCATGACCTGGTTCCTTATTTTTGTTCCCTGAGAACCAGCAGCTGTACAGACGCCCCCCTCCCCTCCCAGGGCACACGAGCACACTGCCAGCAGCAAGCGCTATTCCTGCCTGGGGAGGCAGCAGATTTAGGCAGTTTCCAGGACACTGCCGCTCTAGGCTGGTTGTCAGAGGTGCTGAAGTTCCCCTTGAGGTCAGAGGCAGCTGTGGGCACTCACAGTCCTCTACAAACCAGGCCATGGGTTGCTAGATCGAAATTTTACTTCAATGGGCTTTGAACCTAAATTGGGAGAGCTACGGAGATTCCCCTCCCCCATCAGTACAGAATTGGCCAGGTGCACTGGGCAGTGACATCTTCTGCCACTGAAGCGTTCAGGAGCTGACCAGTGGTCTGATCCCGGGAACATGCTGTTATTTCTAGGGCTAGAGAAAATGTAGAGCTGGGAGCCCGAGATCAGATTTGCTTGGCTCAAGGGTCTCCTTCAGTCCCATTTCGGAGCCGAACTGAGCCTTGGAGCCTTCCAAAGCTTGCTCCGGGGACCTTGGCATGCCTGGTGCAACGTGCTCAGAGCCAGCAGATGCCTCGAGCAGCCGCATTGCACAGCATGGGCTTTGTGCTACCCTGCGCTCGAGGTAGTTGCTACATTAAAAACCAGAGAAACAGGTTTTGTTATTTAAAAAAAATTCAGCCCAGACGCCCCCTCCCCACCCACGTGTTTATTTTCTCTCAAATTCTGTGTGTTAGAGAAACAGGAGGGTGAGGTTGATTTTCTGTTTGTGCCGAGAACAGCAAGGGTTTAGGTTTTTTTTTCTAGCCTGGAAGCTTTTTAGAAACAGTAACAAACAAATCCTGTGAAGCATCTCTGACCCCCTCCTGGGGTGTGAGTGTGTGTTAGAGCCGAACACCCCATTCCAGGCCTGAGAACCCTGCTGAGCTACAGGAGAGCAGCAGAATGCTCCCCACCCGTTCCTTCCGCACCCCAACCCTGCATTGGCTTTCTCCGCTGGCGCAGCACATCGAGCTAAGGCCGAGCTACCTGGCTCCTTCTCCTGAGCACTTTAGTCATTCTGCGCAGCGAAGGAGCCATTCACGGGGTTCCATTCCACGCTGAATTTCATTTCCCACCATGTTCCCCTTAACTTGTTTGGGCCCTCTGACGTTCCACAGTCTTGGCAAACCAACATCGTTTTGTGTTATCTGCAAATTTTGCTTCCTCCCTGCTCCTCTTCTTTTCCGGATCATTCATTAATATCAGCCCCAGCACAGCTCCTGCTGTTAACTTTCGGTGGTGATGAAATTGACCATTTCTTCATAATCTGTTTTCTATCTCTTACCTAGTTCCTGACCCGAGATAGCCCTTTGCCTCGGATATCTGGACTACTTAGCGCCTTCAGCAACCTCTTATGAGGAACTTTGTAAAAGGCCTTTTTGAAAGTCTAAACTAATTGTGTCCACTTGTTCTCCTTTATCTGTTCTGTTACAGAAAACGGTAGAGAATTTGAATAGATTGGTGAACGTGGTTTTCCTTTTCAGAAGCCGTGCTACTTTGACCCTATCATATCGTTAATTCCATCATTTCAGCTAATTTACCAGTCTCTAGTCTGCAATTTACTACATTTCCCCAGCGCCTTTTAGAAAAATCTGCAAAACATTTGCTACTCTCCAATTCTCCAGTAAGGCAGCCGATTTTATTGCACTACTTGTCCAGCACTAGACCCATTGCACATTATATAATTATAGTTTACATATTGTTTCATCTTCTGAAAGGGGGCACAAGGCCAGATTCTGACTTCAGTTACCCTTGTGCAAATCCAGAGTCATCCCACTAACTGCAATTGAGGTAAACCCAGATTCTAATCTCAGTTGCGCAAGCATAAATCAGGAGCAAATTCTGCTGGCTTCAGTACGGTTACTCCGCTTTACATTCAAGCAATGGAGTGGTTCTCAGCGGCAAGTGGTGAGATCTGAGGGAGATCAGAGTCTTAAGAGGAGAGGGACTCCCCTTGCTGTGAAAGGGGGACCCAAAGAACCGTCTGCTCCAATGTGTCACAGAGGGGGCAAATCAGGAACAGAACAGAGGGGGTGAGGAGTTACAAATACGGGGCCAGAGTCTCAGCTGCTGTAAGCCAGAGGCGCCCCAGTGAGATCAGGGCTAGGCCACTAACTGAGGAGCGGGCCCATGACGAGATCTCTGGTAGCGCGCTTTCTGCTTTGGGCAGCAGCCTAAGAAACATCCCGACACCCACAGAGGGAGCAGCTCATTCCAACTCACCTACGGCTTTCCCCCTCTCATTGACAGCACCGGCCCCGAGGAGAGGCTGCTTGTGAGCGGGCGGGCTCTGCAGAGCCTCTGGAGGCGGAAAGGAACCCTGCCAGACCCAAGTCTGGGCGTCCTGTCTCCGGCTCTGCGTCTGCTGCCAGCGGGGCTGTGGGGACCCTTTCCCAGGGCCAGAGGCGACTCTCCTTTGGTTGCAGTATCTGGATCCCGGGCTGCGACAGACAGTTTCCTAGCTCAGCCCAGGCAGCTCCCCACTGCGCTGCAAGCTCCAGCCTGAAGCAGATTCATGGGTCAGCCTCCATTCTCCCCAGCCCACACACCAACCTCCCTAGATTCGCAAAGGGATACTGGCAGGGCAGAGCTTTGGCTCCGGTGTTAGTTCCAGCCGTGGTTGCCTGTCCCAGCCGGGGAGAGGGGTGTGTGCATCTAGGTTCCCTCCCCAGTCCCGGGGGCTCTCCCCCTGTTTTCCAAACGCAGCAGTTTGGCAAGATCTCTGAGCTCTGGATGTGGGAGAAGTCAAAAAATGTTTCTTATTACTGCCTCTTCCTGCCTGGCTTTTCTCCACCACTCCCAGCTAATAAAGCATTTCCTATTGCTGAGCATACAGCCACAGCCTAGCTCCCTTCCTCCTGCACACACCGGGCCCCTGCTCCATCCCGATTGTTCTCCCGCCCGCCCAGTCCCCGTCCAAACAATCCCCCACGCCAGGGTGTGCGGGTGGGCGGTGTTCCTGGCTCTTCCTCAGGCTCCCACCAAACCCATGTCTGGACAAAGGGAAATGCAGCCTCCTCACAGTCTCCTCACAGAGCAGCCCGGGCCTAGGGGTTTGGCAGCCGTCAAGCTGCCTCAGTTTACTGGGCCGGAGTAGGAGCAGACGAGAGACATTCCGGGAGCCATGCTGGTAGCTCAGGTGGGGCCAGTGTAGGGGCGACCAGTGTGTGGGGCTGGGAAGCAATTGAGGAACTTGTTAGTACCGACTAGTTGGGAAGGAGCCCCGCTCCTTTCAGTCTGTGCTGACCCCAGTGCCCCAGGGCGGCACTGGGGCTGCTGTGCGGCAGGGAGTGATGCAAGTGACTCCGTAGGGGGCGCTCTGCCCTCACCATCAGTGCTCACCCCAATGATCCCTAGGGGGCGCTGTGCTACTCAAAGGTGCTCGGGTGCTCGCCCAGAGCCCCAGAGCAGTGCTAGGGCGCGCGGAGCTGCAGGTTCTCTGCCCTTTGAGAGCATGCTGCCCCCAGCTGGATGCTAACAGACACTGTTACTGCTGGGGGCTGTCTTTCACATGGGATGCCATCTCCTGGTCCCAAAGGCCCCAGAGCCCTTTTTGCAAGAGTTGGGTGTTAACCCTGGTGTTCAAATTCCCACAGGGGGAGGAGAGAGGGTTACTTCCGGCCTAACCGCAAATGCCTCTGGAGCTTCCCTGCAGAGACAGACTTGTGAGGCTGGCTGGCATGGCTGGCAGGGCTCTCTGGGGACCGGAAACAGCACTTCCCCTTTCGCCTTTTTTAATTCATTCTTCTGGGTCATTCTCACAGTCAGCTGATTCTCCCTCTTCCTCTCTCCCATTCAGGGAGCTCTCCTCCAGCCTCAGGCCTCCGGCATGCTACTTCTTCCTGGCCTTTTAACTCCTCCATTTGGGGAAGGAGCAGGGGGCCAGCTGCACCTGGACTGGCATCACATCCTGCTTTGTAATGAAGTCACCGGGTCCCACGCTGCTCTCCTTAACTTCAGCGAAGAGACGTGACCTCCACAGCAGCGTCCTGGGCGCACACCGTTAAATCTGAGTTAAAGATGCTTCTCTGCAAACTACATGCCATTAGATCCTCGCTCTCAGGCCTCCCCTACAACCACTCCCAGAGCTGGGAATAGAACCCAGGCATCCTGCCTCCCCGTTGCCTGCTGTAACCACTAGACCTTAATTGCTCCCAGAACTAGGAACAGAGCCCAGGTGTCCTGCACTTAGACCCACATCACTAAAACTTCGATGCATCAATTGTGTGGCCCCTGGCCCCTAATTTTTACCGATTGCTGAAGCTATTCCGGGAGATTCCCCCCCAACATGACGTAATGTTATTAGTTATATTGGACCTAGTAAAATCTCCCAGATTGCTTTCAATAGCTACTGGGAGATGGGTGCCGATTTCGGTAGGCTCCCGGCAAAGCCGGGAGGGTTGGCAACCCTACATGTGACGTAAACAGCAGGTTTAAAAAACTGGAATGAAACATAAAGGGCCCAAATTTTAAACCGTGCCTGTGAAAGTTTCTTGCCTGTTTTAACCAGGGGGAGCTTTCAGTCCCATTGCAGGTTGGGGGAGGGGAAGGGGGGTAGATTTTGTGGAGCCCGAGTCCCTGGACTGGGAAATAAACAGTTTCAGTCTGATTCGGAGGGGGCAGCTGCTGCGCTGAGGCGGAAAGGACGGCTGGGCATGCAGGGAGCCTGCCTTCACAGCCCCCGATTCCCTAAGCACATGAACGAGCTTTGTTCCGGCTCTGAAACCCCAGCGGCCTGATGGGGATTCGGCACCCCGGGTTGTTCCTGGCTCGCTCCTGTCCCAGGGCAGGCGTGTTCTGCCACCCCTCCGCTCAGCTGGGAGCGCTCAGGCGGCCCCAAGGAGGTCGCTGGGACGGCTGGCTGGCTAGCGGGAAGCACATGCGTCAGCTTCTGCAGAACTGAGGGCCTCTGGCGAGAAGCCCCAAAGGGAATGGGGTGGGAAGGTTCAGACAGTGAGAAAGGACCGCACAGTCTGGGCGCCTTTAGGAAGGAATTCTTAACTCCGGGTCTAACCAGCCAGACGCTGGAGCTGACCCGCCTCCTACACGCAGGAGAGAGGAGCTTGGCTCTTATATTAGCTCCACTGGTTTATTTTTTAAAAAGGCCGAGTTTGGGGGAAGGGGGGGGGGCTCGTTAACTCATTGTTTGCCGGAGGAATATCAAAAAACCCCTCTTCCAAGGCATCGGACCAATGTGTCCACAGCCATAGACAGTCCAGCGCCCAGCACTGCCATGGGACAGAGGCATGCGTGGAACCAGCTGCCCGGGAGCCCCTCAGTTGTCCTCAAGTTGCTGACATGGCCACTCAGACACTGCCGTAGTGAGACTAGAGCTCCGAGCATCCTGCACAGAAATCACAGGCCCCTGCCACCTGGGCGAAAGGAGAATCTCCGCGGGGCATTAGCCCGACAGAGCCCGTGACACACAGTCGGTGTAGCACTGCACAGATATGGGGTTTTATGCTTCCTTTGAAGTGGCTGTCAGAGACAAACGGGTGCCAGGCTGGACAGACTTCTGAGGTGCTCCTGCTGGGTTTAAGGGGCTGAGGGTTGTGAAACAGATGTTTGGAACATGGGAACAGAGGCAGCAGGTTCCTGGCATTGCAAAGAGAAAGGCAGCAGCGGCAAAAGACTGTGGGACAATACGCCATGCCTCTGAAGATGTCAAAGCACTTCAGATACCCTTGAGTTAATCCTCAGAATCCCCATGCTGTAGGTAATCATCTCCACAGTACAAGATGGGGAAACTGAGGCACAGGGGGGCTGCTTGTTTCAGTGGTCACCAACATCAGCAGAGATTGGGTGCAGGACTTCTGGGTTCTGTTGACATCTCCTACTCGAACCATTCCAGTTCTAACACACACACTGAAAACCCACCTTTCTCCCTAGTGGAGACAAGCCCTAAGACACGCTCTCCTCCCAGAGCAGGCACTCAAGCCAGGGCTGCAACCCCGAGATTGTATTGATTCTCAGAGCCATGAACACAACCCAGGAAGCCTGAGGGTGAGGCCATGTCTCTAACGCTACAGCACGCAGCCTCCAGGAAACCAACCCTCAACACAGCCCTTCATCCCGGCAGCCGGGGCCCGGCAACTCCAGATCTGCCAACTGAGAAGTCCACAAACTAAACTAAAGCAAAAATACGACAACCGTTCCCAGGAAAGCATCGTGAGCATGCAATGCCAGGCTGGAAACTGCAGCAGGCCAGGGCCTCGGTGCAAGATTTCTGCTACCCTCTGCCTCCAAAACCAGCCTCTCGTTTGGAGACTCTCCCTCAGCTGGTAGAAGCATGGGGACTGGGACACACACTGGAGCAGTGGAAAGCAGAGATGCACGCACACACTCGTCAGTTCACGGTTACAATCACCCCCAAAGCCCGATAAATTCCCCTTCTGGCTCTTACAAAGGCAGCACTTGTGCTTTGTGCCGCAAAAATCCAAGCATCCCCCAGGCGCGCCTGTCCTCGCTGGTGCCTTGCGCTCCCGCCCCCGCCCGCCGGCAGAACAAGGCTAGCGGCGTGTGCAGGGCAGTTACTCGCCTGCTCCATGTGCCGTCCGCCCCCAGCCCATATGCGTGCGGAACCCGCGAGCTGGCACAGCACGGGGAGGAACCTGAGCATTAGCCAAGGGAGGAAGGGAGCAGCGTGAGCCGCGCTTCCCGTGTCTGTAGGCCTGTCCCTCCAAAACGCTGCTGCACCAGAGGTCAGTTAGAGCCTCAGGACACCCCTGTCCCATCACTGACAGGCAGCCACCTCTGGGGAGGAACTCAGCAGCTGTGTAGCATCCACACAGCAGCAATACACAAAACCAGCAACTGAACCCGCAAGGGGCTATTTTAGTGAGGGAGGCAGGAGCAGCCAGGGGGACACGGGACCCTAGGGATCTTAGGGTATAAACGCCTCAGGGCAGAGACAGCCTGCACAGAACCCAGCAAAACAAGACCCAGCCCCCCAAATCAAAGGTTATTATACATCCAGGCCCACAGTGCTCTGAGCACCTGGCCTTTTAACCCTCCCCCAAGAATGGCTGGGAGCTGCTGTGTTGTGGGTGGGACAACCCCGGTGTAAATGGAAAGGCAGCAACATGCTTTACTTGAAGCCAAGGCTCAGCAGGGCGGGCTGAGTTCCTGGCCTTGCTGCAGCCCGGACACTGCCTGTCTGTCTCTGAGCCAGCCCTGCCCTGAGGTAACGTTCTAGCTCAAGAGCCAAACCCAGTAACCGCTGCAAGGTGCTGGGCATGGAGCTGCAGGTTAGTCTGGGCCCGCTGCTCTCACGTCGCTAGGTCTGAGCCCAAAGGGTCCCGTGAGTCCACTCGATGGCTCTTTGGCCCTTTGGTGTACAATGCAGTAACCCGGCTTTATTATGCGTCTCTAGACGACAGACAATCTTTTACCGTGCCGTTGCTTCCGTCTCTCAGCTTGCACGTGCCCATCTCCAGGGTCCCAGAGCACAGAGTGGCTCCTGCTGCGGGATCAGCAGGTGCGCGCGGAGACGGGCGAGTTGTGAAGACGCCATATTTTACCTGCAGCTCAGTGGACGAGATGTGACTAGACAGCTCCAACTGGATGCGTTTCGGCATGTTGTGTAACGCGACCGGGGCCTGCCGGCCTCAATTGCAACATAAATGGTTGCGGGAGGAGACAAAGCCAGGACTCCTGGGTTCTGTTCCCAGGAGCAGGGGGCTGGGAGCCTGCGGGGGGAGTAGGCTCTGGTTATTAGAGCAGGTTCCAATGTGCTGCAGAGTTGCCATGTGACCTTGGATGAGCTACCTACACTTCACCTATGTTCCTGTGCCTCCTGATCTGCAAATAGGAGCAGACCCGCCTCTGGGAGGTGTGGGAGTGGGCCCAGAGCAGCCGGCTGGGTCAGTGCCGGTGATCCACATGGGTGCCTGCAGGGAAACCCCCAGTTCCTTTCAGCTTGTGTCTGTTTCAGACCCCAAGAGGCCAGGCTCCTTAGAGACCCTGCCAGGGTGGCTCCAGCCGTGGGGCTTTGTCCCATATGTGATCTAGCATTAGGGCACAGCTCAATGGGATTAAGCCAGCTAAATCCAGGCTGCAGAGGGGTGGGAATTTATCCCACCGGCCACACCAGAAGTCTGACTTGCTGGGGAAAAGCATTGCCCACCTCCATCTAGGGCGGGGGACTCTGAGCGCTGCTCCAGGAGGTGGAGTGTATTGATTTTCCCATCCCCTTCCTGTTCTTGGGGCTGCCCAATCCTCTCCGTTCTGCTGCTCATGGCCCAGACTGTGGCTGTTGGTTCATTTTAACTGAACTCCGTTTTGGGGAGAGTCCAAGAGAGGGGCGATCCTGGGTAACTGCACAGCATCTGATCTCAGCCAGGACCCCACAGCAGGAACCTCCGTCCCCTCTCCACTCCTGGCCTGGCCCGGGTGGCGGGAGGCGTGTTCACATCCCACCTTGAGCCAGGCGCTGTATGTAGGGGGCAATGTGCCAAGCACAGCACATCCCCGCTCCCTTAACCTGGCCATGCCACGAGGCTGGAGCCAGCGCGAGTGCCCTCCGGGTGCTGTTCCTGCCAGAGCTTGGTGGCATGGGGCATGGGGCGCAGGGACCCGTGTGGGTCTGCTGCAGCTGGATGCTCAGAGGAGCTGCCGTTGCACTCCCATTAAGCACCAGCTTGCTGACCCTGCCCTGCTCCTGCCTCAGGAATGCGCTGACAGGGTTACTGCGGCGGGTGGAGCTAAGCTGGTCGGCTGTCTCACCCCATGGCAGGTGATTCAGGAGAGCCCCGGTTCTCAGCGAGGCCGTGGGCAGGTTTCAGGGGGTCTGCCAAAACAACCCGGAGAGCAGCGCCGGCGTTGGACTCGCTGGGGCCCAGGGCGGAAAGGCCCCGCCTGAGCCCCGCCATCCGAGGCGGAAGCCGAAGCCCGAACAGCTTAGCTTCACGGTGCCCCGTGGGGTGTGGGGCCCCAGACAACGGCCCTGCTGGCTACCCCTTGCGGCCAGCCCTGGCTTTTCATCTACTGGCTCTGCATGAAACCCGTTGTTGTGGCCCGGGTGGTTTTATAGCATGTTGGGGGGGTGGGAAAGAAAACGGTTGAGAAGCCCATGTCCTGCTCCTGCACTGCGGGCCCTGCTGCGGCAGCTGCCACCTCTCAGCACGGTGACTGTGCTCTGGGAAGATCCCCCGGCTCCCCGTGCGGGCTCTGGGCTCTCCTGGCTGCTTCCCAGTTGCCACCATTGCAGTCTGTGCCCTCTGCAGTTTGAACTGGGTGTGACGTCACCCTGCCTCGAGCTGTTGCGCTGTGCTGCTCCCCAGAGGTGGCTGCATTCCCACCGTACGGTGAAGTGACTCTGGAGCCTAGGCTCAATAGGTGTCCTAGGTTCCCAGCTCTGGGAGGGGAGTGGGGCTAGTGGTTGGAGCTGGGGATGGGGAGTCAGGGCTCCTGGGTTGTCATTCCAGCTCTGGGAGGGGAGTGGGGTCCCATGATTACAGAAGGGGACCTGGCGCTCCAGCTCTGCCATGGTGGTATGACCTTGGGCAAGTCACTTGACTTCTCTGCGGCTCCATGAGTAACAGGGGGCCGACGCTGGAGTGAGGAAGTTTAATACCCACCGAGCACTTGGATCCCCCTGGACGGAAGACGCTAGTGAAAAGAGCACAAGGCGTCGTCAGCCCTGGGGTTTGGTGTACTCATCAACGCCGATTTCCTGGCAACCGCTTTCAGTTTAATTTAAACAGTCGCGTTCTGTGAAATCGCAGCCAGATGAGGACCTAAATAATAGGGGGAAGGGGTCAGAAATTCACCCCTTTCTGGAATGTTCCTGATTGTTTCCTTCCTCTGTTACAAGCCGGGCGCTCCCTGGCACTAGGACCCAAAGGGGCTCAGCGCAGGGGTGTGAATCCCGGTGCACAGGGCTGGAGGAATGTCCTCGTACCTTACGCTGCCAGCTCCACTGCTAGGCAGCCATGTCCCGGCACGTTTTGTGCATTGCACGAAGTAAAACATCTCCGACACCAAAGTGATGGAGAACCCCCATCCCCTGCTCGCCCTTCCCACGCCCCGAGCCCCAGGGAAGCTGCCTCCTTGGGCCAAGCATCGGACTCCACATGAGTTCAAGTCTTTGGCCTTTCTCCACCCACGTTTTGTCGCTCCCAGTGATTTCCGGCTCTGGGGCAGCGGGAGCGTCACGTGTGAGCCGGAGCAGCTGTTCCCGCAGCACAGCGAGTGGTGACTACAGCCGGGAAGGTCATAAAATCAAGTGCAAGTTCTGGGCATCAGCCCTGGGTACTGGGTGGAAGTAACAGAGAATGGGGGCCCTGGGAAGGGCCCCAGGGGGTTCTGGGTAACTGGGGCACTGGGGCGGGGCAGGGCAGGGTCCCGGGGGCGGGGGGGCGTGTATACAGACTGGAGCACTGGGGCGGGGCAGGGCAGGGTCCCGGGGGCGGGGGGGCGTGTATACAGACTGGGGCACTGGGGCGGGGCAGGGCAGGGTCCCGGGGGCGGGGGGGCATGTATACAGACTGGGGCACTGGGGCGGGGCAGGGCAGGGTCCCGGGGGCGGGGGGGCGTGTATACAGACTGGAGCACTGGGGCGGGGCAGGGCAGGGTCCCGGGGGCGGGGGGGCGTGTATACAGACTGGGGCACTGGGGCGGGGCAGGGCAGGGTCCCGGGGGCGGGGGGGCGTGTATACAGACTGGGGCACTGGGGCGGGGCAGGGCAGGGTCCCGGGGGCGGGGGGGCGTGTATACAGACTGGGGCACTGGGGCAGGGCAGGGCCTCAGAGGGTTCTGGGTAACAGAGTGAGGCTGGGCAGGGCCCTGGGGGGTGCTGGGACTGGGGTTCTCCGTGGGGTTTAGTTGATTGGGGCTGGGCAGGGCCCTGCGGGGCACTGGGGCTGGGGTTCTCGGTTGGGTTTAGCTGATCGTTCACACACAGTCTGAAGCTCCCTATGTCTCGTTCTCACTGCTGAGCCCACCGGCCGGTCTCTGATCTGCCCCTTGGTGAAATGCCCTTTCAGAGCAGGGCAGCCCCCCAAACAGCAGACAGGGCGAGCATGTCCTTGAGGCGGCCCTGGGGCCTGACCCCAAAGCCCCCGGGCATGGCCAGCTGCCATGCTAGGAGCACCCCCCTCCCCTATGACTTCTTCCCTTTGCTTGTCTTCGTTTTCGTCATCGTCGCCTTCTGCTTCTCCGCTGCCTCGGCGGCTTTCTTCCTCTCCTCCTTCAGCTCCTTGAACTTCCACTTGGGCAGCTCCAGCGTGTTCTTGTTCTTCCGCGACCGCGGCAGCTTCTCCTTGCAGGCCGGGGGGAAGGTGGCCTTGACCAGTTTGATTCTGGGGACGTGGCCCCCGGGGAAGACGCTGTTCCTGCGCAGTAGCCGCAGGGGGAGGAAGCTCAGCATGCCGGAGGCGCTCCGGTACGGGACCAGGACGCGGGTCTCTGACACAGCCTGGCCGTTGCAGGAGGATGAGCCGGGCTCGGACTTGGCATCGGGATCCGGCGTGTACTCCTTGAGGATCTCCGGCACTGACAGCCTCTGCTTGCCCACCTCGGGGGGGCTTCCGGGGCAGATGGTTTGGCAGGCCGTAGCCACAAAGGGGCTGGCCAGGCATGTGGTCATCCGGACCATGTGGTCCATCACCCCGTCCGCCTCAGGGTCATGGGGGAGGTTGATGCTGAAGGTAGAGCAGATCTTCTCCAACAGCCTCTCGCACCTGGATTTAGTGGCC
Organism: Natator depressus; assembly: GCF_965152275.1. Taxonomy (NCBI): domain Eukaryota; kingdom Metazoa; phylum Chordata; order Testudines; family Cheloniidae; genus Natator; species Natator depressus. Next base: position 996,800 of record NC_134253.1, on the reverse strand, counting down.
AGTGCCTTGGCCACCAACTCGGGCAGCATCGGCCACTCGGGCCGGTACTGGTCACTGAACTGCTCAGCTCGGGGCCGCTGCAGGATGTTCCGGATCTGTACCATGGTCTCGAAGCGCCCAGTCAGACCTGCCCACTCCCGGGCTGTCTTCCCCCGGACAGGATCCACCGCTGTCAGGTCAGCTCCTGAGACCACAGGGGGTAAAGAAAGGGCCCGTTATAAAAACGAACCCCTTGGCTGCATACCGGCAAGTGGCTTGGGTCAAAGCCCGAGAGCAGGCCTGTTCCAAACAGCTTCATCACAGGCTTCGTGGATGGGAAAAAGCTTTTAGAACAAAACAAAAGAGGCAGGGTGACCTAGTGGATAGTGCCCTGAACTTGCCTGGGCTCCGCTCCCAGCTTGGCCACTGGCCTGCTGAGCGACCACGGGCAAGTCATGGCACCACTCTGCCTCAGTTTCCCCATCTGTAAAATGAGGGTGAATGAGACTGGCCAGCTTTGTAAAGAGCTTTGAGATCTGCTGATGGAACATTGAATGAGCGCTAGATGGCAGCCGAAAACAAGGAGCAAGGCCCAGCGGGGGACGAGGGCTGGGATTCTAACCCCCGTCACCTGGGAAGAGGTTGTGGGCCCGTCTATGCTGCGGTTGCAGGTGTGATTGCAGCGAGTGTGGACGCACCCAGGTTAGCTGTAAGCTAGCTCGCGCAGGTCCCAGTGGCACAGCCTGAGAGCAGAATCAAGGTCCAGGCTTCCCTGCGACAGGTACCAAGCTACCTATGTTAAAGCTTGCTCACCCGGGTACCTCTCCCAAAGCAGTGTAGACATCCTCACTCGGGCTCTGCAGCGGGTTTCAGAGCCCACGCTCCAGCCTGAGCCCGAGCATCTACACTGTTGATTTAGCCCCATAGCTTGAGCCCGAGTCAGTTGGGGATTGGTCCTGCTTTGAGCAGGGGGTTGGACTAGATACCTCCTGAGGTCCCTTCCAACCCTGATAGTCTATGGTTCTATGATCCAGGCTCTGACACTCACGGCCGCAGCATTTTTTTTGCAGGGTGCACATAACCTGAAGAGCTAGCTGAGGTCAACCCTGCATACCTCCCCTGGGAATAACCTTGACTGGTGACACTGAGGTAAAAAACAGCATCTTGTCTCACTCAGATTTTACATGGCGAGAGCGATCCATGTGAACACACCTTCTGGCTGCGAAGATGTAGCCTAGGAAACAAGTGTATTTGACTCAGGTGAAAATCCTAGGGCAGACGAGGCAGTTGTCAGTTTTAACGTGAGTTAGCCGGCCAAGGTAACCCCTACGCGGGGGGCTGAGCTAACACATGTTAAAGTTACAATGGCCTCATCTTTACTGGGATTTTCAAATGAGTCAAAAAACTTTCCCCCTAAGCTCGGCCCTTGCCCAGCAATTCCCTGAGACACCCGAGAGAGCAATGCACCTGCCAGGAGCAGTGCGGTGACGCACTCCTTCTGCCCCTGCACTGCTGCCTTCATCAGTGCCGTCAGGCCCCGCACGTCCCTCCTCTCGATCTCCAGCATGGGGTAGTAGTTCAGGAGATAGTTAACTATTGTGACGTGTCCTTGACAGGCAGAGAGAGAGAAGCTGCGTTAGAATTTCAGAACATAACAAGAAATGAGTATTTAGCGCCCACTCACTGAAGGCTGCATGCATTAGCGGTGTGACTGGGGCATGTGTTCATGAAGGCCCCAGTGCGGTGCTTACAGGGGAGTGAACCAGAGTGATCATGCATGGGTTTGACTTTTTAAAATCCTAGGAAATTAAATGCAAAAAAACTTAGTTAACGCATCAGCCCCTCTGCAGGTAAACCAGGAAAGAATCCAAGAGTGCAGCTTCCTAGACTGCGGGGAACACAGCTGGGTGACAGCTGGGTCATGTTTCCCTCCTATTTACCTTAGTAAGATCCTGCTTCTCTTCCCCCCGTCCTGGGGTGTAGATTGGGGGTAGCCATGCTGAAGTGAGTAGAATTATTCTGGCTTAGGGAGAGGCGAATCAGACCCTAAATGTGCAACGTAACGGGCCAGATCCTCAGTTGGTGTCAATCACTGTAGCTTCACTGACGTCAGAGGAGTTATGGTGATTGACACCAGCGTAGGATCTGGTCCACTACCCAGCACTGCTCAGGCAGGGGCTGCTCTGACCCAAGAGGACATTGTTGTAGGAACCTGAACGTTGGAATTAAATTACTTCATGGTTTAAAAACTGCTACTGTAATGAGGCCTGATCGCAGGGCCGGATGTTCTGACTTCTGTAGCCCCTGGAAACATGCCAGCCATGGTTTCTGTGGGATTTTTGTTCCTCTGCTGGGGGTGGGGTGGGGGGTGGGCGCAAAGGGGGTGTTGCATTTTTGTGTCCAGGCAAAATGCGATGACCAGCTGCTGTGTGAGGCTGCACTGCTTAGAAAGGAGGCTGTTTTCTAGCCCCTGCCATTGAGTTATTTCTGGTTATTTCTCATGGGCGACTAGTCTGGGAACCAGGTCTGTCTCTCAGAGAAGAACGTGAGGATGGGAGTGGGCAGCAAGTTGGAAATGAGACATTATTGTTAAGGCTCCCATCACTGGGGTAGCTGAGAACATGCCTCTGTAATAATCTGTGGAACTCGCTGCTGCAGGATAACTGGACATTGCCTGTTTAGCTGCCCTCTAATTTCAGTGAGCGCTCCATGCCCCTGTACTCTGGGGAGCTCCTGGGTGCAGCCGCAGCACCGGCACGCCGCAGCTCCTACCTGCTTGGGCGGCGATCATGAGTGCCGTGTTCCCGTCATTATCCTGGTGATTGATGTCTACGTAGGGGCATTTGCTCAGCAGGGTCACGATGTCCACGAAGCCCTTGAAGCAGGCCACCATGAGCCCATTCTGGGGAGGAGCATTCAGAATCAGTGTGTCAGTGAATGCTAGCGTCTTCCCCACTGTGCCCCCAGCCCCCCCATGGCACTTGCCCCTCTTGCAGGGCCTCATGTACCCTCTCCAGTGCTGTCAGAGTGCATGATGGGAAAATGGTTTGCAGCACGAGAGTAGTTACGGGGCTGGGAACCAATAGGATTCCAGGTAAAGGGCAGTCCAAGGGTCCATCCAGTCTGCTATTCCTGCCTCCGGGCTGTGCCGGACTGGTGTGTCTAGTCCCCGTATCCCGCCTCCAGCAGGGGGAGCCCTTTCTGCCCCTCCCACGATGCACCTGGCCAGCCACGGGGTTGGCTCCCGCCTTAGCAAGGAGACGGGTGCGGAGTGTGGGCTGGGAGCCAGGGGGAGCCGCGGGGTCTGTCTGTGTCCAGCCGCCTCACTAGGAATCCTCTTGCTAGTCATCCCGGTCTCCCCCCAAGGGGCTCCGTGCCCACGGCACGGGAATGCTTACCCGCCCATTGATATCCAGCTCTGTGACCTCCTGCCGGCTCACTCCAAAGGCCAGCATCTCCTGCAGCAGCCTGGCGTTGTTCCGGGCACAGCACTGGTAGAAGGTGGGCAAGTGCCCACAATCCGCGGCCGGCGCGGGCTCGTAGCAGGGGTAGACGGAGTCGTCAGAGAGGAGGCTGCTGGTGTCAGAGAGCTCGGCCTCCTCCGTCTCCTCCTCCTCCTCGTAGTGCAGCTCTGGGTCCGAGGCATCCAGGCTGGTCTTCCAGGTCTGCAGCACGCTCTCCTCCACTGCTGTCATCTGTCATGCAGCCCATTCAGAGGGAGCAGGGCCTGGCACAGCACCACCTGCCCACCCTGCTCCAGGAGCCCCCGGGTGCCCTTCTCCCCTGGGTGATGACTCTGCAATGCAAGCCCAGGTCAGCGAGGCTGGGCCAGGCCCAGACCCCCCTCCCCTGCCCAGGGGCCGGTCGCTCTGTGGTGAGACTGGGGGGAGCCCTGGCTTCTCTGGGCCGCTCGCAGGGGCAGCTGGGACTGACGGGCACTAGAGGCTGATCTTGGCACATGGCTCCATTCGCCCTTGAGACCAAACTGGGATTAGACCCCCCGCCCCCGAGCAGCGTGAGCTGCGACCCAGGTGCAGAGCTGGCCGTAAAGCCATCGCCTGAGGGCTGGGGCAGCTCGGGAGCTTTGGGGGTGCAGAGCAGCACCCAGCCTCTGGGCCACCTGCCATGGAGGGGACCCAGCCGGGCAGGGGGGGAACCTCTGTGCCGCTCCCCAACTGCCCCTTCCATTGGCCTCTCAACCCAAATTCCTCTCCTGCTAGGGGCGGGCGAGGAGGGAGTGCGTGTGCCCCGGTCCCAGCAGGCTGGGCCGCTACTCGGCTGCAGGGGCTTGCTCTCTGCGCCCCAGAGTCCTGCGTCCATCCCGTATGCTGCTAGGGACACAGAGACCCTTTGCTGCCCCACATGTCCAGCTCTGAAAGCACCTGCTTGCCCGTTTGATGAGAAAGGAGAAGGGGGGGTTCTCCCTGCCCCCCATCCTATCCCCACACAGGAGAACATGGCAGCTGCAAAGCCCATTTCCCCAGCAGAGCTGGGGCCGAGTCCAGCACTGAAGGGGTAAATTAAATCACCAGGTCCAGGCCTCCTCCCTGCTGGGGAAGGGGCGCAGACCCCAGACCACCAGGTCTGAAGCCCCAGGCCTCGCCAGGGAAGGGGCCCCTACTCGTTGACAGAACATGCGACAGCCCCGCACGCAGCTTACTGGGATTTCTCCGTCTGTCTGTAACGGGATAGCTGCCCCGGCGTTTCCTGGACTGTTCTGGGCACCCGGAGCTCTAGTGAGGTGGGGGGAAATGGGGGACAAAGGGAGCCCTGGATCTGTCACTAGCACAGCCCTGACATGGTCCAGCCTGGAGGGCAGAGGGGAAGCCGACTCTGAGCCGCCCCTTGGCCCGTGCAGTCCAGTGTCCTCTGGCTGGGGGCAGCGCTGGTTCTCTGCTGCCCTCCCTTGCATCCCAGCCCTGTACGTGACCGGCTCACGGCAGCCCCTGCTCTAATCACCCCTATCTACACCCACCCTGGAGCACGCTGGAAGGACTCACTTCTTTACCCAGTGCACCACTAGCCTACGGCACTCCCTGCCACAAGGTCCCAAGCAGGGTGCAAGGGGAGGTCTGGCAGCTAGCGGGCTGACACCCACCGCTCCAGTATTATCTGGGAAATAAAACCCTGATGGGGGGTGAGGGTACAAGCTTCCTGCCTACCTGACCATTAGTGTCTCCTGCCCCTTCCCTGATGCACCTGTCACCGGTCCCTGCGGGCTGGGGGATGCTGCTGCTCTGCTCTGGTCCAGCGAAGCTTCGGAAATCCCTGGAAATACTGCACCAGCATTTGCCTCTCGGCCCAGGCAGGGAGAAATTGCTTCTCCCTCCCAGGGCTTCTCCGGGGACACTCAGCTCTTCCACCTCTGTCCCTGGCCCACTGGATTTCAGCGCTGCTCCAGCCGGGCAGAGACACTCCCTGAGACACTGAGGCCTGTGGAAAGTTTTCCCTTCCCCCCCACCCCAAGGGAAAGCGGGTTCTGCCCCGGGGCTCCCGAGTGGTGACAGCTGGCACCTTGCTGGGGGCTTAGCCAGCCAAGGCATCTTAATTTAGACTGTTACTTAAAATGGCTCTGGCCGCCCTGAGCAGGATCAGGCAGGCGTGTGCGGGATTTCGTGTCCTTAGCTGGAGGAGGGGGTGCCGGGAGCCATCGCACTCTCCTGGTGTGTTTCTACACTTGCCTCGCTCTGAGGGCCGGACACTGTGACCCAGCTCAGAGCTCCGGGGGCCAAAGGAGACAGTGCCTGGGGCGTGCAACTTGGAGCCTTCTTTGCACATCCCGTGCAAACAGCTGAGCAGATGCACAATGGGTCGCTTGCACGGGGAAGTATCTGATCTGCACAATTGCACCTGCAAATGAAACACCCGGGTGCACTCGCTTTTCCTGCCTGGGCCGTTGCACCCGGCTCACCAGCTTTGGGCCAGACTGACCAAGGTCTGTAGCGCCTGGAGGGACTCTCAAGAGCAGCTCCGCTGGCCAGGCCTCGCCTCCGGAAGGAAGCTGGCGGCTCCTCCTTCCTCTTGCTTTTTAAAAAGTTTTGTTTTCCAAATTAAGGGGCCAGGGCGCTTTGTGGGGGTCCCAGCAAATGGTGGGTCCCCCAGCAGCTGTTAGTTCAAATCCAGTGTGGGTCAGACTGGAAGCTGTGACCCTCTCATAGCTAAGTGGGCCTCGTGTGTGACATGAGTTGGGTGGGTCTCAGTCCAGACCCTAGCAGACAGGTGTCTCCACAGTTAAGGCCACTGTCCCATTGGGAGCTAGTGGGTCCCTTTGCTGGGGGCCTTGGGGGTGAAGTTAAAGGGGGAGCAGGCCTGGGAGACGAGACTCAGGAGGGCAGGCTGAGCTGGGGCACGGCAGGGTGTGGGGAGCTAGTCCTGCTGCTGTCGGTTCTGCGGGCTGAAGGCTCCAGGGCCCCACTGACAGCCTGTGGGTCGCTTCCTCCCTTGACCCGCTCTGCTGGGTGTGTCTCCGTGGGGAGGGCACGGAGGTGAGTCTTGGGCTAGCAAAGGGAGCTGGAGTGCGAGCCCTGGGGCCTCCTATCCACCCACAGCGTGCACAGCAGGGTCCTGCTTCCCTGCCCCATGTGCATGTCTACCCCTTGCCACCGGGCCCCTGTCCTGGCTGGGAGAGGAGAGGGACCTACTGGCAAGAGTGGCCACCAGCCCCGCTCCAAGCCCCTGGGATTTGGGGGCCCCCAAATGGTGACTGGGGGCACGTCCACTCGCTACTGGACGGGGCAGGCTGAGGAGACAAGGGGCCGACGCTGCGGCTCTCACAAACGTCCCTGCGCTGGCCCTCCAGGAGCAGCAGGAGCCTTCTGCAGCCATTACGTAACACGGCAAGAATAGCGCCTGGCTGCTGCAGCCCCGAGCCTGGTCCCCGCGAGATGTAGGGCCCTGTCCTGCCTGCCACGTGCTGCCGTCAGGGCTTTATCTAACCTTCCCCAGCCTCTTATCACAAGACAAGGCCTGGAGCGGCTTTAGGGCTTACGGGGGTTATCGCAGGGAGCTGTGCGTTATAATCCGTCCTGGCTGCAGACAGGAGCCTCTGAGCAGGTTATGTCACAGCAGAGATCTTGGGATGCCTGGCCTGGCCCCGCCACAGCCCACAGGTGCATTTGCCTATTATAGCTCCAGCACTTGCCCTCTGCCCACCTTCTCCCGCTGCAGGCTATTGGCCATTGCTGGGTGCTCTGCGGGGCCCCGCGCCCGCGGGGAGGGAGGCCAGGGGCACCTAGAGGGGGTGCCGGTCTGTGCAGCACCTGACACCACACAGCTGGAGTCGGACACTGCTGCAGGGCGAGGCAGGCTGGCGGAGCCCCGGGCAGGGACTCCAGAGATGTGGATTCAAGTCTCGGCGCTGCCACGGACTCGCTGCCCGGCCTTCAGGTCTCAGCTCCCGGGGCATGATAACGCTTCCTGCCTCTGGCTCTTCCACTGGGATTGCAAACCCCGTGGGTTGGGCCCGTGCCTCTGCACTGCGAATGGGAACCAAGGAGGGTGATAAAACACCACAATGTCCCGCAGCGCAGCAAGCCTTTTCCCCTTGCAACTGCACGGTGTGCAGCCGACGGTGGCCACCAGGGGCTGCCACAGGACAAGGCCACAGAGCCGGTTTGCCAGCTGACGGATTATTAATATGGAGCCGGTGGCTGAATAATCCGCAGCCGGCGCGTGACTTGTCCGTCCTTCCCGCTTGTCATGAGCGTCAAGCCAGCTGGCAACGAGAGACCCTTGGCAGGCGGGCTGGGCCCTTCCCTACTCCATCACCTCCCTCCTTTACCGCAGATACAAACATGCCGGGCCTGGAAGATTTGCTGCCTTGTTACAATAAAATGGCTCTTTGATTTCAAATGCTGCCGGCCGTGCCTGCTGGAGGGGCAGGGGCTCTCTCCCCTGGAAGGGCAGGGCTCCGGGGCGCACGCCTCCTGTCTGTGCTGGGCCATGTGGAGAAGTCATGCATCCCCCCGTGGCCTTTTGGGCCCCACACAAAGATGGTGGTGGTTGTTTGGGATTTGTATGGAGGGAACGGCCAGTCATGGCCCAGGGCCCCATCGTCCTGGGTGCTGTAAGAACAGAACAAAGGGACGGCCCCTGCCCCACAGAGCTTCCCATCTGCTCGATGAAGCGGGAAGTCAAGTCACGGGGGGAGCGGGCAAATGGCTCATTGTCATTTGGTGGCCCGTGATGCGCTAACTCTGTGGGCCTCGGTCCAGGGCCTAGCGCACAAGTCTCCGTGTGGCAGTTTGGAGAGAAAAAAGGGGCAGAACAGGTCATGGAGGCTGAGCTCCCCTCCCCTTCCCTCCCCAGCGGGGCCTGACGGCCGGACAGCGGGGGTACTGGAGAGAGAGCCATGAATAACCCCCCTTCGGCCCCTGCTGGCGTGTGATGTTGAGCCCCTAGCAGGGCTCCGCCTGTCACGTTGGAGCCGGGGGGGGGGCCTGAGGGGCGTGTGATGAGGATAATTGCTGGGCCTTCATTAGCTGGGCGGAGGCGGTGCACCCAGGCCTGCACTGGCAACTTGAGTATTTCAAATAAAATAAGAGCCAGTGGTGGCAGTGATAGAACTCACAGAAGCCACTAGGTGGCGCCATCGGTTCTATTACCCTTGCGCTCAGGGGCCCCATGTGCCGGGAGCTGTACAAACAAGGAACAGGCAGATGGTTCGTGCCCCAAGGAGCTGACAAGGAGGCCGAAAAAGGAGCCTTGTATCCAAGTTCCAGACAGTCAAACTTCACCGAACATCAGGGGGTTGCACCAGTGTTGCTCTCTGAGGGTAGCTCATGACATCAGTGCAACCCCCAGTGCAGGCCACGTTGCACCGGCAGGATTTTCCCCAGTAATGTCCCAGTGAGCTGCACTAGTGCAAGCCAGGGCTCTGCTTTAGGGGTGTGCATCAGAGCGACCCACCCACGGAAACGTCCTTAGCCAGGAGTATTCCTCTGGTTGTTGTCTGGAGCAGATGGGATTGGGGCAGGCTGCAGCAGGGGAGAAGGACTGGTTCTTAGGGGAAGTTTTGTCTGACCCTTGGCATTTGGAATGAAGCCCAGCACTGACCCTCACAATGCCTGAGGAGCGGGAGGGCATTGCCCCCCTCCTGCAGACCGAGAGGCTGAAGCAGAATGAGGTGGTGAGACTCCCGGCTCCCAGCCCTGTGCTCGGACCGCTGCCATCACACGCTGTTGCAGAACTGGCTGTTCCTAGGCAGCAGCATGGATGCAGCTGCCTCTGCCTTGGGGTAAGTGGGGAGGGAGCTGGGCCATGCAGCCAGCAGCCCTGGCCTCACACCCTCCTCTCTCTCTCTCTTGCCGCATGAGCAGGACCCCGGGGAGCAGCTTGCTGCATTCCCAGATTCCCCCTTAAAAAGAGCAGCTATTCCTGCAGGGCTGTGGGCGTGTGCCCAGCGCTGTGGCTCCTTCCCCCGCCAACCGCAGGCAGGTCAATTACCCTGGGACGTGGGATCCTGGACACAAGAAGGCAGCCAGCAGCAGCTCCTCCAGGCTGGGCTAGGGATGGGGCCAGGACACGCCGGGTGTAAAGCGGGGCAGCCTGGCGCAACGTGCCTCCTAATCTCCTAACTGAGCGTGACTGACAATGTGGCAGCTGCCTGGCAACCGGGACCTTGATTGGCAGCTTGGCTATCTCAGCCCCCCCCCCCGCCCCCAGCCACAACACACACATTGCACACACCACACTGCAGCGTGTGTTTGGTAAGGTGCCACCCTTTGCAGTTCCTCTGGGTGTGTGAGGAGCAGCTGGGGGGGTCAACCTGCTGGGGACATGGCGGGGAGGGCAGCGGGCTAGGAGGTTCCCTGGCCTCATTCTCTTTCTGCGTCAGGGGGCAGCGTCAGCCGTTTTAAGCTGGAGTTTAGAACATGAGGATTGTAGAGATAGGCTTCGGGCTCCTCCCTGTTCTGTCTGTCCAGCGCCTAGCGCAATGGGTCCTGGGCCGAGTCCAGCCAGAGTGTGTGGTGGGACGTTTTCTCTTTGCTTTCCAGGGCTTAAAAAAACTCCACCATCTCCCTCCCCAGCTGTGACCGAGCCCCTGCACACCGCTGCTGGCGCCCGTGCGAGGAAGTGACACTGGGCCCGAACAAAATGTGAAGCCGACCAGCTTGGTTTCATTGTCCCAAACTGAGCGAAAGGCCCAGAACTCAGTACAGCACAGCCCCTGGCTGTGTATGGGGGTGACTAGCCTGGGCCACCCCCCCGGCCCGCTGCGGCCACACTGCTATTTCCAGGCACTAACTGGAGCAAAGCCAGCGCGTGTCCCTCTCCCTGCCAGCTGCTGGGCAGACGTACCCAGTCTCATGCCCGTGCTGGGGTCCCAGCCGAGGACTGACTGATCCGAGGGGAATCCTGGGTGGCCCCAAGGGAGGGGCCCCGCCGCTAGGAGCCCAGGGGCCGAGCAGCTGCCATCGCTGCTGCGATTCCCGCTAAGCAGGGAAGTGCCCCCTTTGCCCACAGGTCTCAGGGCAGGCTACAGAGGTGGGCAGGGTTTAAGCAATCCTGCCCAGGGTCACTCCATCACCATAAACCCTCCTGCTTCAGGGCACGGGCCACGCACTGACGGGCAGCTACCCCTGCGGAGAGGTTGGTCTGGAACTGCCCTACTGCTGCGTGAGTTGCCCCTTCTTCTGAAGCAGCTGCTGTTGGTGGGGTACAGAGGAACCCGGGTGTGACCAGCCCCGGGGGTGTCTCTGGTTTATAGAGAGGGAAACTGAGGCACAGAGCAGGGTAAGTGACTTGAGCGGGATCATATACTGAATACACAGCTGAGCTAGGAATAGGACCTGGGTGTTCTGGCTCCTCACCCGTCTGCTCTGACCACTGGACTGTGCTGGCCACAGGGAGCCTGTCTGTGTGCTGAGCATCGTTCGCGCCCAGACGGACCCTGCGGGCACTAAATCACGCTTGATGCTCAGGAGCTGCCGAGAAGCAGGGCGGGGGCTGAGACACGTTTGGAATAAAGCCCTGATCTTTCACCTCCCACCCAGCATCCGACTGGAAGCCCCGAGCCTGGTGGTCTCGCCCAGGTCAGTCAGCCCTGGCTGCCCCGTCATCTCCATCACAAAACCAGGGCGTAATAACTCAGTCCTGGGGGGAAGTTGGGAGTATTGATTTAGAGTCCAGGATACTCTCCTCTAACCCTGGCCCTGCTCATGCCAGGTCAGGGCTGGGTCAGCGGCTGAGTGCGGCCAGGGTCTGCCTTGCCCCTATCTGCGGCTACAGAACGTGGCCTCCCGGCTGCAGAGCCGCGTGGGCAGTCAGCCCCCTGCCAGCGCCAGGCGGCCCTGGCAAGTCATCGGCGACGTGTGGCACCAGCGGGTCAGTCCCAGGCTGTCTGGGGCCTGCAGGTCTCCATCATTCCATGGGTGCCTTGCGCCCCTGCTGGGGTAAATCTGAGGAGGGCTGGGGTCCCAGAGAGGTGGGTGGGCAGCAGGTCCGGTGCTAGCCATCCCAACTCCACAATGAGCAGCCTGGGTTGGGTCTGTGGTGCTGGTGGATGGGGCAGATCACCAGGGAGGCACGTATGTTTCCCTCCTCTCTTCAGGCTGCTTCCTACAGGAGCCTCCTGCCTGTGAACTGCACAAGGTCCTCTGTGCCATCCACCCCCCGTGCATCTGAGCTCAGCTTCGAACCGGGGTCCTGCCCGCGTCTGTGGCGAGCGCCTGCAGCAGATGAGTGAGGGGCTCTGACCCCTCCCTGGCACTCGCAGAGCCTGGTGGAGACGTTTCCTGACTCCAGGGTGGGCTGAGCACTGGCCTGTTCATTGCAGGAGTGGGAGTCAGCCTGTTTCCCAGGGATCCTGGAGGGAGCTGCCTTTGCTTTCGCTCCCTTCCCTGGGCGATGTGGCTGGCGCTCGGAAGAGCTGCGTTTGGGCCCTGGCTCTGCTGCAGGGGCCCTGGGCCTGCATCTCCAAGCATTTCAGCCACCCAGCGGTGGGAGGCTGCCCCACTCCAAGGTAAAAGGGATTAAGAGCAGCTGAGGGAGGCTGGGGAGGTAGTTGGCCCCAGGTGTGGCTGGCTTAATCAGGCCACAGCTGGCCTGCATAAACGGGCTGTGGGGCCAGGAGCCAGAGGAGTCTGACTCTCGCCCTGGAGCGGGAAGGGCTAGCTGCCTGGGAGCAAGGTACCTGAAGCAGGCAGTGCTGGTGAAGGGCAAGAGGAGCTGGGGAGCTCCAGCCTGGCGACCCCCCAGGCTGCAGGCCTCGGTGAAGGCCTACAGAGGTACTGGGGCTACCAAGGTGCAGCCCGGGGATCGGCAGAGGCACCTGGTCCAACCCCCTTGCCAATGATGAGTGGCCACGACAGACTGCAGTCTGCCCCAGGGAAGGACGGGGCCCCTGGACACATCCCCAGCAGCCCGGCCCCCAGCTGGGAATCAGCCAGCCAGCCGCTCTCCTCTCCGGGAAGGGGCGCAGGCTCGGGTGGGCTGGGGCCGAGGCTCGAAGGCGGAGGAGCGCCCAGCGTGACTAACAGATTTATGGGGGTGGGAACCGGAGCACGGTGGTCTCCGTGCCTGACACAATCGATGAGCCCCGGAGCAGCTGAGCACCGATGTCACCCGATAGTCGCTCTTTGTGGAGCACAAAGCCATACCTATCGCAGGGGGGTGGGGGATTCAGCCCAGCACCCGCTGGCCGAGCTCCCATTGTCCTGCCCCCCGGCTGCCTCTGCTCACCTCTCTGGGAGACCAGGGCAGGGGCGGATACGGCCCCTAGTGACCTGGCCCTCTCCTGGCAGGGCAGCTGGTGGTCCCTAGGGCACGGTGCTGGGGTCGCTCGGCCTCCCCTACAGGTGTTGTCCAGTGTGATTTGTGGGAGGCGGGCTGTCCGAGGGGCGTTCCCCGGTCACGTGGCATGTCGCAAGGATAAAGGCCAAGAGCCCCCGGGGCGGGGCGGGGCGAGCCCATCTGTGGACTGGGGTGATTAATAGCTTGGGGTGCAAGTGGCTGGCTGGATCCAACCTGCCTGCCCTGTAACCCCCTGCATGCAGCAGCCTCCCAGGGCTGGCTCTGCCCCCGCGTCCCCGACAATCACAATCCCTCTTGTCCCAGTGACCTGGGGCTTAGGCGCTGGGCCAGAAGGTGGGTTCCATCCCTGGCCCTGCCGCTCGCCTTGGGAGAGCTGCCTTTGCCCCCCACCCTGTAACCCATCTGCCGGGGGCTTGTGGGTTAATTAGCTAGGTGTGGACTGGGTGTCCTGCCCTCTGAACGGCGGGCAGAAGCCTGGAGGCCTGTTTGCCAGGTGCAGCTCCTAGAAAACCAGTGACCAAGGCTATGCCTTCCTGAGCACCGTCTACCCGCCCGTGGCCCACTAGCAACCCCCTCATTCACGGCCATCTTCTGCCGGGTCCTATCCTGCCGCGCCGGGCAATGGGCCCGCAGACAGAGGGTTAGGGTTAGGGTTTTGCATATTAAATTTTCTTTTCTAGCATCGTGGAGCGGCTGGCGTACGAAGGCTGCTGCCCTCTCCTGGCTGGCACCGGAACTGTTCAGCTGTGCGTCGTGGGACCGTCGTCCATAGAGCCCCCGTCAGAGACCCGTGGGGGCAGGCTCCGCACGGATACACCGTGAGAGCTCACGATGCTAATGGATCAGCTGAACAAAAGGTGGGAGAGGAAATGGAGGCACAGCCCGGCTCAGTGACAAATTGCCGATATTCTCGTTTACTCCCAGAAGCCCTTTTTCTTTTGTCCAAAAATGTTTTCACTGAATTACATTTGCCCAGCCCATGTCCATTCCCTTGGGCAGAGAGCACCCTGCTCACCCGCTTGGAGCTGGGCAGGCGTTTCAGAATCCTGGCGGGCCTCTGTTACCCGGTTTCAGCACCATTTGGCTCCAGTCATGTTTCTGAGACGCACTGAAAGCTGCACTGTAGACACAATTTTCCCTCCACAACTGCTGGGCACATGATTAATGTTGCGTATTGACACCTCAAAGTACCCACAAGGATTGCTTTAAAATATTCCTCTTTTCATAGAACAGAAGGGTTTCCAAGAAGTAAGTGATCAAAGCTGCCGTCTGAGAACTCACTTTGCTCTGGTGGAAAAGACTGTGCAAGATGCAGGACATTGGAAAACTCGGCCTGTTGGGCTTTCAGGCAGGATCTGGTCTGAAAGGCCTTGTCTAGACTAGGGTAAACGGCAGGACGTTAGAATGTGCTAATTACCACTGTTGATAAGTCTAGTGTATACACAGGGTGCTTTCTTGAACACCAGTTCACGGCACAAATTAAAGCTGACGGTTACATCAACCAGCTAACACGTGTTACAACTACAAGCCGCCTTGTCTAAACAAACGCGTGTTAAAATCCTGACAAACACGTGTAAACGAGTGTAGCTTGTTTCCTACAGATGATGAGTCACTCCCGCTTTACATGAGCGTAAGAGCAGAATCGCATCCCAAGGTTTTCAAAAAGCCTTTCGGGTTTGTGGGGTTTTTTGGCTTTAGTTACATTTTATTTTTAGACCAATAGAAATAATAGTTGGCAAATGCAGCAGGACAAAGGAAATTCACCAAGCCAGGGGTTTGCCCACAGCAAGTGGTTTGCAGGACTGGGATCTGATAGTTAAATATGCTCAGCATGTTGTCACAATAGGAGCTGCTGGGAGCGGAGTGGAAAATCTGGCTCCTCAATGGCTATCTGACATTAACTAGCAAATCCAAAACGAGCAGAGCCGGAGAGGTTTCTGTGAATTCTTTGCCAATGTTAATAACTCGAAGGTCAGGGCAGAGGGTGTTTCCATCTTGACACTGTCCTTTTTAATTTACTGTTTTAGGGTTTTAAAAAAAAGAGACCCAAAGAGAGATTTTTCTGATTAAATTACAGATGGCCAGCAACAGAGATCAATTTCAATTTCTCTTTTTGGGGGGTGGGGGCAGGGGAAGGGGAAATTAGACTTGCTAATCCCAGAACCAGAGTTCTAGGTGAGGAGTGTTGGTGCCGGCGCAGGTCCCATGTGTGTGGCGAGTAATTTCGGGAAGCTGTGCAAGGCCTCTGTGAAACGTGGATGGGAAGGAAGTTCCCCCTGCGATAATTGTATTGCTGGTAACCGCTCTGGATACTGGCTATAAAGAAGATGGATCGCGGTGTGTGCAGGGAGGCAATTGGAGCAGGGTGATGGGAGTGCTTCGTGGCTTTCATTATGGGCGTTATCCATCAAGCCCTTTACAAGACAGCAGGAGCTGGGGCAGTAAGGAATTGCTGGGCAGTGGGCAGGTAAACGCCGACAGGCCAACACGCCTGTCCCCTCTTGCGTTTGTTTCCAAACCCCCTTCCTGCTTGTCAGCGTATCCTTCGCCCTCCTTGCGTCGCCATAAAAATGTCTCAAACTCACTGATGCACTCTGCCTCGGTGGCTTTCCCTGGCAAGTTAATCTGCATATTTACAGCTGGGAGGGGAACAGTTCATACAATATCAGGGTTGGAAGGGACCTCATCTAGTCCAACCCCTGCTCAAAGCAGGACCAATCTCCAATTTTTGCCCCAGATCCCCTAAATGGCCCCCTCAAGGATTGAACTCACAACCCTGGGTTTAGCAGGCCAATGCCCACACCACCAAGCTATCCCTCCCCCGGAGACCTGGGGCACTCCAGCTTTCCTTAATGCAGCTGCTGGAGTTTCTTTAAAACTGCTTGTCAAGAGTCCTCTGGAATTCTTGAGCAGCCCCGTGTGGATCCGGCGCCAACAGAGCTCCCGGCTCACCGGAGAGAAAGACACAGTGCCCTGCCCGAAAGCCACTCATGTCACCAGGGTAATTCTGCAGGCCTGCATTTCTGAAGGTGCGTAGTGAGTTTTAGTGTCCCAGTTGTGGGGTGCTCGGTTTGCGAGAACTTGAAGGGTGCTATTCGGAAGGCAAGTGCCCAGAAAACTGCCTCCTTCGTGAACCAAACAGAGCAGGGAAAAGCCATCCTGTGAAATTTCCTCCTGAAAAAATGACCCAAAACTGCTCCCTTGGAGACCATGAAACCTCTTGCAGAACCAAGGCCGCATGATTTTTAAGCCAATCTCTCGATTTTTGAATGCTTGGGATTGATCACATGGGGCGTGTAATCATCATATACACCCACGTACGTACCATCAACACAGTACCCCAGAAAGGGGGGCGGGCGTTTAGGCTTTGTAATACGCACAGCCATTTAATCAGGAAAGCCCGGCCAGCACCGAAATGCAGCCCCTCGCCGGGGCAGGGTAGCAGCCTTTGCCCTGCACACAGTGACGCTGCAGACAGTACCCGGGGAGTGGAATGATAGCCCTGCCTCTGAACCTGCGGGGAGACTGTCAGCAGCTAGAATCTGAACCGCAAAAACAAAAGGTCTAAACGTCCCTTCTCTCACACCTTCCTCGCATGTTCAAAAGTCACAGAACAGAAGCCTCCTCCTCCCTGCGGGAACAGGCTGCACAATACGAGGCAGAGGCCAGAAGAAACCCAATAACCTTGCGTGCAATATCCTACAAGAAGAACCGGGTCTCTCCCTACGGAAAGCAACGTCCCCTTGGCTGACTGTGCAGCTGATCAATAGAAACAGAACAATGCACATTTGGGAACCGTACTGGCCCTCAGTGTTACGCTAGGCCCAGGCCGTGCCTGGGTGGGATCCGACGCCAAGGTGAGGGACACTGGCTGAGAGAGAAAGAGGGAGCTGGGGGTGGATGATTTACAGAACAGAACAATAGGGGCTGAAAGCGATGACTAGGAAGCTGCTAATGCTGCTCCCCAGCTGGGCTGGGTTAGTGTCAGTAAAGGAGAGAGAAAGCTTGGGGCTATTTATCATCTTTCACCAGGCCCCCTCTGCCTCTGGGACAGGGCTTCATAAACATCCAGCCACCAAAACGAGGCTGGCTCGTTAACCCTTCAGGGGGCTCTTGGCTTCCAGGCAGGGAGGTCTCTGTGGCTGGTAGCACGGCTGCAGCAATGGGGTGCATTCCCCCCCCCCCGCCCTTCTGTGAAATAAGGATCCATTTTAAGTTGCTGACCCAGCTGCAGATCCTGCCTGTTGCTACTGCGGTTATTTTTAAATACATGGGAGGTGTATGTGCTGCAGTGATGGGGGTTTAAGACCTTTGATAGAGATCACCTTGCAGGGCCATTTTCCAGGAGACCCTTGCTACTGTGCCTGGCAACAGATTTCTTCCTCTCCCAGGCAAACTGCTGCCTTTTGATTGAAGGGCGGAAAGCGAGTTCAGGTTAAGCAGGATGCAAGCAAACCTAGAGGAATGCACCAGCTCGGCTAAGATTTCTTCTCCTGATTCACGCTCCCCAAAGCTCCCTCTGCTGTCCTCGTGTGTGTACGGCATGTGCTCACTCTACTTTCCGCGTCTGAAATTCACCCCTGTGCACAGGACCCAGCAAAAAGCGGCCACTTAGGTCCTGCGAGGCCTGGGCCTCACTGCAGTGATGGCTAGACCTAGCGCTGAGTCTGTGTAAGTTGCATTCCGGGTAGTATGAGAGATGACAAACCATTTTACAATGCGGGTTGGAGGTGAAGTGGAAGCTGGGTCCGAACATGCAACCTGCAAACCCGCCTAGCCCTGAAACGTAGCCGGTCTGCTTCTGTCTCTGGCGAGGTGAAACCCCGGCTGGATACAGCCTTTTATTGCTGGGGAACGCCAACCAATCTGTTTCCGTTCACTTCCCAGTGCAGATCAAAGCATGGGCCGATGGGAGGGAGGGAATTTGGGGGTGGGAACGACATGGTGTAAACTGGTGGTGTAGTCAGAGATCTGCTGATTTGCACCCTCTATGACTCTGGATTACAAAGTATAAATGTAGGCCCAAACAGAGCCCAATCCTCCGGCTGCTGACCCCTTGGACTCTGTCACAAATGATCTAGATGCTAGATTTGGAGACAGGCTCTAGACCTGGTTGCAAATGAAAAGTTTTCAGAAATGTTATTAGTCGTTATTCTATATTAGGTGCATTATGGTAGCACCCAGGAGCCTCTGTTGTGCTGGGCGCTGCGCAGACACCGAACACAAAGCTGGGCCCTGCCCCAAAGAGTTTCCAATCTGAGTATAAAACAGGAGACCACAGGTGGGGACAGACAGACGGGAGCATGGCGAAGCAGTGAGATAATATTGGTCAGCCTGATGGACAGTGGGCTCAGCTTTTCAAGAAGGGTTTTTAAAGTGGTGTAAGACTTGGCTTTGCGGCTGTTTACAGGGAGCATGTCCCTTGCACGGGAGACTTGCAAAGGTGCTTGTGTGGAAATGTAAGAAGTGGGCTGGCCTTCCGGGCTGCTTGGAGGTGGAAGACGACAACGCATGAGAATATAAACACACGCAATGAAAATGTAACGTTTCCCGGTGGTGGAGCCAGCTGGCAGAGCTGTGAAATGCATCCAGAAAAAAGGACAAAGAGTCTAACCACAGAACTGCTTCTGACCCAGCTACCCTGAATGGAAGACATTCCGGATGCAGCCCCTTGCGTAAATACTTCATTATTAGATTTTGCAGAACATTACCTGTGTTTGGAAGGTGAAACTGACACACGGCGTTACAGCCTGGGACCCTGAAATCACAGCTACATTAGCCACGGGCCAGCTGCAGTTCCGGCTACTGGGCTGAAATCAGATCTTCACCAGCATGATACATGGATGACCTCCCAACCTGCAAAGGCTGCCCTCTTCAAGGGCGAGTGGTAATTAAATTTTAGTCTCCCCCCTAGCTTGGGTGTCTGCTCCCAGAGCAGAAGGGTAGGTGCAAGGCCTCAAAGAGTGCATTACTCCTCTGGCTGAAGAGCTGTTATGTCAGGTTGGTGTCTGACCAACAGGAAACCACCCGCATTATTCCAGTTGTCAAGCTCTGCTCTTGTCACCCATAGGTGTCAAAGCGCCAAGCGAAGGAAGTCAGCACCATTAACCATTGTACAGATGGGGAAACTGAGGCGCGGAGAGGGGAAGTCACCCTGGGGGCTGTACCAGAGATAGGGATAGAATTCCCGGGTGACCTGACTCCCAGACCAGTGCATGTGGCAACTTTCATTCAAGGATCTCAGAAAGATTCAGCCACATCATCTGGCTGAGCATTGTGCACTCCCTCTGAGAGGCGGGTGTGGGTCCCGTCTTACAGGAAGAGGGGAGCAGAATGGCTGGGTGCTTTGTCTAAGGCCAACAGGACACATCCCTGCCCAGCCTGGAGTGAGAACCCTCGGGGCCCTCACTCTGACCACTGGCCCATACCGCCTCCCAGCCACCGGCTGGAGTGGGGGACTGTTCCCCACCTGCGCACCCAGGGGCAGGTGAAGGGGCTCCGAACCGGCTCCCCAGACTTGGAATGAGCCTTATTTCAGGGTGGACTTTTATCCTGCAGCATCAATTTCATGCCGGTGAAAAGCAATGGCCTGGCAGCCACGGAATCTGGGGCCTTCTCTTTACAGCCCCTCGATGCCGTGTTCCCGGGGTACCTGTGTGCTGCAGGGCACAGCTGTTACCCCCAGGGAGCAGAGGCCCCAAAGTGCCTGGCCCGGGTCTGTGGCAGAGCCCAGAATGCTGGTCTCCTGCCCACTAAACCACCCTGCCTGTTCTCCCCAGGAGAAATACAGCAGGAGTCCCAGCATTAGGCCACCCACCCAGCTGGGACGCTCCCTGGGGAGATCAGTGTCTGCAGGCACTCACCCCTGGTCACTCTGCTGACCCCCCAGGAGAGCTGGTACAGGATGGGCCCTTGTTTGAGGCTGCGAACAAGGGGCCAGCCGGTACCGGCTCTCATGGGGGGGTTGATATGGGGGCTTCTCGTGGGGCTTCTCGTTCAGAGCTCGCTGAAATCGGCAAGAGGCCTCCCTGCTTTGGATCAAGCCCCATCGTTCCATCTTCCTGCTGAGCTGAACTCTGGGCTTCACAGGGCGGGTTCGGTTACACCCTTAATCCCGGCTGTGTTTGTTCAGGCAGAGCTGTAAGGGAAATATCCCGCGATTTACAAGAGCTGCTGGAAATTCACACCAGCTCTGTTTTCAGGGACATCTCCCCCTTCGCAAGCCATGAATTTGCGGTGGCCAGAATAATCCAGAAGAAAGAAAACATCGTCTCAGCCGTTAAAGGATGCCAGCCACGCTCGCAAGTGGGCATTCTGCTCTCGGCTACGTGTTGGGGCTGTGTCTTTAAGGTTTGAGCTGCAGTGATTCTGGGGGGCTGGGTGGGGCTGGGAAGCTCTGTGCAGCCCATTGGAACCAGATGCAGAATAAGCCAGAGTCGCTACGGTTTGATCGCTGCACCCCACAGACATGGACGAGACACAGACAAGCTGGACGAGCACAAGTCCATGGGGCCAGACGCGCTGCATCCGAGAGCACTAAAGGAGTTGGTGGATGTGATTGCAGAGCCATTGGCCATTATCTTTGAAAACTCATGGTGATCGGGGGAGCTCCGGGACGACTGGAAAAAGGCTAATGTAGTGCCCATCTTTAAAAAAGGGAAGAAGGAGAATACTGGGAACTACAGGCCAGTCAGCCTCACCTCAGTCCCTGGAAAAATCATGGAGCAGGTCCTCAAGGAATCAATTCTGAAGCACTTAGAGGAGAGGAAAGTGATCAGGAACAGTCAGCATGGATTCACCAAGGGCAAGTCATGCCTGACTAATCTAATTGCCTTCTATGACGAGATAACTGGCTCTGTGGATGAGGGAAAGCAGTGGACATGTTGTTGTTCCTTGACTTCAGCAAAGCTTTTGACACGGTCTCCCACAGTATTCTTGCCAGCAAGTTAAAGAAGTATGGGCTGGATGAATGGACTGTAAGGTGGATAGAAAGCTGGCTAGATCACTGGGCTCAATGGGTAGTGATTAATGGCTCCATGTCTAGTTGGCCGCCGGTATCAAGTGGAGTGCCCCAAGAGTCAGTCCTCGGGCCGGTTTTGTTCATTAATGATCTGGAGGATGGCATGGACTGCACCCTCAGCAAGTCTGCAGATGACTCTAAACTGGGAGGAGAGGTAGATAGGATACAGAGGGACCTAGACAAATTAGAGGATTGGGCCAAAAGAAATCTGATGAGGTTCAACAAGGACAAGTGCAGAGTCCTGCACTTAGGATGGAAGAATCCCATGCACCGCTACAGACTAGGGACTGAATGGCTCGGCAGCAGTTCTGCTTGAAAGGACCTAGGGGTGACAGTGGACGAGAAGCTGGATATGAGTCAGCAGTGTGCCCCTGTTGCCAAGAAGGCTAATGGCATTTTGGGATGTATAAGTAGGGGCATTGCCAGCAGATCGAGGGACGTGATCGTTTCCCTCTATTAGACATTGGTGAGGCTTCATCTGGAGTACTGTGTCCAGGTTTGGGCCCCACACTACAAGAAGGACATGGAAAAATTGGAAAACGGCCAGCGGAGGGCAACAAAAATGATTAGGGGACTGGAACACATGACTTATGAGGAGAGGCTGAGGGAACTGGGATTGTTTAGTCTGCGGAAGAGAAGAATGAGGGGGGATTTGATAGCTGCTTTCAACTACCTGAAAGGGGGTTCCAAAGAGGATGGATCTAGACTGTTCTCAGTGGTAGCGGATGACAGAACAAGGAGTAATGGTCTCAAGTTGCAGTGGGGGAGGTTTAGGTTGGATATTAGGAAAAACTTTTTCACTAGGAGGGTGGTCAAACACTGGAATGCATTACCTAGGGAGGTGATGGAATCTCCTTCCTTAGAAGTTTTTAAGGTCAGGCTTGACAAAGCCCTGGCTGGGATGATTTAATTGGGGATTGGTCCTGCTTTGAGCAGGGGTTGGACTAGATGACCTCCTGGGGTCCCTTCCAACCCTGATATTCTATGATTCTATGGGCTACCTGACTGTTTGCCCTCTAATGTAATTGACTGCCCTGGCTGTGCTCATAGGAAAAATGAAAGGGATCCGAACCAGACCTCTCCTTTGGAACCCCCAGATCTGCTACGCTGCTGCCTTGTGTCTCATTTACTAGCACAGCAGAATGGTGGTGTTCACACCTGCTCAGCACCAGTGCAAAGCACCACATAGGGAGGCAGGTAGCGTTTTATCAGGCCGCAGCCGTTCTCCAGGAAGTCCTGGTTTGATGGTGCACAGGAGAGAGGCTGGAAGAACAGAAGGGGAAAGCTCAAAGTTAAGATAATTTCAAACTCACTTTTTTTTCCAAAAGGATTTTTTGGTTAGCTTGGTCCCATGGCGGGACTTTTTAAAAGCCTTATTTCTAATCAAAGGGATTTTCTCATTCTAACTTTTTTCAAATTTTTTCAAATTTGTTTTTGATAATTTCACACTCCACAAACAAAGGCTCGTTAACGATAAATGAGCATGTGATGAAAAATGTCAAAAAGTAAAAATGAGAAAAAAAAACCCTGTTTAAATAAAAAGGAATTTGGATGCACAAAAAAAGTTTTGTGTACAAAACTGTGCCCAGCCCTGATTGTTGATCCAAGTGGGAAAGCCCCTGCTCTGACTTACACTAGGTTTACACGGTGTGCCATGTTCCTGTACCAGATCTGGACTGTTTACACGGCTTGTACGCATTCAGTGCCTGGCCAGGTTCAGTCAAGGAAGGTCTTTTATATACGGCGCCACCTAGTGTCTGAAAAGTATAATACAGTTTAGCATTCCGTTACACTGTGTGTCTCCACTGGCTGAAGTGGAGTGACTCCTGGTTTACACCAGTGTCAAAACAGAATCTGGTGCACGCCGCAGAAGCAAAACGTGTTGCATAAAACTTCCCATGTCATCGTTGGAATCTTAATGAGCTGAAGTTAATCAATTGGTTCTAATTTCCAGGTCCCAAAAGCAGGTTTGGCACTAGAGAGCCCTCTGCTTGCGATAGAAACGTTTGCTCCCTGGTGCAGTTGAGAGGGGATTTGAAACAAAAGAGCAAGTGCCTGACAAACTGGGAGAGCAAAGGGACCCAGGGAGCAGCAAAGCTAGTGCAACAAAGGTGTAAAACGATACCAGGTCTGAATGGCTCCACCAGGTGCAGGGCAATGGTGAACCTAGCCCAGAGAGAAGGCTGTCGAAGTACATGGCAGGTCAGTGGGGTTTTAGAAGCATATCCTCTCTCTTCAGCTTTGGTCTTCATGTGGTTTGGGAGGTCCCCTTTAAGGGAAATACTTCCAATGTGCTATCAGGAAATACTCTGTTGTTTACACAGTGGCTCATAAATGAGAGAGGACCAGGTCTGCTGAGAAGCCGGGTCATGGAAGGAATAATTGGCCAGAGTCCGGGGGGATTGGAGTGTTGTGTGGGAGGTGAGTGGTCAGGGCGGTGGGGCTGGCAGGATCGAGTGGAGACCAGTTTAATTAGTCATGTCCGTTAGTCACACAGTTGAGAAGAATAAATTAAGTGGAGTTTGGAGCTGGGCTCAGTCAGAGTTTCTAATGGGAGGATTTTCTTTCCCCAAGAAACTCTGAGCCATGCAAAACCTCAGGCAATAGAGGCTCCAGCAAAGATTTGGAAGGCGGCAGCTTGGGGGTCGTTGTGTGACGAGGGGAGCAATCGCTGGCGAGTGCTGATGGTCTCGGTCTCTATTCTGCAGGTATCAATGCCGTCGCTCCAGATTTACAGCATATTCAAGCAGAGCAGAATGTGGCACATGGTGTTGTCCCCATCTTGTGGGGGAATGGAGTGGGGGTACCATTGTGTGGCCAGCTCCAATGTCCCCAACTCCCCTTTGGCTCTTCCAGCCCTAGTTCGTTTCTCAGTTACACCTACACAGCTCCAGTGAGTTCAGCAGGATTGTGCTTCCGCCACGTCTGAACCAGGAAATATTCCCCTTCGGGTCTATCCGTAGTATTGCCCCTTTGCAGTCCAAGTGGCTAGACAAAGTTTGGGGACCAGGGGATGTTCAGCTGGAAGTAGAAATTGAGGTTTTTTTATTTAATGCAGCCTCATTTATTTCCAAGGCCTGTAAGAAGTCCTAGTTCTCCCAACACAGTAGAAACCCAAACCAAAAGGAGCAGTTTTTTAGCACACAGCACCAAGCCTTGTTAGCCAACGCCAGCCCCCAGAGAGCTCTCTCTCACTTTTTCCAGGGTCACTCTGTGCGCACAGGCTGGGCCAAACTTTCTTGCTTTTTGCTCAGTTTTGCTCTGTGTTCTCCTCTGTCCTCAGTCCGTGTGTTCGCTCACACGTCCGCACAAACCTGGTCACATACCCAGTGGAACCCTCACCCACAGGGTGCTCGTTTCTAATAAGCCTTGTTTTAGGTGTGGCCCCTGAACCATCTCTTACAACTGTCGTAAATGAAGGGCACAGTCACACATACACCTCGCCCCATACCAAGGTTCCACCCAGCTCATAACAGTATATATTTTAGGGTTTTATATCCCCCCCCCCATCACCGGGTAACTGGGCACTTTCCGCGTCAAATCAATAGCGCCGTCCCCAGTGGATTTTCTGGATCTTTGGCATGTCTCCTTTTTCAGGGTAAACCGGCTTGGTGGAAGATTTGAATTTCCCCCCTTTTGGGGGAAGTGGGGGAACCAGACCTGTAGGTGTGGGATCGGAGCCTGAGAGCAGACTCCAAGTTCAGACTCAAGGGGCCTCATTCACCATTGTCCTCCTCCTTTGTGCAGCGCCAGACCCGAGTGCAAAGTGGCTGTGAAACACGGTCGTGCTGACAGGATGGCTTTTTGCTCACGCTGTGTGCTGGTATGCAAAGCCCCTCTGGTGCAGGAGATGGAGATGAACTGGGCCCACGGTTCTGTTTGCATCCTTGGTGCTAAATTGCCCACTTCTGTTTACACTTTTTTCTTTTGAAACCCTCTTTACAGGCTGCACTCAGGCACGCAGCCTGCAACGGGACTCTCATTCCTGTCATATTTTACACGGCCAACGCATGTGGTTACATTTGCTTTTGCCGCTGTTTGCTTTCCCCAAAGGAGGGAATGAAAAGCCCCAGTGTGCCCCACATGCATTGTGACTAATGAGAGCGCCATGGCTGCAGAAAAAGCAGATGCCTTCTGCTTAATCTGGCCTGTTGTTATGTAAACCTCCTTCCTGCTTTGATGTCACCTATAAATACTCCATGTGTTTCCAATAAACCAGCATTTTTATCACTAGAGCTGTTAAAGGCAGATCTGTGTCCGATTGGTCCCACTGGCTCCACTGGGGGTTCGCTCCTGATAACCCTCACATCCTCTCCAAGGAGTTCATTGTAGCTACAGAATGAGGAGTGGGGGAGCTGAATCTGGAGCAGGCAGGGTGCTGGGCAATGCAGGCTGTGTGCTGTTCGCGTTGCGGGACTAGGCGTTTGGCACGGGGCTGCTGAAAGCGTCCGTTAACCGGCTGAACCAACGCACTCTGGAACCAGGCACGCTGGAACTGCAGGAAGCCTTCGGTGCATCCATGAAACGGGTCGTGTCACCGCCTCGTTGGACGCGGCGAAGAGCCCTCCGCAGCCAAGCTGCGTCCTGCTGGAGTGTCCCCTTTGCTACTGGGGGCTGTGTTGCTGCCCTGTGCAGAGGCCCTTGCCAAGATCAGGGCTGCGTGTTACAAACACATGGTCAGAGACGGTCCCTGCCCCAAGGAGCTTGTCGCCTAAATAGACACCGGCTGGGAGGGGAAACAGAGGCACAACCTGGCAGGGCTAGCAACAGAACCCAGGCCTCCTGATTCCCGGTCTCGGGCCTCCTCTGCATGGTGGCAGTGCCGCCGAGCTGCTGGTCCCAGCTCCCTGACATGGGCCTTTCATCAGGGGCTGTCTCACGAGGAGCCGCAGCAGCGCTGCTC
Organism: Natator depressus; assembly: GCF_965152275.1. Classification (NCBI taxonomy): domain Eukaryota; kingdom Metazoa; phylum Chordata; order Testudines; family Cheloniidae; genus Natator; species Natator depressus. The sequence continues at coordinate 971,145 of NC_134253.1, read as the reverse complement.
GCCAAGTACATTGTCATTTGAGCACAAGCCAGTGCTCTGCTGCCCGCTCACCAGAAGCTATTTCCCCTTCACGAACCAGCTGCCAAGCCTCGGCAGGGACCCCCGCACTCTCTCCCAGCTCACAGGCAGTCAGTGAGGCCGTCGTCAGCTAGAGTGCAGTCATCTTTGTGTAGCACCTGATTGTTAGCCAAGGTGTTCTTGTGCACGAGGGGGTGACCTGTATTATGTGCAGTGCCCTAGCGCTTTCCTGGGGAACTGCCGGCAGGGTAACGCTGCTTGGCATTTCTAGGAGGCCTTACAGCTGGGGAACAGCACAGCCGCTGTTCACTAGAGCCTTGTTCGGTGCGACAGGTAGGGAGGACGTCACCCATTGTATGCAACGCAGGGACCAATCCTGCCCCAGCAGGATGTCCAGCTGCAGGGTCCAAGGGCCAGGATTTTCCAGACGGCTCGGTGAGTTTTGAGTGCCCAATCTGGGATGCCTGATTATGCCCTCCTCCTCAAAGCCAGCCCCCATTTCAAGGCGGCTCCAGCTGGGTGCCCCGGATCATGTCATGTTCCATCCCCTCCTCTTGTAACTGACACCTTGAGGGGAGCAAAGGGACGTGCCAAAGCTGCCCAGCGGCAGGCACCCAGGAGGACTCTGTTTCTGAAGTTTTAGCTGGAAGGCCGCATGTAAGTCCAAAGCTGCTGCTTTGTTTTTGCTTCCCGCTAGCATGAAGATGAAATACGCCCAGCTCACCTGCCTCTGAAACGCCTCCTTCCTGTCCCCATTGTGTCTCCCCTGCCCTTTCCCGTGTATAAATCTTCTCTGATTGCCAGTGTCACCCCAGGACAGGGAATGAACTGCCCCCCCTTCCCCCGGCCCTGGGATAGCTCCTCAATCATTTTCTCGTGACGCCCATTTCGTCTATGGAGCCCGGGCACCTGCGTTAGGGCTCCAGTTCGAGGCATTATTCAAGGTCTGACTCGAGTTAATCCCTAGTGGTTAGAACGCTGGCCCCACGTCTCTGCTGACGCTCCTGTCAGCAGATCTGTGCCGGCCAGAGCAGGCAAGGCCACAGCAGCGGGTCTCTAGTCACCCAGGCTAAGACGGGGTGATGGGAAGGGGGCCTCCCCCAGCCCTGCCCACTTGGCCTCCAACCTTATGGGGGTGTTTCTCAGCTTCCTCTGAAACATCGGTTGCAGGAGATCAGATATTGGATTCAACAGACCCGCTGATCTGCTCTCCTGTTCCTTACCCCCGAGCAGAATGGCTGTCACCCCACGTTCCCCTTCACCCCTGGGGACATGTAAGGCGGGGACGTGGGCTCTGTGTATTCTGGGCCTGGGCTACAACTGGGCAGCACAAAGGGCTGGACAGCATCAGTGTTCTTTATGCTGACGGGGCAATGACAGTGTTATGTAGCCATGCCACCTCCCCCTCTGGCCCCGGGGAGTGCTTTATCAACCTGAAAGGGCCCAGGACCCTGTTTAGACCCGAACCCGACTTGTGCCATGCCACGGGAATGGACCATGAAGAGAGGTGATTTACGAACGGAAAAAACAATGCAGAGCCACCACACAGTCCCCTCACCCAGCGCAGCCGGGTCCCTGCTCCCCACAGGGCACAGGCTCTGCACCTCTCCCTCCAGCGCCCCGACAGCTGGAAGGAGAAACCAGCTTGTCGCTTGCTTTTAAAGGGCAAGGTGCAGTGACCAGAGTCGAGGCGGGGAGGCTGACTCTGCTCAGAACTGGGGCTTGCACAGCCCAGCTGTATTTCAGCTTCACACGGCACTCTGTTTTTACTGTAGGTGGGCACAGCTCTGCACCCCCCTCCTCCAGAACTTGGGGGTGGGATTGTGGTAAGAAGCCATGGCTGTAGGCAGGTGGACGCCCTAGTGCTCAGCAGGGACAGGACCCGTGACCTGCAGCCCCAGGGCCACCAGGTGAACAAAACCAGCAGCTCCGAAATGAGCACCTGCGCAGCAGGCTGATCGGCCACGGGGGGTGATGTGGGTGCATGCGCTGGGCCCGTCCATTCGGCTTGGATCGAGTAGGCCGGGTTGCCCCGTGATCGAGAGAGCCGTGCAGGACTGAGCCCACCTGGTGGTCGGGTTCTGATCCAGGCTTTGCCTTGCTTGACCTGACAGTCGATGCAGAGTTGTGCCCCAGGTCGGTTTTGGTTTTGATCCCGCTGTCCAGAGAAAACATTTCCCTTTCACATTGTTAAGCATTTAACCCTCCTGCCCTAAGAACCACACCGTGCTGGGGAGGCGGGAGGGGGGAAGGGGGGGGGTTGCTAGCTGCAAACAGTGCCGCCCTTTTGGGGAGCCCACCAGCATCCGCCACACCCGGGCTGCCTCTACCTCCACCCCTGGGGACACTGGAGGGGGTATAAAGCCTGCTCAAATTTCTTTCCATGGCAGCCTCCAAAGAGCAGGGGGAAGGGCCTGCCTGCTGATTGGCAGGTCACACCTCATGCCGAACCAGAGCCAGGCTGTGTAAGGGGGGGAGGGTCCTTGAAAAGGTGCCACAGGTACCCCCAAAGGGCAAGGAGGGTGACCGCTGCCTCTGCCCCTCCCCCACGGGCTCGGCACCGGCCTTCTGCGCAGGACGGTGCGATCTGCCCGGCACGGCTGTTGCAGGGCCACAGCCTCTGGGATGGCTCAGCCGCGCTGCTCGGTGTCCCCTGATGTGCCGCAAAGGGGCGTCCTGTGGGGCTGACAACGTTGTGATCCCTGGGGCAGCAATAAACGAGGCCTTCCCCTCAGTCCGTGCGGGGCCCAGACTGTCTGACGCAAGCCCATGCGAGGCCTTTGGGTGCCAGACAAAACTTCAGCGCTGCCCTTGCATGCAGAAGGAGTCTGGCTTTGCCCGAGCAGACGCGGGTTCAGGGCCTGCCTCTTTCCCAGGCTCCCGCGGTGCCCCCGTCTGTAAAATGGGCACCCTGGCACTCAGGTTGTTTGCGATGTAAGTGCGTCAGGGCAATCGCCCTGGATAAGTTACAGTTAATATCCCAAAGGTATTTCAAGCAGCCGATGTCTTGTGCATTGATATTCCGCAGTGCTGCTCGCCCACCGCTTTCCATGAGCTTTGCATTCATGGTTTAATACATTTGTACTCTGTATTCATTTAATATTCATGTGTCGAGGCCCCGGGCTTGTGCGGGGCCAGCAGCGAGGTGCCGTCCCTGCATCCCACAGGGCAGCGGGCTGGAGGCAGCACCAAACGTGGGGCTTGTCTGACCATGCACAACCCACAGCAGTCGGCTTTTCTAATGGAAATTGTAAACCAGTTTTCTTGGCGGTGGGTTTCAGACTCGACAACTAAACTTACTAATAAGTTTGTCCTCGTGTGTGCATGCCTGCACGTGTGCGTATGGGAGTGCATCTCATTGCACGTGCACGGTCCACTGCTTAGCAGTGGAGGGAGAAGCCTAGAGCCCTGAACTGGGAGGCAGAAGCTGTGGGTTCTGTCCTGGCCCTGCTCTGTGACCCTGGGCAAAACACACACCTCCTCTTGTTCCGTTTAAACTCTCTGGGGCAGGGACCGACCGTGCACTGAACTGGGGCCCAGCCCCAGGGTCTGTTTCTGTCCCTTACTGGATCCAATCTTGAGTGCTTTACTTGCATGAGCCAGGGTGACTGCTCATGTGAGTAAAGGGCTCGCAGGCCCGGACGCCAGCCTTGTAGCTGTAGGAGACTAGAATGGATTTTTATTTGCCTACATTTTTTTTTTGAGGCCTAATGGAAACCAAACGAGATCCAGGATGGGGGTGGGGAGGAAAGTGTTGTCACTGACTCGTGGGCCCCTTGACAGTCTGTACCGTTATTGCTGATGACATTTGAATTTGGTATTTGAAATATCTTCGCTCTGTGTTTTGACACATTGATGTTTGAAGCTACCCAGCAGGGTTTTGACTTTCCCTGGGTAATTACTGCCAGATTCAGCCCCTTTCCCCCACGCTCTCCCGGGACACTGCTGCATGCTCGGTGAAAAGCGTGGGGGACCTCCTGCGGCAGCTGCCTGGGCTGTTAGCAAAGGGGGTGGATGGACGGAGGCGGGAGGTGCAGCAAGGCAATACTGTGACTTCCCACCACACGAGGCTGAAGGAGAAATGAGCAGAGAACAGGAGCTTTCAGTGTTAAGTTCTGTATGAGGTGGAGCCAGCAGACAGCTCTTTACCAGAGGGTAACTAACCCGTGGGACAGCGACACAGAGGGACGTGGTGCATTCTCCATCACAAGGGGGGAAGGAGGTCTCCTCCTACGAGGTGGGCTCTAGCTCAGCCATAAGTTTATTCGGCTCGCTGCAGGCATTGCAGGGTGAAGTTCTGTGCCCAGTGCTGGGAGAAGGTCAGAATAGATGGCCAGGACGGTCCCGTGTCGCATTAAAGACAGAAATCAGGGGATCTCTGTTTAAATTCACCCTCTTAAGTCAAGGGTCTTTTTAAAATTTAGTGTGAACTCTGAAAACGGGTGTAATAGAGAGACATCCAAACCGAAACCCTGGCTCAGAACTGGGCTTCCTGACTCCGAATGCAGTTCCAGACCTGCCTTTGTAGCTTTGTGATTTGACCTGCCTCTCCAGTCCCTTCTAATCCAGTCCCCAACTTTGTAGGGACCCACCTCTGCTAAGTGGGACGCAGCGGGGGCCTTGCTATTTGTGCTTTAGGCTATTTCCAGATCCAAAGGGCTTGGATTACAAATCCAGCTCTGAGTTTTCTTAGTCTGGGAGCAATTTAGGGCAAGGCCTGCCTTGGACAGCATCACCCAGCTCACAAATACCCAGCTCCATACGGCCACACCCCTCCTGCCTCCACATCCAACACGGGCCAGAGTGTTTTACCATGGACATGTGGCCAACCCATCTGGCAGGACAGATCCCAGCGCGCTTCCCAGCACTGTGGGGCAAGAGGCCGTCAGACGCTGCGACCCAAAAGCACGTGGGGAAGAGAGAAAGCAAGAAAAGCCCTCCCTTGGAGTCTCTTTGCTGACTGTATTGTGGCAATAACTAGGATGCCTCCCTGAGAATGAGGCGGTCCTGGACTTTGTATTTTAAATCCGAGAGCTGGGTCGGTTGTGACAAACAGCACTGGAAGAACTTACAACCTGAGTAAAGTTGGAGTTTTTTTCCATGGGGTTTTCTAATAGTTCCCCCTGAACAAACCGTCCTATAAATTTTGGGTATCCTCAGCCACCTGGGTGCGGGTGTAATGCCCTGTGCAGATTCAAGATTTATATCTGGGGATGTCCGCATCCCCGGGTATACATCTTGTATCTGCACGGGGCGCTAGGCATGTGGGTTCTGGACGCACAGCCCATGTGACTGGTGACATAGGGCTAATCATCTGCGGCACAGACCCTTTCTATCCATTCGGGGTTGAGTTCAGGGTCGGTAGCTAACCCTTTGTCACACTGCAGGGTTTGTGGCATTACCATTGCCTTCCCCGAGTGCATGAGAGGGACAGCACCCCGCACTCTTGGAGACCATCTCAAACTCCTCTGGATCCCCCCCAACCCCAGGCATAGGGGTGGGATTGGGGAGTGTGGAGAGAACATGCTGGCGCTCTGCTCACGCTATGCCCACAACCCCATGCCCCATCCACAATCCTGGAGAAATTGGCAGCATCTGCTGCTCAGATTGGATAACTGACGGTGCTGATATGTGAAGTGTTAACAGGATGGACGAGAGTTAACATCCCATCTATTTTTAAAACATGCCTGGAAGCCATCATACACCATTTCAGGCTGCCTGGCAGCAGACTCAAGACGGCAGCTGGGCATTTGAGGCACATTTGGAAGGAGGGCCATTTAATTATTTATTTTATGCAACTATCAGTTTAGAAACTTCATTTTAAAAAATGTAAGTGAAAGTTTAAACTCAGCAGAGGTGGATGTGGCTGACCGACGTGTTAGCACAGCAGTTCACCCCACACCAACTCTCTCTCAGCCCCTAGCATGGGGGAAGACGTAGGCTTCAAATGTCCTGCCTTCACTTGCTAGTAATTTACTGAGTGCCACCATTTTTCTCCTGAGCTCCCAGCCCAACACAGCTGGCCTTGCCTCACACCACCCAGTTTAAATCCTGTGCACTGTGTATCTTAATTTACCCTGAAATACACTGAGGTCATCTAGGGTGCAGCGCTGTGAAACCGGAGTGAGAAAAGTTCTTGACAACTGAAAGTGTGTTCTGCTTTCCATCAAGCATCAGCTTTGGCTTCCCCCAGCTGCCTGCATTTCCCTTCCTCGTCAGAGCTGAGCTGCCGTCAGGGGGACACGAGGCTCCCCTCTGGTGGCCTGATTCCTGAGAAAAGTCACAAAGGGGTTTGCAAGGGAGAAGGTCTCACTTCTGAGAGGGAGAAGTGCCCCAGCTGAGACCTGCAGGGCAGCTGGCGTCTCCATCCGGGATGGTACCAGCCAGACTTTAGGGTGACACCGGCCAGCACGGACTGGGAGCCAGAGAGAGCTACAGGGTCTTTCTGTGTCCAGCAGCCTCAAGGAAGCTCTGTCCTGAGGGATCCTACAGGGCCAGCTTCGGTTCTCGGTATAATTGTGGCTCCCCTCCCAGCTCCAGCATGGGGCACATGTTTCCTCTGGTTTCAGTCTGTGCACGGTTTGGGTTTTGATCAGATGGGGCCAGAATATTCTGAGAATAGCCACTGCTCTGTGACTTCCCCCCAAGATGGTGTCGGTCTCTCAGGAATGCTCCCTGGTGTGAGAGCAGACGCCATCCAAGATGGTGGAAATCTCACAGTTGTCTGCTCTCTCCAGATCTCTGCCATGCAGGGATGAAATCTAACAAGACCAGCTGGCGAGATTTTAGCACTGTCAAATCTTGAACTGGATTCAGCCTCAATCCTGTCTGGATCCCAGCGCCACCCCTTGCCCTGTCTGTAGTGTCAGCACCAACCCGAAAGTGGCTCAGGGTCCTGAGAAACTCAGGCCTGGCTTGTGAGTCACTGGGGTCGGCTGGTCTCGGTTTTACGCTGTGATGGAGCCTGAAGTCAGTCGACTGAATCTGGGGTTCTGCTCTAGGCCCATTTCAGGGACAAGGGCCTGGTGTGGAATTGGGGGTCGGGTTCTGACCCCCCTCCACACACAGTCAGGGGTTTGGGTCACGGCCGACAGCAGCCCTTCTCCCTGACATGAACGGCTGCTCTTAACTTAGGGTTGCCAGGTGTCTGGTTTTGCCAGGTGTCTGGTTTTCGACCGGAAAGTCCATTTGACAGGGGACATGTGCAGTGTTCAGTCAGTACTGCTGACCGGACACCAAAAGTCCAGTCACCCCTGTAACCACAATCAGCCTCCGCTGCCTGGGGGCGGGAGGAGCAGCTGCTGCTGGAGGAGGAGGGATCTGGACAGTGCGCAGCATTTGAGGAGCGGGGCCAGCAGCCGGGCTCACTGCCCGTGACAGCCGCCGACACCAAAACAAGACACAAGTTCCTCTGCGTTGTTTCTAATCCAACCCCTCCCCGCTCAAACCTCCATCTCAGGTCAATTTGCAAAAGCTGTCTCCCTTATCGGTCGCAATGTCTAGCTGCCCTGTTATCTGGTGTGAAGATGTGACACCTGCTGATTAAAGGCCAAGAGAAGCTAAGTGATGGCTTCTCTGGGTCCCCGGTCTGCGCAAACCTGTCTCGAGCAACATGTCCGCGCTCCTATTGAGTTATTAATAGGTATCAAGTCTCTCCACCTTCGCCTGTGAAATCTCCCACCACCTACCGTTGTGCGGGTCAAGCCGGAGGCGGCAAGCTGGCTCAGAGGAGGCCTTGCAGGTGAAGATAGGATCACGATTGGTGGCTGGCTAGAGCCATTTGAGGTGGGGCACAGGGGGCCACGCTATATTCTGATGGCTGGCTGTGCACTATGGTCCCTGCACCTCATGGTGAACCGTGGTGTAAATCGCTGTAGCTGCAGGAACTTCAGGGGGTTGCTCCAGTTTACACCCGCTGAGGGTCTGACCCTGTGTTGCCTCTTAGAGCTCAATGCCAGGGCTTCCCTGAATATAGCAGAATATAAGGGGGCATGGTGTCCTCCCCCAACCATCCCTCTTGCCTCACAGAATCCCCTCCCTGCCGAAAGGGAAGCTGAGAAGGTGGCCCATCATCAGACGGACATGAGGCATCTTTTCAACGTACGGTCAGTAGCTAGACGCTAGGGTGATGGGTGCTCCAGAAATAGCCAGACAAATAATAACTGGCATTGATATGCAAGCATATTTATGTGGCAAATTAACACGTCTGATTTATCTCTGCTGGACGCCACTCTCCCTCCTCTCTGCCTGAAGGGGCTGGTTGCCACACTAACTGCATAGGCGGGGATCACTCCTCCATAACTGACATGCAGCCAGCTCTGGGATGGGACGTAGCACCCATTCATGGGCCTTACACAGAAGTCTGTTATCAAAAGAAGCAAAGAGTAACTTTTCCAAGTGCAGAACTGGAATGGAGCGAGGCAGACTTTGACCACCCAAGCCGGAAACTGGGTAGGACATGGGCTAACATCGCTACCTTTAGTGCCACTGGATCGCCAGGAAACAGGAGTGTCAAGCCCTCCGCGACGCACATCATCCTAAAAACAACACCTCCACCGGCACCCCCTGGGCAACGCCAGAGCAAAGGCTCCTCAGGAAAGACACCTACTGAAATGAAAGCAGACAGCAGAGGTCCCAAGCAGGGGTGGCAGCGGTGGTAGGAAATGTGGGGTACCATCCACTATCATCAGAACACAAGGCTCTCCTTCGTAGAACAGGCCATAGACCCACCTAGGCCGGTAGCCCAGGTCCCGCAGAGGGCAACACCTCCCGGCCTTCAAGGAAGGCTAAAGAAACCCTGGGGCAGGATTTTCACAGGAGCCCAGCTGGAAGTCACTGGGACTTGTGCTCCTGCCTCGCTTGGACTCTTTTAAAAACTGCATCCTAGCCCTTTCCACGGGGGAAGATTTCCTCCCGACTCTGTGACTTCTGCCCCAAACGGCATTGGCCACTGTTGGTCCGGGCTCGATTCAAACTGGCTCCTGGCTCAGGCACTTGGCCGCAGCAGACTCAAGACATCAGTGGCGCTTCGTCGCCCTCCGCAATGGAAGTTCAATTTACACGGCAAATTAATACATCTACTCCAGCGGATTTATCTGTGCGGGACGCCGCTCTCCCCTGCCCCACCGGCTCTGTTATCAGTGCCCTGTTCGGAAAGCTGTCGCAGGCACTTGTGTGGCAGTGAAGAATTCCATTCCCCGCATCGCCAGATGGGGAGCTGAGGGTTTTCTGGTGCCGCTGGCTGATAACAGAAGCTATTGCCAGTGGTTCCCAAAGCAGAGACGTACACAAGGTTTGCTATCGTGAGCTATTGATAGCTCCAGCTCTGGGTCATTATTTTCCCTTTTCCGGACGCATATGGGCAGATCCACTAAAATCAACAGGGCTACCTTGGCTCACAGCAGCTGAGGATCTGGTCACATGGACTTTAAAGCCTGTATAATCAATGCTGCTCAGAGCAAGCTGGAAGGCAGAACTATTTATTCAGGTGTTTTTAATTACTACGTTGTTTGCCTGTTTTGGTGGTGGTTCTTTTCTTTTACAGCACTTTATAGGCTGGCTTTCTTACTGTGAAAATAACAACACAACAGGACCTGGAAGGCAGGGCTCCTAGGTTCTAGTCCTCAGCTCTGCTGCTGACTTGCCGTGTGACTTTTTTGGTAAGTGCCTCAGATTTCCCCCTCTGTTAATGTAGGGGGCTAGCACGATGTTATATGTCAGCAACTGTTTTTGCATGGCCTAGTGAAAGATTCGGCATGTGAAACCGGTCACAGGGCTGGCAGGGACCTGCGGGGTCCCCGAGTCCAGCAGGCCTGGCCAAGTTTGTCCTTGTCCCCCTCAGTGGCTGAGTCTCATCAGAGGACGTTAACATCATTCTGCTGCCACTTAGCTGTGTTCTCGTGGTTGGGGCCTGTGCCCTGCAGCTGGCTGGTACAATCCCAGATGGTGACCCCACCGGGGCAGCGTTGGATTTGGGGGATTTTGCCTTGAGCCCGTCTCTGATGTGAATTCAAGGCACTGAGAAACATGAGCCTTATCAGACCCACTGGGACCAGCGATGCTGATGGAGCTCGGCCATCACACAGCCCTGCTCCAGACAAACTGCAAGGGCTGCAGCCTCCTCCTGTTTGATATTAAGACGGGAACGGATGGGAATAAGCCCGTAAACACTCTTCTGGGGTCTGTAATGGAGCGTCTGGTGCCCTGAGACCAGGGCTCTCAACAGCTGACATAACAGGTAAAAGTCCTATGGGGCAATTGCCTTTTTTACTGGGGTCTGCAGGGGACAGTTCTCAGCTGCTGCTGCAAATGGGCCGGGCCGTCCCAGCGCTATCCGGACATCCTCTAGTCCTGGTTACCATCCTCAGTGCTTTGGCCGGTTCTAAGGTCCCAACCCCCCCGAGTGCTAGAGGGGGGGAAAGTTGTTATGAGGTGGCCATGCCCCAGCTGGGCTAGAACATGCTTTGGTCCTGCCTGTGTAGATGAGACCACTGGCCATGGCGCTTGTGCAGGGAGAGACGTCCAGCTACAGGGCGGTCTCAGTGGTGCCAACACCCGCATGATCAGCTGTGGCAAGCAGCTGACGCCGTGTGCACCCCGGGAACCTCTTGCTTCCTCTGTCCTCTAGCAAAGGAGGAAGAGCCCAGCATTGATTTATTTGTAATTCTTATTAATGTTAGGGTGTCTATGTAAAATCCCATGATGTTTCAACACCTGCCATTAGGCCCTAGAGGATAATGTACGAATAGACATTCCTCCTCCTGCCCCACTTGGCATTTGTCTCACCCCCAGATTGCCAAGCCATACAGCAGAAGGGCAGGGAGCTGGCTAGCAAGCAGCATGCCTGATCCTTTAAATACCCCCCTGGCCAGGCGGCCCCAGAGCAGGCTGAAGAGACTCAGGGCCAGCTCTCTTTCTCCCTGGAGAATCCCTTCACCTCATGGCAGAAAATGCCCCTCAAAGGACAAAAGGAAAAACAACCTTGGGTTTCATGTGAGAACCTGAGCATGCACTGCATCAGAATGCAGCCCTGCTCCTGGTGGGGGGACCTCTTGCCAAAGGGATGGGGGTCCCGTTGGGGGAGGAGCCTGTCCGTGGGGCTGTCAGAGACGCTTCTCCCAAGTGTTGCTCATTTATTTAGCTTGCAAGGACAGAAACTTGTCCTGCTTTCCAGCCACACCTGTGGGTCTGTGCAAAGGCCGTCCCTGATTGCATGGAGCTGAGGGGAACATTTGCAAGCTCCAGCTGGCGGTGGGGCAGCGGGATGCCTGGGCTGTAGTTGTTCTGAACTCTGCTGAATTCCCGAAAGGGGGGGGATGGGGCAAAAAGAAGAAAGTGAAAGTGCATCGGGTGTGGATGTGGGTGTGGTGGCCAGGGTCTGTGTTCAGGGTGATGGAGGGGTGCCATCTCATCAGCAAATAAATTAAGGCCCCAAACCTGTAAAGACTTAAGCAGTGCCACCAAGTGTTCAAAAATCATAAGTCAGGCTCCCAGAAAATCACAAGATTGGGAGTCAATGGGGCCAGATCCCCAGCTGGGGTCAATCGGCCTGGCTCCTCTGAGGTCACTGGAGCTACCATGATTTTACACAAGCTAAGCATCTGGCCCAGAAAATGGAACTGGCAGGTCTAGTTTTGTTGTTCAAACTGAGTGAAACCACTGGCACAAACGATGAACGATAACGAAGACGTTTAAACCCTGTCAATTTTAATAATCCAAAAGCACATAGAGAAGGACTCTGTCAAAATATTTGTGTGGTTTTTTTTTTAAAGAAAGCCCACGTACACGCTTTGGGGCGTGGTGGTGGAAGTGAGGAGGGGTCTTTTAGACTAATGTCTAGTAAACAGACTATCTTCCTCTGGTTAACACCATCATGGAAGCATGCGCGGCCCTGTAGGCAGCCTCTAGGCCAAACCTCAGCTGTACTGCCAAATACAGGCTAATTGGATAGGGGGCATAAACACTGGCTGCATCTGATTTATTTAAATGGGAACCATTAGAGCCTTGGTCTCTGTAAGAGTTTAATTAAAGGAAGAGCTTTTCTTTTATTTCCTAGTAGGCCGGTGACGTGGGTATCAGGCCGGCAGAGCAGGGGAACTGCGGGACAATATTCCAAAGGCATTGTAATTGAATTAGATACACAAACAATCCCAGCTCCGTTTTTAAGTGCTAGGTGCAAGGAATTGATGGAGGCGCTAAAGCATGGTTGCTTCAGGCCACTGAAGCTACCGAGATATATTGCTCCCCCACCTTTTTTCATTTTTATGGAGATGCCTTTGACCCTATCCCCACCCTCCTTCCTTGCCCTGCAGAGGGAATATTTACTGTGTTATAAAGTTCCACATCTGCCTCTTGAAATATGCATGCTGGGTGTAAGAACCTATTATACCATAAACAACCCTTTCCCAGGTGTCAGAGTAGCAATGGTCTCTCCTGCTCCCCCAGCCTGAAGAAAAGCTTTGTCTCATCAGGTAAACTAGTGAGAGAGGGAGACAGATTTTGATTTGCATGAAACCGATATAAATCTGGATTAATACCGTGATTTCAATGGCGTTAGGGACAGGTACTGGTCTCCGTTACTCAGATGTAAAAGTCTGAAATAACTCGCTGACTACATTAGAGTTAGAGCCAGACTCTGATTATATTGACTAACTAGTGCAAATCCAGAGTAATTCCATCTGAAATTTTCTCTGCCGACATAAATCCACTGACTTCAAGGGACTTGCACACCTCCACAAAGAATCTCTGGCCCATTTTCTTTTTCCAAAACTGGACCGTTTTGTGACACTGAGGTGCCGATCTCTCAGATTTAGAAGGTTGTATAATTTCATTCCTAATCGAACAATCCACTAGTTCATGTGGGTTTATAGGCAACTCTGGGGAGTTTTAAAAGAATCCTGTTACTTAAAAAGCAATTGTAAGCATCATGCCCCAAGTGGAGTGTTTCCTAGATGGAGACATTCAGCATGTATGTAACAATACACATACCGAGTTCATGTTTCATTGTATGTTGATTTATCGTCCCTTGAGTTAATTATTGACCTTAGTTTTGCCTTGGTCAATATTTACCTCCCCAGGTCAATAAATCTTGACATTCACCTCAACAGAAGTCAATACCTGCTTAGTGTTTATCTATTCCCTCTGTTGCTAATTTTGCTGAAAGCTTCTATTTATTCTTCTAAAGTGAGCTGAGTGTGGGTGAAAGACAGACTTGGGGAGGGATGTTCTTTGTTTATCCACCACGGGTGAAAGTGCGTCCTCATCTCCGTACCTTGGACATGAGCTACAGGGCGCACTATTCTAGGGGGAATATGGGAGATCTGCCTCCATAGCCCATTTGATCCCTCTCGGTGCTGATCAGAGACGCTCAAATTTAGCACCATCTATTCCGGTGGTTTGTGGGAGGTGGCTGCCTGTTTGCTAGGACCCAGGATGAAACTTTCTTTGATGTGGGCTGCTGAGAAGCCACCACACATGGTAATAACTTTTCTTCACTTCCAGCTGGGATGGGAGCCGGGGATCGAGGAAGACAAAGGGCGTTAGCTCATTCTCAGTCATCTCAGACGCCTGAGCCCTGCCTCTAATTTTCCATCATCCTACAGTCACTTTGCCCCGATGTAAATGGTGGCTCACAGGGCGAGGCAGTGGCAAATCAGGGCCCCAAAGTGCATCTCTGCGCTCAGAAGTGGTTGCGCGCACACCAGCTTTAGAGAGACGGGCACTCACTACGGCCACCTGTTGGTGCGTAGGGAGAAGCGGGGCCCAGAGCTGCTTGGGACCTCCAGATGGACAGGGGTGCCTTTGAAAAGGGAGCTCTCTGCTGACATCTGCTGGAGGGCAATGGGAATTGGCTAAATGACCCAGGTCTCATTTGCATTTCAGTTATGTCACAGTCTGGCTGATTTCAGTGTAAATACAGTGAAGTTTTGAGTTTGGGGGCAGTAAAATTCTCTTGATCCCTTTGGGAAGTATCTGGACAAGAGGTCAATACCAAAGGTGTGTGGGGTCACCCTGACTGTAATTGCAGTCAGGCACAGCTGGGTCAGGATGCCTGGAGTAAACCAAGAAAAAAGGGGGTGAGTTCTAGTTGGTGTGTTGTGGAGCTTGGGGGTAAGATAATATAGAGCGTAGGTGGATTTGGGAAAGTAGTTTGTGTGTAGCTGGAGTCTAACCATCTGAAATAGTCTGGCTTGGAGACTCTCTTGTAGGCTTCTCTACCCTGCAACTGAAGTTGCTGTCACTTCAGCTGGGTCAAATGGCGGAGTCCTCAAAGCAGCGGTGGCCTGCCTGAATCCATGGACTCTGCCAGCTTGGGACAACAAACTGTGAGTGGGAAGAGGGAAGTGGCTAGAATGCGTCATGATTGCCAGAGGAGGACGGAGGTTGGGGCTGTTGCTGCTACCCTGGAGAGTGGAGTTGTATCTAACATTGTTATTTATTAATTCATGGTTTTCCCAAGTTTATTCTGTTGTCCTCGCTTTTCCTAGTAACATTCTCTTTGTTTTAAACCCCTGGACTCAGTGCTTGAGAATGGAGCAGGATTGCCCATCACAAGCAGCCAGGGTGGTGTGTATCATTGCCAGGTTTCTGGGTGGGGCTCAAGCTGGTGTTGTTTCCGTCTTTAGAAGGCGCTCTTACAAAACTGACCCTGGCCCTTTTTGCTGATGACAGCAGTGGGCAGAAGAGTACCACGCAAACAGCACCATCTCACTCAGCAGCTCTCCGCTCCTGTCTCTCAGAATCAAACCTGCTGACGGAAGTCAGTTTCTGCTGTATTTAACTCCAGTTAGTGCTGCAGAGCTCTAGGTGAGCGATTCCTCCTTGTGCACTGGTGACAGAATGGCCCACAACGTTACACCTGTGCAAAGCCATTGATGGCATGGGATAACAGGGAAAAGAAAGGGGCTGAAGAGGTGCAACCACAGGCCTAGTTTGTCCTGCAGAACTTTTTCTACAGGCTAATGCTGAGCCTGAAGGAAAAAACCCAGCTTGACTCTCAGAGCCCCGGCCGAGTTTGAAAGGCTGTCAGAGGTGCTGAGAGCCACTGAACCAAGCTGCAAACCCTGTAGATGATGGAAATCTCTTCAAGCCAGGGCTTGCAGCAGCACCTATGAGGGCTGGCACTTCGCGAGTGTGTGTTTGTTGCTTTTGCACCAATGTCAGGGAAGCTCCTGGGCTGGGGCTCGGTTATCCCCATTCAGAGGGGTAATGGCTGTGTTCACGCTAGGAAGGCTCTGCTGGGATAGCTATACTGTCAGCAAAGCATTCCTGGTGTGCACGCAGCTGTACCAGCAAAGCTGCGCTTTGTATCGGGATCATACAACTGGTGCCCGGAGCACAACACGCGATATGGTAACAGTGCTGCCGATATAGCTCCATGTAGCCGAAGGGCTTTTGCCAGCCACAGAGCTGTGTGGATCAGGGCTCCTGCCCCGGGCTGACACAGTTATGCTGGCAGAAGTCTGCAGTGTAGACCTGCCCTTAGCTCCTTTAGGACATTATTCAGGCTTATAAGGTGGATGATGGGGGTGAGTCTCAGGACCCCACCTATGACCAGGAGGCCAGCCTGTGGTGGGAGCAGGGAGGGGCAAGCAGGGAAGGTGGTTGGTTTGATGGATGGTGTATCCATGGGCTGGATTTCGTGATGGCATGAGAGAAGCAGCTCTGAGGGCCGGGCCCTTCCTCTCGGTTGCTGATACTTTATTCAGGCCCTCAGCAGGACAGGTGCAGGTGTAATTCCGATGCCAGGTCCGGCGCCAGTCTGGGGTGCCCCCATCGCACCTTCTGAAGCATCTGCCGGTGCTGAGATTCTGTTTCCTCTCATGCAAGACCCCTCACCTCGGAACCCCCCATCCCATTCCCCTTTCCACGAAACTGAGTTAGATTAATTGCTGATACAGCTGTATTCCCATGTCTCCTCTCCTTTTGATTACCCCATGACAGAGATTAATTGGACCTGCTGTAGGAGGTTAAGGGGCTGCCAGGGTGTGGGTTGGGGTGGGGGATGAGAAGCCCTTTTTATGGGGGTGGGTGGGTTATTTAAAGCTCCTTAGCCTGCGAATTTGAAGCTTTCTAAAGGCTAGGCATAGACTCAGCCGTGGACTCAGGGCTGAATTGGGTGTGTTGGTTGCAGCAGTGTTAAAGAATCCACCGAGGCAGGAAGCCCAGTGGGCAAAATCCAAGAGGAACGGAGTCTCTCGAGCTCAGCTCAAGACGACCCAGCTCCGATCTCCTGCTCGCGTAAATCCTCATGGGAGCTTGACTGCATCAGTGCTGCTGCTGTACCCATTTACACCCGCTGAGCAGTTGGCCTTTCAAGGTAAACAAACATCTCTGCATATTCCTCACTGCCCTGGCTACACGGGTGTCAATGCCCCCCCCCGGAGCAAGAGCCAGGAATGGAACCCGGGTTCCTGAGTTCTTGTCCTTCGCCTTAACCAGCCAGCCCTACCCCCTGTGCCAATCTAGCTGAAATCCACATCGCTTTTTGGCCTGAAGGGCACGTGGCTCAGACAACTCTTGGTTACAGTTTCATAGCCGGGTACAGCCTGGTGTCTGTGGTTTACTGAAAACGGTGTTAAAATCCGAGTAAGGGGTTTACTGACCCTGCTTGCAGGGTAAAGGGCTCTGTAGGAAAGCAGGTGATCTGGTTCTTCATCAGCCAGTCTGCAAAGAGCAGGCCTAGAGATAGGCTGGGTGAGCCAGGCCTCCCTGCTTTAGGGAGCAGCCTGCTTTGTCTCTCTGCTTTTCGTTCTTGTGTGTGTGAGGGTTCTAGAGTCTAAGAAATAAAGTTGTTACATGGCAACCTTCCAGCAAGAGTAGCTGAGATTTTTATCTAACTTTGCTGCACCCGCCATGAACGTAGCAGTGTGGGGGACACTCACATAGTCCATGCGTGCCCCGGGGGCTCCTGCCAGTATGGGAATGGGCCCCATTTCATCTCCAGTATTTCACAGATGGCTTGAAGGGCAGTCTGAGAAGCCCCCACCCCCAGCTCATGATTTGCAGAGACTGAACAAACCTTCATTTAATTGAGACAGCGAAGGATTTATCAAGGGGAAGGTAAAAGCTACTGCGCGAAGGCACAGGCCTCCCCTCAGCATCTCTCCCCCCTCACCCCCTTAGAGATGAAATGTGACTAGGTCAAACGCAGGACGATATTGCCAGCTTTCCTGAGCGTGCCGTGGAATGAGCTCGTCTCATCTGTGTGGCGGTAATAGCCTGAGCAATAGCTCTCGCTGCCGCAGGATTGCAAACGCTGCCTCTTAAATGAAAATTCCCTGCTTCAGTGATTCTGGCTCCTTTTCTTCTCTGGCAGCTCTGGGCTCTCCTGTCTGGTGGGTACCTTTCTCTGTTCCTCATTATCTCATGGTTTTCCTCTCTGTTCCAATTAGAATGTGCACACACATTGCAGTATTAACGAGCGCCTTGCCTCGTGTAGCACTGCAGATCTCAAAGCTGCAGCAGAGCTGGTCAATGGAACCCAGGTCTCTGGAGTCCAGCCTCGGGCACTATCCACCAGGCTACACTGCCCGCATGAACTTCCATGTCCTCCTGCTGCCCTTTAATGCCAACAGCTGGGGGAGCATGGTGTGTTTGCCTCTCTGGGAAACATTAAACTGTCCTGGAGGACAGGTCCCTCAGTCAGCCAAGATAGCCAGGGACACAACCCCCTGCTCTGGGTGTCCCTAAACCTCTGACTGTCAGATGCTGGGACTGGAAGATGGGATGGATCACATGATAATTGCCCTGTTCTGTTTGTTCCTGCTGAAGCACCTGGCAACGGCTACAGTCAGAAGACAGGATACTGGGCTAGATGGACCATTGGTCGGACCTAGTATGGCCCTTCTTGTGTTCTTAAACTGAAGCTGTGTACAGAGAGACCAGATACCAGGGTGAGAGGCACCCACTGAGAGTCAAATCCAGTGTGCACTGAGGTCAATGGAAACACTCCCATTGAATCCAGTGGCTTTGGATCAGGCTCTAAATACCTGTCCTAATGGCACATCTCAGTCTGGTCATCACTGAAGACCTCATGGCTGTCACTGGTCTGTCCACTTTCAACTGCACCGTGGCTACCGGATGGAATGCAGACCCTCCTTGTCCACAAGCATGGCTGCCTGCCCCGGGAGCTGAAGGAGGATCACCACTTACTGTTGACAGTACAGGATCAATGATACAAAATGGATTCCCCTTTCCCTACCCTTCTTAATGCTGCTTATTGAGTTTGGATTACAAACTCCACTGCGTGCTCGCACTTCTCCTGTTACGCCGTGGGGCCTTGTACCAGCAAGTAGCCGGTGCTGGGGATTTTGCCTTTTAAATAATGTCCTTTGAAAAAAAGCAAACTGTCCCTCCCCATGTCTCCCATTCTTCTTCCCCGCACTGCCTGCCAGGGATCCCTGGTGTAATCCCTTCGCTTTCTCCCTGTGTGTGGGGAGGTTTGGGGGGCGAGGGGGTTGAGCCCCCATCTCTCTGCTCCTGACATGAACTTTTAATATTTTAATTGAGTGAGTTGACCTGGAGTAGTCTATTGAACTCTGCCTGACCTTTTAAATAACAGGTCAAGGATTTAGCTTCGCAGGGCTGACCTTTTCCCTTATCTGCTAATGCTGCTCCTCTCCCAGTTAGCTGCCAGCCCCTGGACTCAGCGAAGCTGGGACCCTTCGCCGGCGCCTGAATGGCTTCCTCCTACGTGCGCATGGGTAATGTACAGCGGCACCCATGATCAGGCCTCTGAAATGGAGATAATGTAGGGCTCAGGTGTCGTTTGCATGAGCCGCCTCCCACCGCGTCGCTCGGTTTTGGCGCTGCTGCCTTCAGACCTGGCGCGAGGGGCCGGAGGTGTGGGCAGGGGGGTCCGGTGGCTCCCGGGGACGACTTCTCAGTGATTCGTATTACGCTAGCCCCCAGAAGCCTCGGTGGAGCTCAGGGCCCTGTTGTTCTGGGTGCTGCACAGGTGTGGGGAGAATCAGTCCTGGTCCTGGGTGAGGAATAGGGGCCACGTTCTGGGACAGGGTCCAGGGAGTGATGTCACTTGCTACGCTCAGTGAGTATCATTCGCTCCATTTTACAGATGGGGAAACGGAGAAGGGCAGGCATTCTGGCCATTCTGTAGGCACTCCAGGTTCTTAGACCCCATTATGTGGGGAGCAGAGCTGCCTCCGTCTCCCTGAGGAGCTGGCCTTCCTTGAGGCCATGCTAGTGGGAGCCAGGCCCTGGCTGCCAGTCAGGGTCCAATGGAGATGGCGCTGCCCAAAGCCTGTGCTAGGGGAGGGAGCAGGGGTTGTGCCAGGGGTTGCACAGGAGCAGCTTGTGCAGCCGTAGCTGACCGTGAGGATGGGCGGCGTGGGGGATCTCGGCATTCGCATTCGCTTGATCAAAAGGACACCTTATACTTGAGCTCCCCAAAGCTGCATTTGCGGGCACAGTTCCTAGTTGGCTTTATTGCCTTACGTTTCAAAGACCCGAGTAACTGCCTCATCCAGTCAGGGGATGAGCCTGAATCTCGGCCCCTGGAAATGGCTACCAGGAGCATCTGGAGTGGGACATCTTCCATGCAAAGCCCCGGCACATCCAATTATCTCTGGATGGGTCTGGCTGCTCGGCAGCCCAATTACTGGAGATTAGGGTGAGGTCAGAGCCATGGCATTTGGAAGCATATGGGGAGAATTGGATTAGTCTGAGCTCTGCCATAGGGGGTGAGGGGAGGGACCCCGATCACATTCCTGAGTCACGCAGCCAAATCAGCTGACGGAAGGTCCCAGCACTAGCAGCAGGGAGACAAGGAAGTCAGGTGATTCCTGTAACAGGGAGAAGAGGCTAGAAGGAGCGAGGGAAGCAAAAGATAACTCCTAATGCAGGACAAGGGAGCAGAGTCCAAGGGAGGGATGGGGCTCTTGGGAAGCAAAACTGACACCTGTCCATCAAGCACTAAGACCAGCTGACTTCTGTTATGACTCTGAGCTGCCATTAGATGCTCCTGACACTAGATCATCTGGTGTACTGAAAACTATGCTAAAATTGTGATCTCAGGGGTTTTCCTGGTTCTGCTTGCAGACAGGGAGCTCTGCCGGGAAGCCTGTGAGCAGTCAGTCAGCAGATAGCCAGTCTAGAGTGAGGTGGGTTGGGTTGTGCCTTTCTGTTGTAGGGAGCAGCCTGGTTTGTCTCTCACTGTTTTGGGTTCTTGTGGTTCTGAATTCTAAGAAATAAAGTAGTGTTATGTCATAACCTTCTACCAAGAGTATCTGATGGTTTTTATCTAACGTGTCTGTCTGTATGCCAGGAAACATAACAGCTCGCTACCCTGCTGGGCCAGATTTGAATTGGCAACCTCAAGTTGCTCCATTTCTGGCCTTCTGCTTTCACCTGCACACCACCCCCAGGATATAACATGAGACTCTGTCTTGTTCTGGCAGGTTGGGGCAGAATGACAAAGATGAGGCAAAAGAGAGAGAAGTTGATCTGACGTGACGGCGTCTATCCTAGAAAAATGCAGCAAGAATTCTTCCCCTGGCCCCTTCAGCCCCCAGCTGTCCTTAGAAGGGCAGCCCATTCCTTTGGGCTTACGCTGCCATTGCAGGAAAGGAATTTCTAGCAGCTGGGAGCTGGAGGGAGAGTGGAAACACTTCGCCATCTGCGAGGACGTGTCCCCCATCAGACACTCGCTGTTTTGCCTGTTCTCTACCTGAGTTCAGAGTTCGGTTTGCTCAAAAGTTTATCCCAAAACCCTGAGTCAAAATGTTCCCTGACCTGGGGGAGGGAAGGGGTTTCTGAAATCTGACCCATGTCCAGATTGAAGTTCTGCAAAAGCCTCTTTATAACAGGCTGATTTGAACTTCGGGGAATTGGGCTCAAAGTTCAGATCAAGATCTCAGAGGGGAAAAACTCACGAGTCCCACCAAGCCCAAAAACAGGAAGCTCAACTGAAGTGGGAATGTAGCGACAGAGACCGGGCCAAATCTTCTGCTGGTACAAATCGAAGCAGGAGTCAGTGTAACGGTGCAGATTTGCACCACCTGAGCAGTTCATTTGACCTGAGCCTTGGATTTTGTGCTGCCATTCACAGCTGTGCAAATCAGGTGAGGTTTCAGAGTAGCTGCCATGTTAGTCTGTATCCGCAAAAAGAAAAGGAGGACTTGTGGCACCTTAGAGACTAACCAATTTATTTGAGCATGAGCTTTCGTGAGCTACAGCTCACTTCATCGGATGCATTCAGTGGAAAATACAGTGGGGAGATTTTATATACACGCAGAACATGAAAAAATGGGTGTTTATCATACACACTGTAAGGAGAGTGATCACTTAAGATGAGCTATTACCAGCTGGAGAGTTGCCGGGGGGAGAAAACCTTTTGTAGTGATAATCAAGCAGGTGAGGTTAGCCACTGGATGGGAATGTTATGTTGCACAAGGATAGATGCAAGGCGGTGGGGAATCGGGCAAAGAGATTTTCTAACAGGGACCTGGCAATAGTCTTGCATGAGGGCTAGAATTCTAACCCAAACCATCTTCCATGGGCTTCTCTCCTGACGCAGGCCTGGCCAGTTTCATTCACCAGATGATGAGCAGAGAGAGCTGGAAGATTTTTGAAAGGAAAATTTTACTGCTGAATAATGGGGTTTATTGAAATTGAAGGTTTTTTCACAGAAAAATTTTCATGGAGGTTTTTCTGTACAGGAAATTTAAAACTGAAATTAAAGTTTCATTATATTTCAAACTGAAGTGATTTTGCTTTTCACAAGTGAGACATATTTTTAAATTGACCTCTGCCCCATTTTGCCATTGAGGGCAATGCAATGGTTTTCCCTCATCCCCCACTTTCTCCATTCTGTAACTATTTCAAATTTGGAGAAGTTCTGACAAATTGCAGACTCGAAAGGAGGGAAGTAAAAGTGTGTTTGGGGCAGGGGAGACTCAGGTTTCTGTGGAGTTTTGTTAACCAGCCACAAAGCTGACCCATTCATAAGCCCAAGACTGCATTAGGTTTCTAACTTGGATTGGAAATAAAATCATCTTCCGAGCAAGTGAGAGGAGATGACCAAAGCTGCCCAAAGTGTCTTATCAGAACTGCAACCATCCGACAGGAGCAGTCACCGGGACTGCTCTGACACGGGGCAGCACCGCAGCTAAGGCCGTGTCCGTACTGTTGATTAGTGATTGAACAGGAAGGGATTTGAACTGTTAGAGAATTTCATCACTTTACAATTGACCAGCAAGAGCTTCTTCAGAAGCTGGGTAGAATTAGTGATTTATATACACTGAAATCTCCCTTTCTCTAACCTGTCACATTCAAGTGGGCCCAGACTTTCAGTCTGTCCCCAAACAGAGCTCCAGGTCTGGTGCTTCAGTAAAAGCAGAACTCCTTCCTGATTGCAAGCGCTAATGCCAGCTGAAAATCCTGGTTTTATGGTGTTTGTACATGATTTGTACAGCACCTTGCGCAACGGGGCCTCTCTGTGCTCCTGCAATACAAATGTTAAAAAAATAGGGAGCCTACCTCTATAGGGTCTAGATGCCCCTGCTCTAAGCATAGGCCCCGCCATCTGCCTCAGAACACGCAGGCCTGTTGTATTCCTTGCTACAGGGGAGCCAACTCTCACGGACGTATCCAGAATCTCTCTCAATATCTGGTGTTTTTCTTGCAGCCCCTGCTCCTGGAGTCTAAGAATTAATGAGAATCTAAGATTTTATTTTACAGTGAAGCCAGTTCCAGCCTTCCTGGGTGGAGAGAGAAGCTTGAAATGGGACACCTAAAGGTTCAAAAACCAGAAGACAAACACCCCCGCCCCCAATTTATTATAGTACATCCCATTTTGGGGACGGGAGGGATTGTTTAATCTACGGGGACAGCTATACTGAGATGTTGATGCTGTGGGCCTTACACAGGCATTGCCAGACTGCATCAGACCTAAATCCATCTGGTCCAGGGTTAGGTGCTTCAGCCAAAGGTGTAAGAACCCTGCAGTGGCAGGTGCAAGGCACTCTGTCCACATGCTAATCTCACCCTGGTCTCTCTGAGTTAGTGAAGCCCTGAAGCTGGAGGTTCAATGTCCCTTCCGGAATTAGTGTTCATATGAGCTATGACAACTTTGGATATTGTCAAAGAAATGTCCAGTCCCTTGTGGGTCTCCATCTCTCTCTACTCCTGCTGTAGCAAGCTTCGCCCTGCTGCCATTTCGCAATTCTTCTTGCTAGCAGCTGGCTCGTCCATCCGCGTGGTTAGCTGGCCAGCATATTTACGGGGAGCATCGGTTCCTCTTTTATGGGAAACCGAAGGAGCCAGGGAACAAATGTAAAGATTTGTAAACCCGTAAAACTCTGCCTCCTCTACTGGAGTCCAGTGTGGAGAGAAGCTTTTGGCTAGCCAGCCCTGTTAAATTAGCGCTGGGCCCTGCATTCCAGAGTACAAATATCTGCCATTGTAAGGCTGAGGAATGCAAGCGCGTTGGAGTCTAAAATTAAAGCGCTGGAAATCAGGCATCTCAGGTTACCAGAAACAAGACTCCATTGTGCTCCCTTTGGGGTTTTGGCCTGATACAGGGAAGTGGGCTGTTAGTATTTAGAAACCGCTCGGGTTAAATGGAAGGGGCAAACTGGCCTTTAATTGCAAAATTTTGATACATTTCTTTAATTGAAACCCTCTTGACTATGCAGCTCCTGGACGCTGGAACACTCTGCAAGATGCAAAGCATCTGTACCGTGTTCTGAAAATGCTGAAAGCCACAGGGTTTTGCAACGAAGTGTTTGGGGGAGGGGGCGGGGGAGCACACATGCGCCTGTGTGTGTAGAATTTTCCATATGGTTTTATCCCACCTTTGCCCATGTTATAATACTTTGCTATTCGACAGCATCTATAGGCCGTCAAAATGCTTTAAGCACAGTAATAAATTAACCCTCCCATCCCTCTGAGTCATTAGTCATTCCAGGGCTGAGGAATTCCCCCCCCCCCCCCAGCAAATAGTAAATTCATTTTCAGGGCACTGAAACTTCACAAATTTGGGTCAAATTCAGTGAACGGTTTCAGCCAGAAAAAAGGGGGGAGTTCAGATATGTCGAAATGTTTGTTCCGCCCGAACAATGGGGGTTTTTCAGGTTTTCATTTTGGCAAGGAAAAGGGAAAAATCAGTTTTGGGTTGTAAACCAAGCTAATCCGTGGCGAGTTTTTCAGTTCGTCCATGGAACTGACAAGCAGGTAGCCCTTCAGGCGCAGAGTTCCTGGCTTTGCAGCAGGCTTCTCCTAGACCCTGGAGGAGCAGAACTCAGACCTGCCGACCCCCAGCCCTGTGCGCTACCCACACGGCTACCTTGCCGGACAGTCCATTAGATGTAAATGATTATTCCTGGATCATTTTCCTCTTCTCACTTTGCCCTGCTCTCCTAGGCTGAGATGCTGGAAATCCCAGGGCTGCTGTAGTCACTCTGAGTCCAATGAAGAGAACTCCCTGCCATGCTTGTCAACGTCAAAAGCGTTAAACCCCCACAAGGGTAATGCAGTGTGGTTTTCACCAAGGCCGCAGCAGATAGGGCGGTCACTGAATAACGCAGCAAATTCCCCAAATCAGACTCCGTGCCATCATCATCAGCTGCTAAAATAACTGATCAACCCAGATCCACATCTAAGCCCAGTGGCTTTCCCCACCCTTCGCTGAGCCTGCAGGCACCTCAAGGACGCTTGGCTCGCAGCTTCCCTGTAATGTCCACTGGCAACATGGCCACTGTCAGGAGGGAATTTCTGGCAGCTGGAAGAGCGAGAGCATTTAGACAGATTATCTCTTTAGAAAAAGGCTGCTTCCCTGCCATAGAGACCTGGAAACAGGGGCCAGGGTGGGCATGGCTGAGCTGGTGAGTGGATTTTATTGAACAGAAATACTCTGATTAACTGGGATATTTGCAAAGGTTTCCTACACTTACTCGGCTCCCAGGGGAAGTTGCTTAGACCTAAATCTACTGTTCTTTGACTCTCTGCCCTCATAAAAGGGGAGTACATCTAACGCAGGGTCCAAACCAACCCCCTGCTCCAAACATGCCGGACGTTTGGGTTGCGTGGGAGAGGGATTGCAGTCCAAACCTGTATTAGCTTCCGAATGTCACACCAGTCTTGGTAATGAGTCAAACCAACCCCTCTGGTGTGACCAGCTCTGACCTGTGGGGTGTTCAAAGCCCAGCGCAGAATGCTGCAGCTCCCGATGAACACATGGAATTCGCCAGATTCAGCCTGTTGTGGAGGCTGACTTTGGTGAGGGCCCCAGGATCCAGCAGGGATGTAGGTTGTACAGCACGTCTAGGGGCATATGACCCCCAGTAAAGTGCGTACCTCTGATTCAGACCAGCTGAAGACCTGGTCCCTGGGTGCAGTGTAGTCACTGTATTTGAAAACCGTGTTGGAGCTGTAGACACTCACTTTCATTTGTAAATGTTTCCTGGTCCTGCTTGCAGGCTAGGGCACTCTGTAGGAAAGCGTGGAGAGCTAGCCTACAAGAAGGTGGGGCGAATTGGGCGCCTCTGCATTGTGGAGCATCTTGCTTTGTCTCTCTCCAGTTTTGGTTCCTGTGTGTTAAAGTGCTGGATTGTAAGAAATAAAGTAGTGTTACCTTGCAACCTGCCTAAAAGAGCATTTTGTATTTGCAGTCTAGCTTCTCTGTTTGCATGCTGTGAACATAACAAGGGCAGTTGCCACACGATTCTCAAAGACCCTGGAAGTATGCAGGATGCTGGAGCCAAGTGGCATTGAGCAGGCCAAATCCTTTCCTGCCTTTAAGAATAATTTTAATTTCTCATCCGGACCTTGAACCTGAATCCCCCACTGATTGCTCTGAGGGAGGGACAGACGCGCCAGTGCCAATGAGAAAGGGCTTTAGGAAAGTAAGAGATGGTGTATCCAGCAGTCTCATTCTGATTGGTGTGTGTACGCGCGTGCACACGCGTGTGTTTACTGAAATTTCAAGAATCTCTAAAGCAGCTCAGTTTGCACGCCAGTTGTGACTCAGAAGGGAGGAAAGCTCAGTAAGTGAGGAGCTGTTTCCTGTTCCCATGCCTGTGTCCCCAGTGCAATCAATTTATGGCCCCTAAAGCCTCCTAAGTGGATTTAGCTGCTCTAGATAAATCTTTTTCTTTTGTGTGTTAAGAACGCGGCTTGAATTCTGCTGCCACTGTTGCTAAATCAGGCAGGATTCGAGGGGGTTAAACACTAAGGGCTGCGTCCTCAGCTGGAGTAAGGCAGCCTAACTCCATTGTACTCAGTCTACCTACGTGATTTACACCCTTTGAGGAACTGGCCCAGTGGGTCCTGGTGTGACTCCATTGGCGTCACTTGGGTTTAATTTGTCCCTAACTGCTCTTTTTCGAATGAACAGGAGTCCTTTTCAAACAGGTAATAGACGAATATTGTTTGGGGATGTAAAACCGAGGGGCTCAGTTCTGCCTTGCCTTCGCACACGTAACTAACCAAGGGACGTTTCCGGGTATGGCTACACTTTAAACCCAACAGTGGCGCAGTCTGGGATTTCTGGTCCTGCCGGCTCCCGCTGTTGCGCTCCAGCGTCAACGTTGACGACGGGGATGGAGTCCCATCGCTGTCACTAAGCCACCTCCCGAGCGGTGGGGCAGCGAGGTCGACGAAGACTTTGTCCCCCCCGAGAGACGCAGCTGTGCTGACTTGAGTCCCAGTGTAGACCGCCCTAGGTGGGCGACACAATCCTAGCACTTCGCAGGGAGGTGGATTAACGACAGCAATGGGAGACCCCTTCCTGTCGGCGCAGTGAGTGTGGACGCAGCCTAAGACTGAAGCTGGGAATGGATTCACGACAATAAGCGGTTTAACTAAACCCCGTTTCTGAGGCTGACCTCGGCCTGCTTAGTTCCAGGGCAAACACACCGTTAACCATCTTCTAGCCTTTATTAAAAATACAGAAAAAGGGGGAACCCAAAGGTTAAAGTATTTCCCTTTAGCTGAAGAGTCTTGAGAAAGAAACCCTTCTTGTCTGACAGTCTGTCAGCTGGCGTTAAAGATGATAAGAACTGCCCTTTTGGGGACAAGAGAAGTTGGTTGAGATGGACTGTTGGTAAAGTCAGATCCTGCTTTCTTTAAAAGACACCCTTAATGGGGAGAGGCAGGAAAGAACAGCAAAGATAGAAAATGCAATTTCTGTCTCTAGCATTGACTCGTCCTAGCAGCCTTACGGCTGAAAAAGCCCAGGCCCAGCCCGTGGCCTTATCAGCCACTTCACACCCTGCAGAGCTTGTACCAGCATCGGGCTTTCTAGGGCATTGCTTTTAGCTGCCTCTTTCCGGTCACAGGCTCGCAGAAATATATGCTGCAGATTGTACAGTCCTGGCTGGTTGAGCCAGACTCTTACTAGACCGAAGGTATTCGGGGGTTAGCCGGAGCCGGGAGGGGGGAGGTGGCAAAACAATCTGGGTGCCTCTCTCAGCCAGCCAGCGGTGCAGCGGCCAGCTTCCCCCCAAAGTCGCTTTTCTGTGAGGACCCCAGGAGGGAGTGAGGGTGGAATAGCCTATCCCCCCTGCCATTAATTTGTCTGCCAGTTTGGCCTAATTTCCCACCTGCCACTTTTGGTTCACTGATTTCTGGGCTCTTCCTATTCTTGTTGGCCAGCCACGGTCCTTGAACTAGATCGGGGGGCTGTTTGTGGGGCCGAATTCCGCCTGTCTCTCTTCTCTGTCCCTTTCCCATTTCCATGTGTTGTGATCGGTTGCTGTGACATTTTATGGACTGACACTTGCTGCCCATGGTTGAGCTCACAATAAGGGGAAGCTGGAGGGCCCAGTGATCACAACAACCACAGCTGCATCAGCCCCGCTAGGAGCCCCTCGCTTGCCAGGCTTGCCCTTTGACTAAGGCATGGAATGAGAATGTGGGTTCAATATCCCCTCCTGCCACAGACTTGCTTTCCGGGCCTTGGCAAGTCAATGAGGGGGCAGAGTTCCGAGAGCCCTCAGCTCCCATTAAGAACAATGGAGAGCCCCCTCCGGACAGAGCATCCTTCAATGTGACCACTTTGTTTGGGTGCCTCAATAGGCACCAAGCTCTGGAAAATCTGGTTTGCAATCTCCCTGGGCCTCAGTTTCCCTTTTGCAAAATGGGGATAGATAATCCCCGCCCCCGTCAAATTGGGCATCAGTTCA
The DNA here is from genome assembly GCF_965152275.1 of Natator depressus. NCBI lineage: Eukaryota > Metazoa > Chordata > Testudines > Cheloniidae > Natator > Natator depressus. Next base: position 942,985 of record NC_134253.1, on the reverse strand, counting down.
CAGAGGGCTGGAGCCACTGCTGTAGCAAACAACGAGGCTAGTGATTGTCTCTTCCCATTTTGGGCGGGGGAAGGAAGGGCATTGAGGCAGCTTCTCACTCTTGCGTAGTGTGTGGGCGGGGGGGGGGGGGGGCATTTTTTATTGCATGTGGGGACCTAGATCTCCTTAGCTGTGTGCACGACCTGGCTCAGGAATCCCGTTCCCTGCGCTGCTTCCCTAGTCAAATCTCCCGCTGTAGGGCCTCTGGCTCCAGCGTTCTGCCTGCTCCGTGTGCTAGGCTTAAAAAACAACAACCCCCAAACAGCCCCATTAGCTACACAAATGTTAAGCACAACCAGATGTGGGAGGTGAAGCTGTTAAACCCCTTTTGTGCTCTCCTAGGAGGCCACGTGGGGGTTGTATGGCCACAACCCCCACCCCTCACACACACACACCCTGTCCATTTTTGGTTAGCAAACAGCGTTTTCCTTCATTCCAGGGCATGGAGCTGCATGGGCCAGAGCTTGGTTTTAATATCTTGCAATGAGTGGGGAGGAGGGGAGCGTTCAGGGAGTTGGACCCTGCAGTGGCTGGGAAAGGCAAAGGGTCAGATCCATGTCTCCCTTTCTAGTCGCGCTTACTTGTAAGTAGGCTGGTTCCTAAAAGTTCAGTGCAAGTAGAAAATTCCATTGCATAAACTGGGGTGACTCTGAGAGGGGGTATTTTTAAGGTCCTGTAGGTGCAAAAGTAGCTCCACAGTGAAATCACATTGGTAGATCTGAGCATGTTGTAAGGAAGCAGGTAGCCCAGAGCCCCCTGTTGAAAGAGAGCGAGTGGTGAGGATACAGGGACTGAGCCTGTGGTAAATCGACAGCTCTCTGTAATTCCATGTAATGTTAATAAATCAGACAAATTAAAATAGCTTGAGCCGTGTGATGCGTAAATCAAACTTCCACTCAGGCCTGGTGCTTTAAAACAATTTGGAGATGGATTCTTGTCTAGTTGAACGAGCGAGTTGGGGGCCGGGGAAGATTTTTACTGACGGCTGTGCTGTAATGTCTTTCTGGCCGCTGTCCCCACTTGAGTCCCCAGTGTACCAGCAGCAGCCTCTTGACAAAGTGGAGCAAAAGCGCCCAGCTTGGAGGGCTGAGGAAACAGGCAGACGAGGCCCTGTGCACCTTCCAGCATGTGGCACATGAGGGCTCTGGGCTGCTCCAGCCAGGGAGGATATTACCCCTTTCTTGGAGCACGCCGCCTTTCTGCTGCTTGATCACCTTAGATCTGCCTCCTGAAGGTGCCATTTTTGTGTCTCTCCTTTTTTGAAACAAAGAAATCAGAATCCCTTTCACCTTTAGGTCCTTTCCCCTTCTCCCCCTCAGCTCACGGTGCAGCCTGTTGCTGGGGGTCTTTGGGACTGGCCTCACACTGTCTCTGCCTCTCTACTGATTCCTAGTGCTCCGTCACAGGGGGATCCAGACTATCCATGCTTCGGAGAAGGAGAAATTGGCTGAGACGTTTAACTTTGAAAAGTGGAAAATAACTCTCGCTAGTCCTTCCCCGGTCTCACAACCCTTCCTCTGTCAGAAGTCACAGCCCCACTGTGGGTAGGGGAGCATTCATCTACAGATGGGGGAAAACTGAGCCGCAGGGTAGTAATGTGAGTTGCCTGAGGCAGAGCCAGGAGACTGCCCCGCTAGCCAGCTCACTCTCCTGCAGAGCTGGTAACCACTCTCCATGGCCACTCTGCTACTGCTCCTGGGATGCAGGTACATTGCACACACACCCCCTCATAACAAATAGCTGGTTCTCTACAGCCACTGACCTCAGGGCACTTTACAGAGGTATCATTATCCCCGGTGTACAGGTAAGATATATAGCTATGTTACAAATGGGGAAACTGAGGCACCCAGTGGTGGAGTGACTGACTGGCGGAGGTGGAAATAAATTCCTGGTATCCTGAGTCCCAAGCCAGTGCCCATAGCCATTGGGCAACACTGCCTCCTACAGGCTGCTCTTAGGCCCTAAACAATTTTTAGGATTGGTTGAGGTTCTAAGAAAAGCTGTAAAAAGAAAAGGAGGACTTGTGGCACCTTAGGGACTAAAATTTATTTAAGCATAAGCTTTCGTGAGCTACAGCTCACTTCATCGGATGCATGCAGTGGAAAATACAGTGGAAATGCAGGAGAGGGATGGCTGAACAGAATTGCTCATGGGAGGGAATCGGATTCATAGGTTCCAAGGCCAGACAGGACCATTGTGACATCTAGACTGAGCCCCTGTCTGACACACGCCAGAGACCTGCCCCAACATAATTCCTAGAGCAGAGTTTATAGAAAAACATCCAGTTATGATTTTAAAAGTTGTCAGTGATGGAGAAGCCACCACAGCCCCTGGAAAGTTGTTCCCCTGGTTAGTTACTGTCACCGTTACAGAGACAGCAGATCCTGAGGCAGGGAAGCTCGATGGTCCCCAGAGTTGCAATGAATGTGCGCTTGTATTTGCGGGAGAGAGGCCAGCTGGAGAGGAGTAAATCCAGTGTAGACACCTGGACTTAAGTCTGCAGCAAAGGCAACCTTTGAGGTGCTTTGTGACTCCCATTTTAGAGACATGGTGAGGTACAGGCCACGCAGCAAGGCTGCGTTAGACAAACCAGCACTGAGAACCTAGCTCTCAAGTCCTCCGCTCTGAGTCCTAGGCCAGGCCAGTGTGTCTGTGTTACAACGAGGCAGGAACAGGGGTGTAGGTGAATCTCCTCCTTCCAGGAACTCTGAATATTGGCAGTCTTCTGAGTCCCTGCAACAAAAGATGGAGAAGAATACTGTTAATCAGGCTGAGGATTGATTCCTCTGAAGGAACTCACAGGATCTTTAGAGCCTTCAAGATCTCCGCTTTTAAGGTCCCATTTTAAAATGCCAGTAAAGTAAACACCGGGGATTCTGCACTTCTACCCTGACGTGAGACAAGGCCGTCGGGCTTCGAACCTGTGCTTCGTGAGAGGCCATGATTGCAAAGCAAGTTCTTAAACTGCTACGGCAACCCTGCTACATAAGCCCTTGAGTAACCTCTTGGGACACGCAATGCATTCTACCAGAAATATCAACATCCTAGTCTTGCCACAGTTCCATGCAGCAAGGGCTAGAAATTACCTACAAGAGGCCTGACATTGGGCGCATTCTCTACCTGGTTTCCAGTGCTGCTCCGAATCTGTCCCAAGACCCTGTTTTGCTTGTTTAGCATTATACGGGCTGGGCCCACAACCAGATGAGCAGGTTTGTCCTGACACCATCCATGAGGTCTTTGTTCCCACACTGTTGCCGATTCATCGGGTTTATTTCCTTGCTATTCCAGTCTGAATTTCTTTTCTCTGATTTTTCAGATGCAAAACAGTTGAAAATTCTCAGTATGGCTCTGATGCTGCAAACAGCTCTGGGTGGGCCCAGGGTTCCCTGCATTTGGTCCTGCTCACAGGCTCGGGGGCCAGGAGCATGCAAAATATATTTTTAAAAGTGCAACTATATGTAGGTCCTGTACACACCTGCACTGTGTAAAACGCTGTGGCACGAAGATTGCTCCTCCTATACAAGCTGCTGTTGCATGGCCTCCTGGGGTGCGAATGGGGGGCTGGGACTCAAGACTCCCTTCCTTCAAATCTCAGTTCTGCCACTGGGATTTATTATAACATCCCAATGAGTTAGGCACCTCCCTCCCCTTGAAATCAAAAGCAGTTAGGTGCCCAACTCACTTAAGCACCTGGTGGGATTTCAAAAGTACCTATCTGCAGCTTTAGGTGCCTAAATCTGGTCCTAACACCCTCCGTGGCTTTGGACAAGTTGCCTTGCCATTTTGTGCGTTGGCTTCTCCCTCAGTTGAATCCTTGCCTGCTTTGCCCAGAACCGTTAACTCAGATTTGAGGCATGCTCTGAAAATGGGAAACTGCTCAATAGTGGTGGTGTGTGATGCTGGTTGTCGTCCATTAGGAGCACCCTTCTATATGAATCACTCCTCACTTGGCAATTGTTCTCTTGCCCCAAAGAGTAGAAGCTGAATCTGAACTGAAACCCACGAACCATTCAGAGCCAGACCCTCATTTCATGGTGGGATCTTTTGCCAGGATCACGGGGCCCCAATTCTGCCCAGACGTGTCAGTGGGACTGCTCACAGCACATAAGTCATGGCACGAATGGGCCAAAGTCCACAGCTCCAAACACACCTGAATTTAGGGAAAACATGGATCTGGGTGGACATACGGCCATTCTGAAAAGCTTCAGCTCTAAGGATGTGATCAGGCCTGCATCACAGTCAAAGGGAGTTTTCTATTGGGAACTAGCTGGCACACATGGACAAGAGACTGGGTATGTTGTTCCTTTATGTTGCTCTCCTTTTTTAGGGGTGTGTAGAGTGAAATAGTCAGTGAGCGGGAAACTGATCGTGCTAATTGCTCCACTGACATGAAGGAAGCATGTTCCAGTAAGGCTAATCCTTTGGGCCGTCTGGTTTTATTCTTGCGCACTCAACTTTTAGCAGAATTCCAGGAACTCTGTGGGGTTGAACCTCTATGAAAACAACTCAGTGTGCGTGCTGGCATTCTGGGAAAGGGTCCCTTGTGCTTCTCCGCGTACAGAGCCCCGAGCTGAATGACAAACCCACCACATGCTTCTTAACAGGACCCACACAGCAGAAGCTGGGTTTAACTGAATCTGTCCTGTTGCTGTGTCCCTGAGCCCTAGGCAGGCTCCCAATTACTGTGATTAGCAGAGCAAAGCACCAGAAACTGACCGAGGCTGGGATTAAATCCTTCTTCAAACCTCTCTTCTCGAGTAACCTCCAGGTTTTAACACAGAAATGAGGAATTTTCTGCTGCTGGGCACTTCCAATTACATCCCAATTCATCCAAAAACCTCATCTTTCACAGGGCTTTGCGGGAGAGGGTTTTTTTTTTTTCCCCATGGCTTCTCCTTGCCACCATGAACACTGTTACCTAGCTCATATATGGAGCCATAGAGCTCAAAGCACTTTAGCAAGTGCCTGTACCACAAGACCGGCCTCCCACCTCTGTTTCCCTGTCTGTAAAATAGGGCTAATATCTGCCCCACAGACTAGATACAAAGCACTTTGGGAGATTTGGTGGAACAATCTTGTAGATGCGTAGTTGCGATCATATTTTAAATGCCCTACAGCAGGGATTTTTCCCTAGTGGACAAGGACACTTCATAATTAGAGGCCTCTTTAGTTAATGTTTCTTGCTTGGCGATTAATAATCTTTGCCTAGTGTGTAAACCCTTCTTCCAAGCACAGCTGCTCCCAGCCTGCAGAGGTGTAAGCTGAGCTGGTGATATGTCGCCCCTTCGGGAACCAAAGGGCTGGGAGAAAATATTAAACATCACATGTCAAAAATCCATGGACCTGGGATTATCCTATTTTGTTGTTAAACCCTGATGTGATTTGTGGAATGTCAGCTTCCCTGTGGGATCAAGAGAAGCCCCCGTGTTGTTAAGAAGAAGGTGTCAGCAGAGATTTCGGCTGATGGTTTCTATCACTGGTCAAACAGAAAGAGAATTAACAAATTCAGACTTTTGATTAGCAGTTTATTTTTCTAGCGGAATCACGGGGAGTGATTTGTGAAGATAAATTATGCAGCCCTGTGGTTAGAATGCAGCATTTCTGGGGCTAATGAGGTGAGTTTGAACTCTCCAAGCAGGTCTCGGAACCCTGCTTTCCAATTTAATAAAATGCAGCTTCTGCCTAGGGAAACCCAGAGTCACCATAAATGTCAGGTTCCCATTTTATAGGTTGCTATGATTAATATTACTAGTCATCGTTTTTACAAGAGTAGCGACTAGAGACCCCCAACAGAGATCGGGGTCCCACTGAGTTGGGCACTGCACAGACACACAGCAATGAGACAGTCTCTGCTGCAAAGAGCTCACAATCTAAACGGACAAGACAGACAAAAGAATTATACCCATTTTACAGATGCAGAACCGAGGCACAGCAAATTTAAATGACTTACTCATTTCCTGCAGAAAGTCTGTCTGACCTCAGACAAGCTGCTTCACCCCTCTGTGCCTCCGTTCCCCAACTATATAATGGAAATAATAAAACTGACCATGCTTTGTAAAGTGCCGTCCAATCTTTGGGTGGAAAGCTGCTATATAAGTGCTAAGCATCGCTCTGAAAATTTCAGGACTAGCTAGAGGCTGATCTAAATGCATTAGGTTTAATATCCCTTCTAGAATTTACGTTGGCATTTACTATAACAACTCTGGATATTCATGTTATCTGTATAAGCATCTAATCCTCTTTGGGCCTTGCTAAATGCCTGGCCTCAATGATTTCCTGTGGCAGTGAGTTCCACCGTCTAATTACACTGTATGAAAAAGTATTTTTTACCTATTTTGAATTTTCCTGTGTTTAATTTAATTGAATGTCCCGGTGCTCTTATGCTGAGACAGGGAGAACAGACACCCCAATCTGCCTTCTCTAGACCACTGTTTGATATACTTTTATGATGTCCCCTGTCATTCATCTGCTTTCTCGGGTAACCAGTTGCACGCTTTTCAATCTCTTGACATAGGAGATCTTTTTTCGGTCAGTGCAGCATCTCAACTTCAGTTAGTTTTGTGCAACTGTGTGTCTTGTGGGTTTGAACAGTGCCTAGCATGATGAGGTCCTGGTCCTTGACTAAGGCTCCGTGGTGCTACTGGGAGATCCCCTAACAAACAGTAATGATGATAATAGATCCGGGCAGCCATAGCTGGTTAGGCTTTCTGCACAAGACTTGTGCTCCCTATGCTGATGGAGTGGGGAAGCGGCAGCTTTGCATCCTGCTTGGACTCTCCATAGGATGGTTTCTGGGCATTGGTATAAAAATATCCTCTTTTCCAAAGTGTGGCTCGGGGAGGGGGAGGGGATAGCGCGTGTGGGGAAGGCATGTCAGCTGGCACTTGAAGGCACTTCTGTCTGATTTATAGTTGGCAGTGGCTTCCCAAACAGAAGCCAAGCTTGCAAGGGGAGTTCAGTGAAAGCTCTGTACACGCCTTGGTGCTGCTCACTGTCTTCAGGGCTATTCGTATGTTGATTGCAGCAGTATCCGGATGGTTCCAAGTAATTTTTCCTTGACTGAATATTGGTCAGGCAGGGTTTTTTTAACTCTATATTCATGATGTGCAATGAGCTGGGAAATACCCTCCCTACATTACCTTCTGGCCTTTCAGACAGGTTGGAAATTGTTTCTTCCAACTATAGGCAGTCCTCTGTCCAGAGGGGCGACCTGCAGGCCAACATCACTTATCGGGGGCATTAAGTAGAGAAGGTGTGGTCCTGTGGATGGGCTGAGGAGCCAGTGAACTGGGGGGGTTTGGCTCCAACTCAGCCTCTGATCATGGGCTAGTCAGTTGCCCTCACTGTGAAAAGGGGAACATGTTGCTAGTCATTGTTCATAAAGCACTTGGCGATCCAGCAGTGATGTGCAGAACCCCCACTGAGTTGAGTGGGTGTTTGGGGTGAGTAAGGACTGCAGAATTTGGTCCATTAGGATTAAGGGGTTTTAATTCTTCCTATTAGTGGCTCTCCACATGGATGCTCCAGGGAAATCAAAACAATTACATCTTTAGCTACCCCAACCTATTGCCCCGCCCCAGTCCACCAACCCAGATGCTCTTTTAAGGGTCCTATCAAAGCTATAGCAAGCCTGAAGAGAATCACAAGTGATGGAGTGTTAGCCCTGCATTTCGACAGATGCTCTCAGGACTTCCCGGTGAGAGAAGGGCTTTTAGGATTCTGTCTCCTCTACATTCTGCTGTGTGGCTAGGGATGTGTATGAGCAGGGAGGCGGGGGCAGAATGTATTTGCTGTGTTCCTGTTTTGTAACTTCTGTGTGTGTGCTGTTTTTGTCTAGCTCCCACTTTGATCAGGCATGAGGACTCCTTCGCGGTTGTGTCTGTCATTTCAGCTGATTTACCCCCACCCCACCCCCCACCCCAGTGGCTGAAGCCAAGGAACTAACCCTGGAGAATTCAGCAAGGAGCTCTGACAAATCCTTTCCCAATTAACATGGCAAGGTATCTGCTAGAAGCTGGGACTGGACCACAGGGGATGGATCACTTGATAAATTGCCCAGGTCTGTTCACTCCCTCTGAAGCACCTGGCACTGGCCACTGTCGGAAGACAGGACACTGGGCTAGACAAACCACTGGTCTGACCCAGTCTGGCCCTTCTTGTGTCCTGTTCTTGTGTCGTGGACGCACAGAACAAACCAGTCATCTGATTTTGTTTTAATTGCTACCAAACAGGCAACAAACTAATCAACAAGATGGAAGTCCCCAGTGAAGCCAGACGAGGCCTCCAGTCACTAGATAAGGAAGAAGAATCAAAGGGACAGGCTTGAGTGAAGGGAGAGCAGTCCAGAGCGCTGGAGCTAGGAGGATGGGCTGTGATGGTTTTGAGGTCAATTTCCCTGGCATCTCTCCTCTTAGGGCAATGTGCTGGGGAAACTGGGGGGTTCACAGGCTAAGCTCTTCATAGAGGGAGGTTGTAGCTGCAGCTCTCCGCACCCCACACACCCGTACTGATCGTCCATGCTGGATGGCCCCCCAGCCATGTAGGTCACTCTGACAAGTCACCAGCCATGACCTGAATCTTGGGAAATGTGCTGGGTAGCCTGGAAGCACCGAGGCCAGTTTCTCTGAGATGCTGCAGCTTGGGCAGCCGTCTCCTTCTGTGCAAAGCGAATACAGAAATGCTGCCAAGTGAGCATGTCACTCCGGACGTGGTGCATGGGATTGCACACGAGCGCAGAGATGGAGGATCAGACCCTGTGTTTCTAGATCAAATCAAAGACTTGCAGGTTCCGCTGCTCCTTTCATATAATAATTATCTGCTGGGGCAGCCTTTGAATGGCTGGGGACGGCCATTAGCCTTTCATGGCTCCAGATTTAGCACCCGGTGGCCTGTATGGGTCAAGGTTCTCTTCTCATTTACACCAGTTTTTCTCGGCTGTAACTCTGTTAGCTTCAGTGGGGCTGCTCCTGTTTTACATCAGTATAAGTGATAGGAGAATTGAGCACTGCGTGTTTCAAACTGTTACATCCATGTGCACTTCCAGGGATGAATTTGGCCCAATGTGTATTAAATAATGGTCCGCTCATTTGTCACTCTTCAGATTTGCACCCACAAGAATGTATTATTGTTGAGAGAGATAATTAAGTAAATAATGAGAATATTTGCATGCAGATGAGCTGCATTTAAAAAATTCTGGGTGTGAGCGAAATGCACCCTCAATTGTAACGTCTTCTGCAAAACGTGGAGTGGGAGAGATGGTCAGAAGAACTCTGGAACAATCTTCTGGCTGAGAATGCAGATCCAACTAAATCAATTGTCAATTCTGCCAAAATTTTCTTTTGGCAAAACTTTTTTCTCACTTTCTTTTCCCCCAATGTCAAAATATCCCGTTTGGACATTGTTGGAATTAAACATTTAGATTTTTTCCTTTTGAAGTATTTTTCATTTCAAAATGTATTTGTTATAAAATAAAATAACAAATAAAACTCACCGTGAAATGTTTCCGTTTTGTTGCAAACAAAACATTTCCATCAATCCTAACTGAAATTTTTCTGCAATTTTCTTTCATGGAAAATTTTGAACTTTTGGGGTTTGCTCCTAATTGGAATGAAAATACCTGTCACAATCTCGACATTCTCTGCAAAAAGGTAGTAAAGCCCTTATGACGTCTGGGCTATCTTCCTGCCGAAATCTTTTGGTTAATAGACATGTTCTGTGATCCAGTACTCCAAAGGCAAAAATTGTGTCTTAAAGCCTCGCCTCACAGAGTCAGAGGAAGATAATTAAAATGTAAAGATGAGGCATTTCCCTCCCTCCTTTTCCCTGAAGCCTCCACTCTCTTCCATCTCTAAAGATCTAGCCAAACAGGGCTGGCTGGCTCTGAGATGACATAAAAAAGGATCAGTTTCTTCTTTCCAGGCCTTTATCCGCCTACCTGGAGGAATAGTGTGTGTGCTGCAGCACACCAGTTGGTCTAGGATAATTCTGTTCCTCTTCCAGCTTCTTAAGAGGAAAATGTGTCATTATCCCAGGGAAATGAGAGAGGTCTTGGGTGTGGAAAACCTCATTGTGATCTGATTGTATTAAAATGGAAATTGATCTGGTGTAATAAAATAGAATAGGAGCTTGTGTGTTTTGTTACTAGGGAGAGGGCTGGGGGGAGAGTTAGAAGCCAAACACCAGGCACCTGCAAAGCATTCTGGATTGAAATTGACCCGCAGAAGGTGAATTGTTGGACAGGGAGAAGGGAGTGTATGTCGTCCAGTAGCCCCGCAGACTATGAAGAGGATGGATGGAAAGATTACACAGGCTCTCAAACTTTTTCATAGAGCGGCTGATGTCCTAATCGTGGTCACCTCCCATCAGCATGATATCTCTGGAGTAACTATGTTTTATTTTTGCACAGTAAAGTAATGGTGGGGAAGTATTCAAGGTATTTCTGGCTTCCTTTAACACGAGGTGGTAGATGGAGACAAGGAGACCTGGCCCTATGTAAGCAGCCAATTCTATGCAAACCACCGTCTCCTATTCTCTGGGAAAGAATATAGGCAATCCCAGAACCACCTCAGCCAGACCTAGCCAGGCCATGGGCTGCTGCTGCCTTCTCAGGGGTTTGCTGCTGGCCTTTGTGCGCTGCTCCTGCAATGTAGGAGTGGAAGGGGAGGGAGGCCGAACAGGAGCAGAGTTGCTCCGTGTGCATATATGACACAGTTGCCTTCAGATGCTTTTAAAAAAACAACACACCCAAAACAATCCTCTGCTGTAATTTGGTCTTGAGACCCGGTTGTCTTTTGTATGAAGCACATCTCCACCGCTCTTGGTGTTGAACGTCTAACTCTGTCCCTGGCCCATTTACATTAAATCGTTTAAATTCCTCCTCATTACGGACCCCCCTGAAGAACCCAGTGGCATTTCACTCCCCAGAAAATATAGTCCATGCTGAACGGCATCCCCAGCTCCCATGGCAGATGCGCCCCCCTCCTTCCTCAAGGGGGCCACCCTCCCTGTGACTGCAGAAGTGGACTCAAACTACAGACCGCCTCGTCAACCCAGTCACCATAGCCTGGGGGCTACGATGGTTTTAGGTGACGCGGAGTGGACAGCTGAAGCCATCAATGGGCTTGGACGTCTCATATTGCTGTTTTTAAGCCACACTGGAGAAGATTTAAAGGTGCATTTAAAAAAAAACAAACCCTTTCCACGTTTCAGATGAAATCTCCCACAGTTGGGCTTTTCCTGAGGCCCAGAGAAATAGCCCCTGTCCTTGCTCCGCAGTGCCCTGGTGGGTGGTGGTAAAAGGTTACTCTGCATCTCACCTCACGGTGTTTTTCCCCAGCCCCTATTCTGAGCCCCTCCCGTTCCTATAGGCCCACCCTACAGCTGTTGTTTGTTTGCATTTCAGTGGGCGCGAGGGGTGCCTTCTCTCCCTGAAGCCAAGGGGAAATCTCCCACGGCCTTTAATTCCAGCTACTGTAGATGGTTGTGACTTGAGCCCTGGTTCTGGCGTGAACTTGGTGTGGGCCCGGGGCCGCGCCCTTGCTGCAGGGTCGGGACCTCAATTCTTTCTGTACTGGTGTAAATCAAATCACTGAACTGGAAGCACGGTCCCATTGGATCTTGTGCGGGGTGCCTGAGTTCGGCCCAAACTCCACGGGGGGCAGCCTTTGAGCCATAGGTCCTGGCTCTTGGGGTGCTGCTGCACCCCCTGGCTTGGCATGGTCTCCCCCAGAGACAGGGTTTCCAGCTTGGTCTCAGCACCCCCACATTGTTCCGGCCTTTGGGGTGCGTTCTGGGGAGTCTCCGTGGGCACCAGAGAGCGTGTCCCCCCAGTTGTGTTAACCCAGAAACGTACCGCTCCCCCGCCCCAGGAAAGGGGGAAGAACCAGAGCAAAGGCCTGAGCCGCTGGAAGTGGCCTGGCCGGAGGGATTTCCAGGGACTTGGGGGTGCCCAGCCCCCCCGCTTTGTGCTCTGGCTGATCTCAGCTCTTCTCGCCACGCAGCCCCTGGGCCGGGAGGCCACAGCTGACGAGCTGAGCCAGGCAAGAGGCAGCGACTCGGCCCATTGGTCGCTCCCCCCAGCCCCCGGCTGGCTGGGGGCGGGAGCGGGGGGGGAACAGGGGGCTGGTCCAGTGTCGCAGGGGGCCCTGAGCTGTGGGGGGAGGACCCTGGGGGGAGGGGGCTTGCGGGGGCGGGGGGGTCCCTGGGGAGGGGGCTTGCGGGGGGAGGAGGAGGCAGAGCCCAGGGCAGGGAGGGGGCAGCACTGAGCAGGCTGCGCCCCCCCCGAGCTGCCCCAGCGCAGCCCAGCCCCGCAGCTCCCGGCCGGAGCAGCCGCCGCAGCTGGCCCCGCATTGTCCCGGCGGCCGCAGGATGCCCAGCCCCGCACCGCCGCCCGCCGCCCCCCGGGCCCGCGGATTCGGTGCCTGCGCCGGGCTCCGATAGGGGTGAAGCCGGAATGAGGAGGTGAGTGGCCGCCCCTGGCACCGGGCCGGGGGCCGCAGGGGGGAGGGTTGGGGGGCGCACGGGGGCCGGGGGGTTCAGGGTGGGGTTGGGGGGCGCACGGGGGCCGGGGGCTTTGGGGAGGTCGCAGGGGGTCGGGGGGTGCACGGGGGTCAAGGGTTAGATGCACTCTCGGGCTTGCACAAGCAGGGGTTGCACGAGGGTGTGTATGGGGGGGTTGCACCCTGTCAGGGTGTGAATGGGGGGGTCGCACAGAGTCGGGGGGTCGCACAGGTCCGGGGAGCGAGTGGGGAGGGTGTGAGGTTGGGGGCTTGCACGGCGGTCGGGGTGTGAATGGGAGGGACGCACATTGTGGAGGGTTGCAGCAGCCAGGGTGCAGGATGCACTGGGATGTGTGTGTGTGTGGGGGGGGGGGGGGGGTTGTATGGAGCCAGCGTAGCTCCGGGGTAGGAGGGTTGGGAGGGGTCTCCGGGGGGGAGTGCACAGGCTCAGGGTGCAGGTTGCACAAGCCTGGGCGTGCAAGTGACGGGGGTGTTCAGGGCAGCTGCATGGGGCTGCAGAGGGGGGCCCGGGCGCACAGGGTCACAGTGCCTGGCTGGAGAGGTGGAGGCTGCCCAAGGAGGGGAGAGCTTGGCCGGGGGCTGTGTGCAGGGGCTGGCGTTGTGTTGGATGCAGAGGGCCGGGCAGGAACCGAGTGTGTGTTGCGGCAGGGGGGTGCAGGGTCTGGGCGCATGGTGGGATGAGGAGATGTGTCAGGTTTGGAGCCGGGGTCTTTGGGGCCATGGCTTGCGCTGGACCAGAGGTCAGAATTCTCGAGCATGTTGGATGTTGGTTCTGGCAGAGTGATCTCTTCACCCAGAGCATCTCATCGGCACCCCCCGGTAGCTAAAGGGGTTGCCCCCCAACCCCCGATGGATTCTTTGGGGGTGGGGATGACTATATAGTATACATTCCATTAGCCTGGCCACTGTCATTGAAGGCCCAGCTGCCGCAGAGGCTGCAAGGGGTGCGGGGTGCATAATGCATTTCCTTCTAGCACCCTGGGGGGGGGGGGGGTTAGCTGTCTGCCGGATCTCACTGACCATTCACCGTGCTCCGACAGGACTGGGTGCGAACAATATTGTCTGACATTTCTGTAGCATCTGTTATCTCATGGTCGCGGGGCTACAGAAACGCAGCCACCTCTGGGGTGAACGGCATCTGTGAGACTGGTGCACACGGCTTGCTCTTCAGCCCCTGTGGGAGGAGCATGAATGCATAAACACATCGGGAGGCAAACCCCTAAAAGTGCTAATGGGATCTTTAATGTCTACACAGGGCAGGAAGAATTCTGATGTTTACGTTCTTGTCCAAAAGATACTTAAGAAAATTAATGTTAATAAAGATAATTAGCACCTGGAACTTATTGCCTCATGAAGTCTCTGAGGCCAAAACGTAGCAAGATTCAGAAAGGGACTGAAGATTTACCTGGATATCAGGACTATCTAGAGTTATAGTAGGTAATGCCAACAAAGTTGGAAAGGAAGAGTAAACCTCAGTTCCTTGTACCATCCTCTGAAGGCCATGGTGCTGGCCCCTGGCAAAGCCAAGGTGCTTGGCTACATGGACATGGATGTGGTCAGGGTGGCAGTGCTGGTATTCCTGTTATTAATTGTCACCTGGCTGTCAACAGTATGGATAAAGATGCATCCAAAAACCAGCGTGTTTGCTTTTGGTACCTCCATGCAAATAGAGTCGAAGCAGCAGATCCCAAAGCAGCGGGCTGCCAAAGAGTCTGGTATCTTTCACGAACTACCTGGCTGAACTATATATAAATGCGTGTCAGAGCTCTGCTGTGGGGTGAGCGAAAAGAAGTGCTGGCCACACATTCCCCTTCATCCCAAACATAGGTGCTGGCGCTCCGGGTCTTGGGTGATGCTGCACCCCTGGCTTGATGTGGTTTCCATTGTATGCAGGGTTTACAGTTTGGTTCAGTGGCTCTCAGCACCCCGATCCCAAATATTCTGAGCTTCAGTGCAGCAAAAATTGCAGGATCTTCCTCCGCTGGCCGGTGTTTTTGTGTGTTTCATAGTCCTTTAGATGGCCTGGCTTGTACTCAGTGGTGAGTAGAAGGGTGGCCAATTAACAGAAGAGGGAAAGGGTCTAAATCAGGATTAGGCTCTGTGGGAGCCAGTATCCATGGAGGCCTGATGGTGTGGGGAGTAGGAGCCTAAAGAATGGTTGGTTGGTTGGTTAGTGGTTGTGTTGATAGCAGAACTGTGTGTGGATAGTACAGAGACATACCTGCTGCTCTCACATGTGTGCCAAGTAACCCCCGCTCCCCCACAGGCCTCTGATCGTGGACTGTTATAGCTGAATCTCTGCTCAGAACATTCCCCCTCCCCCTCCCCCCATGGCCTCAGGGGTATGTGTTCATGTCAATGCCCATGCATGACTCCCGTTAGTATGTACACGTGTACGGGGAGCGAATGGGTTCTGGAGCATGCTATAAATGTGTGTGTTGGGTAGAGCAGAAGATCACGTACCTTCTAAGAGCAACAACATATATGCCCTGCCTTTAATTGCCAAGCTAATCAGGCAGGCATGGGACAGCACTGGCCTATTAACATTTTGTAGAATTAAATTTCAATACAGTATTTTTTTAAAGCTAGGAATAGTTTTCTTTGATTCTTACTGGTTTTTGTTCCTTTTCCTGCTACAAGACGACGACAATTATTTTATTTTACAGTGGTTTATTAAACAATAAGTTTAAAAAAAGAATGTCTCACAAAAAATGGTGTGTATATGTATGTATATATTTAAATAAATGGTCAATTTCTTGGATTTTCTGCAGATCCTGTGTATTGACTTATGGGAGTAATAATTTTGCTTTGGCATGTGAGATATGAATTCTAAATAATATCTCAATTTTTAGAGCAAATTGGAAGGATACAAATGTGCTTAACTAAATTTAGAACAAAAAAATCCCCCAACACTTAATGTAGTTAATTGAAGAAGGTTATTTTAAGCAGTACAGTTTTGGTGAAGAAAATGATTAAAATAACTAGGTTTGGCTCTATAATTGAATTATTGATTGTATGCATTTGTATTATGGAAAAACCTCGCCAATTTCCTTCCAAATCTTTCCACATGGTCAAGCCGATTGCTGGCCTTGAGTTTTTATGGATCGCTCTTTATGTGCTCGTCAAATGTTGACCGAGAGTTGGGGGGGGAGTGGGTAGAATTTTGTTTTGTGTGGGTGCCAATGTGTAATTTATGTGGGTGTTTGTTCTCAGAGGTTTTTCTGAATTAAACATTTTGGCAGGGTAGAGATGCAGTGGAGTTAAACATTTGTTTTAGATCTGGTTAACAGGAGTGTATGGAAATTTTCTTGTTGAGGGCTTTTTGGGTTAATGACTGGCACATATTGTATTGTATCCTTTGAAAATCCTTAGAATCCTGAAATAATGTAAACATGCAGGCCTGAAGTCCGCACTGATGTAAGAGGGTGAAACTTTACAGAAGTCAAAGGAGCTGTGCCCGTTTTCACCACTGATGGTTTTGTGAACGCTAATTATTGATGATGAAAATGCCCTATGTTAATACTTATTAGCTTTTTGCTGCTGATATCTGGAGTTTCTGTCAAAAGTTCCTTAAAAACGCCCATTGTTTTTATTATAAAAATGCATGAGATCCGATTTAGCAAAGGAGACATAGATCCTGGGGTGGGTTTTTGGTGTGGCTTAAGCCATGAAGGAGCAGAAAGCTGCTGTTCCTCTCTCACAATTAGTTTTCTTTTAACTCAGCTCCAGGGAACGGTTTAGCTAGCAGCCTTTGTTCTGCCTCCATTCTCCTTTAGAAGACCCTCTGCATTCTTTCCTTTTGCCATTATCATTTTGGTTAAACAGAAAGGCAAGTTGTGTACCATATGGATCATGTTAACAATTGCTTATCTGGAGCTGGTGTTTTCTCCCCTCTCCCCAATCTTTTGGCTTCTTTCAGACCTCTGAGTGAGGGTTTAATAGCATCTTCAATTTGAGGCAATCAGACCGCACCGTGGTGCCAGTTTGACAAGGGTTCTGTAAAACAGGAACAACCTCTCTCTCTCTCAATCTCTTTTGTCTTGTTTCCTAAGAAAGTTCATTTCCCATTTCTGCAGACACATAGCTTCTTCCATGTCACCAGCTGGAAGAGAATAAGCAAATTAAAACATGTGATTAGCACTAAAAATCCCCAGACAAGCCCTACAGAATATTTGGAAATAACCAAACTGTTTTGATTTAGCAGAGACCCTGGTGAGAAAATAGCACAAATTCATGGGCTAGATTCCCACCGTTTAGTCAGGAAAGTGCTTTCATGATGCGTGTAGTTCAAGAGCTGTCTTCCTCTGACCTCTCTACGTCCGGGAGTTTTGCTCGGAGGCGATGCTAATGATATTTTTCAGGTTTACCCAGACTGAAATACGTATACACACAAAGACCAAGGGTTTCAAAAATGGAGACCTCAATTTGGGCTCCTAAATCCACATTTAGGCTCCTCAGTAAGTAGCTTGAAGGCTCCAACTCGTGACTATAACCCTCTTTTTACACTCTGCTCCTACTGAGCTCAGTACCATCTGACAATCAGGGCTGTTTATTTTAGGAGCCTAAAAATGGATTTGGGTGGTTCACTTTGGCCCCTGTGATGGCCATTAGGTATAAATACTGCTACTGATTGATTTCCTTGCAGTAGAAGTAAACAAAAAGTCTCAACAAGGTATTTGGCTGCAAAGTCTGTACTAAGTCTTAAAATAGCAAAGGTGGATCAGAAGGAAGAAAAGATCTGCAGAGGACAAAGGCAACTTGCAAGGATGTGGCCTGCAACCCATTGTCTGTGCAAGTCTCTGGATACATGAAGATGTGCACAATGTGTCTCACTCGCAATTCAGTTGTTTTGCGATAGCTTGACTCATTACAGTTGTCATTTATACAGCCCCACAGGCGTGCATGGCAGTTCACCGTCCCCAGGCAGCGTACAATCAGCTTGTCCTGTAATATGCGGAAATATTACTGTCTTTGAAACTAAAGTAAGATTTATATTGAAACACCCGCCGTCAACTTTCTTCACATGTGAAAGACACCACGGCTGGTTTTCAGCAGTTACAGATTACTGCCCCAGACCCTACTACTTCATTCTCCTGTACCCACTTCACATTTCCTGCCTAGAAATTCCCATCTCCTGTAACTTAGTCCAAGGTAATAACTGAAGCAGGTATTGTTTCTTGCGGTGAAGGCACCAGCTTGGGACTCTTATCACACCACTTTACTTAGGTGGGATCTGAGCTCGCTTGAAAATTGGGCCCTTAATTTTTCTGTGCCTCGTTTTTCTTTCTGTTAAAGAGAGAGAACAATACATCCCTACCTGGAATAGGTTCATGTGTTTGTCAGTTGCTCAGAAACCCTGGTGGGGGTGGGCATAGAAACTGCTCTAAAGACCGACCTGTAGAGCTGGGCCTTGCATATTCACAGTAATGATTGGGAGAGCCACTGCAGATTTTGCAAACTGTCTGGTAAGTGAGCAAAAACGTTTGAAAATCTCCTATGTAGAATGATGCATCACAAAATGTCCTTTTGTTGTTTGCTTGGTGAAGTGCAGCTCAGGTGTTGTTATTTTCGGCACCTTGTAGCAGGCCAGCAAACACACTGGGACTTATTTGGGGAAAACAACAGTGTGTCAGCAACATGACTCTCCAATCCAACGCTGTGCTGATACCTCGTGATGAAAACATAAGAGAAGGCTGCCAGGCACCTTTGTAGTGTAGTAAGCAAGGGTTATCTAGGCTCTGGGATTTTTTTATATCGTTTCCCTTTTATCCATTCCTACAATGAGTCTTAACCATCTGCCCATTTACTGTGTGTGTTTGTATCCTTTTCTGACACCACAGTACATACATGTGTGTACGGATGGGTGGGTGTGTATTACACACAACTGGTTGTGCTTTCTGGGATGTAATAATTAGTGAGTTTCTATTAGAAGCCTCAAAATAACAGATCGCAATGTTGGTGAAATCCTGATTGGGATGCGACTTGTATTAGAGCTTCTCTTGAGGAGCTTGGTTCAGTGTTCAGTCTTTGGGTTGGAGGCAACAAGATTGCCTGTACAGATGCAATCCCTGATTGCATCAATAATACAATAAAACTGCAGTACCAACACACTGCTACTGAGGGCAGAAACGATCCGCTGCAGACTTCTGTGGTATAGCACTTGGTCAAACCCGGCTTGTTCCTATGCCAGATGTTTCTGGTTTCCAGAGCTTTAGGGCTTTACAAACCTCTGTTGTTCCTTCTCCCTCAACTTGAGGGAAATAGAGTTGTTAGGGGGAGAAAATGTCCTAATCCACAACTGGGGGTGGGGAAGTGTTGTTTGAGCTGGGATTCTTCAATGGCAAGGCAGGGCGGCCGGGGGAGCCTGTATCCAGAGAAGGAGCCTGTAGCCACCCACATATTAAGCCTGCCTCTCACGTCTCATCCATATTTTTGAAAAGCTCTAATGATTCCCTAGTTTGCAGCGGGGACTTGGAAATGTGACAGGGACGTTGGCCTGGGGTTGGGGAGGCGTCTGTGGCTGTCCTCAGGAAGGTCCTTCCAGATTTGGCCAAGTTACAAGCTTTTCAAGGATCATCACTTTGGCCCCTGTATTACAGGCAATAGGAGCTTGTTGCTGAAATCACTCGGCTCTCCATCCGCACAGAGCATGCTCCCAGCATCCGGCTTCGGCAGCCACTCAAAACCGACCCTCCAAGGGGTTGGGGGGGACAGATGACATGGCTCCTCTAGGCCTGAGGAGGGTTCAGTGGGCTGGGAACCAGGTGGCGATTTGTCTTCAACTTTCCTCTTCTCGTGGCTGGTGTTCATGCTGTTCTGCACAAGCTGGGCCCGACATCTTATCAGTGTCTCCTCCTTAGCCCAGGGTTCCCCCCCCAGTGCTGGGCCCATCGAGGATACCAGCTGGTCCTGCTGCCGGGTCTTGTATCCAGTGTCGCTGCAGTGGACTACGAGGAGCACAGGACTGGGTCAGGCTCAGCTCAGCTGAGGCCCGTGTGCGCTGCACCGGCTGCTTCAGAGGAAGGTGCCAGAACCCCACAGCAGGCAGATGTGGGGTCGTCTGCCCCCACGCGTTCGGTCTCTAGTAGTTAGAGATGGGCTCAAACCCTGAAGCACGAGGTTTAATATCTCGTCTAAGATGTTTGTCAATATTAGCTGTTGCAACTCCGGCTATTCTTGTGTGAAAGTCCAATGTTCAGACCCCCGTGCTGCCGCACTCAGATAACTGGCTGAGCTCCAGAGTGCGTAGATGCAGCGGAGATACGGGGGGCATTCTCCACAGGACGGGATCTGCTGAGGAGGAGACTCTTGCATCAACAATGGGGATATTGTGGGAAAAGACAGAGGAGAAGCTGTTGCTAGATGCTCGGAGGGAGTGGACAGGGGAGTTAAGACAGAGGCAGCTTTGCATGCTGTGTGTGTGAAAGGAACGCCCGCAGGACCGATTTCACTCTTTGCGGTCTGGAGAAAAGTCCCATGTCCGTCCCCCACCCCCTCCCCCCCGGGAATGAAGGGACTCTAAAACCAAATTCTCTTCAGTGTAAATATTGAGTGTGGGCAAACAGGCCGTGTCCGGGAAAGGCAGGGGGAGCACGGACTTTGTCTCGTGTGGATCTTTGTGCTTTGGAAAGCATGTCTGCTGTGAGTTCTCAATGGCTCTCCTTGCTGTTGCTGCTCGGGCTTGAGTCGGAGTGGCACTGAGCACCCACTGCTTCCATTTACTTCGATGGGCGCGGTGGATGCTCATCTTCTCTCGGGATCAGGGACCGTGTTCGTGGCTTGATGTGTTACTAACTGAAATATTCGTGTCCTGGTAGTGCGGAGGCTCCAACTGAGATCCGAGCCGCCTCATGCTGCACAGACATAGAATAAGTCCCTGCCCCGGACAGCTTGCATTCTAGATAGGCAAGACAGGCAAAGGGTGGGAGGGCAAACAGAGGCAAAGTGACTGGCCCAAGTCCGCACAGCGAGTCAGTGGAAGAGCCTGGAATAGAGTCTGGGTCTGCTGACTCCTGGTGCCCTGTCCGCCAGGCCATGTTCTCGCTGAGGGTAATTCTGTTGAGAACTCTAGCTTTGCTGGCCTAGATGTGCCTTTGTATACGGAAGTAGCTTCCTCGGGCTCTCTGCAGTGAGTCGTCCCAGTGATATTGCGCCTGCCCTGCACCCCAGGCTACCTGCCCAGCGGTGGGTTGATTTTAAGGCAGGGAACTGAGGCACAGAGCAGGTAACGGCCAGATTCCCAAAGCACTTGGCCTCCAGATGCTTCAGCGGAAGATGCATGAAACCCTGCCTTAGGCAGAGGTGGGATAATCTGCCCCACTTTAGGTCTCCTCCACCCTTTAGCTAGAGATTGGTTTGAACCTGGAAGCCTGAAGTTTAATCTCTCGTCCAAAATTTACATTAGCC
Organism: Natator depressus; assembly: GCF_965152275.1. NCBI lineage: Eukaryota > Metazoa > Chordata > Testudines > Cheloniidae > Natator > Natator depressus. The sequence goes on along the minus strand of NC_134253.1, from coordinate 922,022 downwards.
TGAACCACGATAACTCTGGGCGTTCACGTTATCCAGAAATGTTCGGTCCCCCTTTGAATCCCGCTAAGTTCTTGGCTCAACCACATGGCACAGCAGAGAGTTCCCAGTTGCGTGAGGAAGTGTTTCCGGTGGATTTAATTGGATGTCCCCATGTGCTCGTGTTGGGAGGCAGGTTGGACAGAAGCTCCTGATCTGCCTTCTCTAGCCCTTCAGCATTGTATCCTGTCCCCGCTGGTTTCCCCTCTAAGGTAACAATCCCTGTCTCTTCAGAAGAGAGTCTTTCCAAGCCCCTTATCATTCTCATCATCCTTCTCTGGCCCCCTCAGTTCTGCGGTGTCCTTTCCATCCGTTGGAACACAACGTTCCGGATGGAGCCAATCTCTGATTTACATAGTGACATTATAACAGCTTCTGTCACAATCGCCATCCCGTGCGTGACGCGCCCTGACACTTCGTGCTTTGGCCGCAGCAGCGCGTTGAACGGAGAGTTTCATTCAGCTGGGGAATCGCGCTGAATCGCCAACGCTCCATCCTGCAGCGCCTCACCGAAGTATTTTTGGCACAGGCTGCTGATGTGGCTTTGGGCCAGACCCTTAGTCTCGGTTCCCCGTCTGTGCAGTGGGGATAATGGCACAGGGGCGTGGGGAGGATAAATGCATTAAAGATTTGTGAGGTACTCAGCTGCTACGGTGATGTGGGCCAGCGAAGTACCTAAAACACAGAGAGAGATTTCTGGGCTATCTCCCACCATACTGAAGAAGACTGATTAGATGATTGTGAATTTTTCTCTTCTCATTCTCAGTTCTGTAGTTCTAAGGAATCAACACGCAGTGAAAGGCCGATCTGAATGCTGGGGCTACAGATGGTACGCAGTGTTTCTTAGGACCCAGTGCCTGTTAGGCTGAGAGATCAGCAATTCTGCCAGATCTTTCTGGCGTTCTAACAGCTTCCACTTCCACCCTGTGTGTGCGATTGCACGGGGTACGGGTCAGGGGAGCCGATGGAATGCGGCAGAGGTGAAAGCTGGATTGGACTGCAGACCTGGCAGAGCAAAGCATGAGTCCCCTTATGCGTGTGGGGGGCGAGAGCGTGAATTGCAGGGTCGGATCTCCGTTTTCGGAGGATTTTACTAGAAGTCCACGTTGTTCCAGCTCATCATTTCAAGTGTTGATCATCAAACCTTCCTCAGTAGTCAGCATGGTGATGAGAGATCCTGGTCAGATCCTCCACTGTTGTAACTCAGCCTCACACTGTTGAAGTCAATGAATCTATGCTTGTTTACCCCAGCTGAGGATCTGACCCCTTTTCCCCTCCCATCCCCCTTAACAGGGCTTTAAAGTTACAGCCAGCTCCAAGCTTCAGAGTTTATTTTGCTGTGTAACAAGGGTGTTGTAAAATCCTCCACCTGGCCTTGGGGCCTGTCCTCAGCTGTAGTTAATGTTCGTTAAACTGTACAGACTGCCAGAACAATTTTTCCTCCAATAGTGCCAGCCCTGTGTTGCTTATCAGAAACTCCTGATCTTTATGGGGATCCTAATAAACCCATCCAAGGCCTAACAAACACTGCTGAATTATAGGCTAGATCAGGAAGAGACACAGATTTAAATATTGTCTCCCTTCTTCCGCTCCCACCCTCCCCCACAGCAAAAAAATAAAAAAAATACAGCCATTCCCTTAAGTAACCAGATAATGGAACTAAATATTGACACACGTCTTATTATTAAATTATGGCAGTGCCTAGTATTGTTTGTATTGGGGAACAAAAAGATAGTGGCTTCCATAAAGAGTTGACATCCTAGCAGAGGCCCCAGCTGAGACTGGAACCCTTTGTGCAAGGTGCTGTACAAACACAGAGGGTTTTGCTTTACTCAGATAAAAGGGGAGGGTTTATAAAGACCGGGTGAGCTGTCATGTTCTAAGATTCTCATGTCAACAAGGTAAGTTGTACTTTAGCACAACTAAGCCCATGCTAAATTACAACTAGCCGTTGACGATGTGCTAGTTAATCAGTTCTGAAAAACCCACCTTTTATGCTAGCCCAGGTAGGCTCCTAGTAAGCGACAGCCCTTGCAATGTAAATAGACAAGGGGTAAGAGGAGAAACAGAGGCACAGAGAGGGGAAAGGCCCAAGGTCACCCAGCAAGTCAGTAGTAGAGCTGGGACTGGAACCTAAGTGTCCCAACTCTCAGCCCAGGGAATGACCCACGAAGCAGCACTTGCAGGCTCCCCCCTCGCCCCCCCCCCCCAAAAAAAAAGTCTCTGAAAAACAGTCTGTTAGTTGCCAAATTATTTAATCTGTTGCTGGGATGCAGCTGCCTTCAGCTACTTGGACTGTTCTGTTCGTGGCCGCGTTTCCTCGTAAGCTGAACAATATAGACCTCGATAACCTGCCTGCCCAGGTGGACTCTTCAGCTGGTTTCCTTCTTTTGGGGGTGGGGTTCTTGCCAGGCAGGGATAGCTGTCTTCTGGGCTCTCATCCTGGGTTCTAACGCTGAGCCTTTTAAAGGAAAAAGAGATTTAGCCAGTGAGCCTGTGGTACAAAGGTATGTGATTGATTTCTGGCCTTAAAGGGACCGTGATGGGTTCGTAAGCCTACCCCCTGCTCTGTCTGACCTTTTTCATGATAGGTCTGTTTGTAAACTCCATGTACCCCATGCACTGTGCAGCTCTCTTTAACGACAAACCAAGTGCTACCAACCTAGCTAGCATAGGCAACCCACCCTGCGATAACGGAGTGGAGAGGGCCGTGTCCCGGAGCTCACAGCCGTCATGAGCCAAGTGCTCAAGGGCATGCTCGAATCCCGATTCCTTAGCGAGCAGGATGAGAGGGGAGCAACTGTACAGCATTGATGGGAAGAGGGAAGCGATTTCCGTTGTAAAGAGGTATAGGAAATGGACGTGATTAAACCTGATTGAGTGAATGATAAAGCCCTACCGTGGGGATGCCCCGTTCATAGTGCAGAGTTGGGTCAGAATGTGTTGGTTTTAGCTGCTTGTGTCGTCGCAAAAGTCTTTTATGTGTGTGTTAAAAAATCCTTGCATAGAAAAGGAGAATTGAAAGGATGGGTTGCAAAGTGGGCAGCAGTGCCTGTGTCGGGGGTGTGGGTCGGGGGAGGATGCGTGTGCTTCTATACCTAGTGGTAAAGGCTAGAGCTGCATTGGACGCTATGCAGACACAGAATGACAATTGACAGATAAGTTGGGGGTGGGGTGGGGGGAGGGAATCTATGAAGTCCTTGACTGCTGGCTAGAATCCTGATGCTTTGGTGAGTGGGATAATGGAGGAGTAATTGATGGCACCAGGACTAATGGTTGCAGAAATGTGTAATGAAAGGCCAGGGGTGATGCGCTCCTAACCTGGGCTGTGTACTGGAGGTTGCAGAGGTTGAGTGTGTTTTGAAGGTGATGGCCTGCGAGTCACACCGCTCTGCTCAGAGGATCTCTGTCAGCCAATGGGTAGCTCAGAAATCGGCAGTCTTGTGCCTCATTGCAATTTGGGCTGGAAATGTCCTGCTATGTCAGAGCTGGGTTACGTTGCTGTGGGCTTGATTCTCTGCCTCATAAATAAGGGGCCCAATCTTCTGTTGCCCTGTACCTTGTGTCATCACTGACCCCCATGAGGAATGTTGACACCCACGGGTGTAAATGGTACAGGGAGAATCAGGCCCCCCGTGTACTGTGACATCAGCATTAAACGTAACAAACGGAGCAGATGGGACCATGCAAAAACTACCCCTTGGAAAGATGCAAAAATGTTCGTATTGTTCAACGTTTGTCATGTTGGAGGTAAACAAAGAGGCTTTGTGCTTTGGTGGGTTGTGTTTGCCATCGCATAGTGCAGCGGGATCCAGGTGCCCCAAGCTTGCTCTGGCATCCCCTACTAAAAGAATACGGGTCTCTCTTTGGGGGCTGGTCTTTGTAAGAGAATCAGAGTCTACTATGGCTTAGTTCAACCATTAGCACCGTATGCGTTTAGCCCCAGAGTTCCTTGGGTTCAAACTCTGCGCGAGTCAAGTGTTGGGGTGGGGGGCATTGCACTGTGTTTATCACTCATCCACAGGTGCGTGCATGTGTAATAACACGTACTGCCTGTGTCATTTCTGGATCTCAAAGCACCTTACGAAGGGAAACAGCGGGAATGATTTCAGATTTGCCGAGCATCCCCTGTTGGTGAGAAGGTGCTGAATGGAACTCTCTGCTTTCTGGTCTAGGCCGCGCAGGACCAGAATGATAGACTCCAAAGTGGGGGGGATTTGGGAAGAACACCAAAAGCATAATGGTTGGGAGAAAGGACGTCTCCCATGGAAACGGCAATTACTGAATGCATTTAGCTTGGTTAAGGTTGGGGGGGGGGGTGAAAACTGTCAGGAAGCCCTGGAAGGGTGTGTGGCCTACACCCTTCCAGTGGCCAATGCAGAGGCGGCTACTGCCAGTTAGCAGAGCGACTCCATTTGCTCAAGAGCTAGCGGCTCCCTGCTTTTCGAGCAAGAGGTCTTTGGGAGCCTGCCAAGCCAAGATGGGAGGCTGTGGCATGAACATCATGGAGGGAGGATATGTGGGGTTGTATGACCAGGAGCCAGGGGATGCAATTAAGCGGAGGGCAATGTAGGCCGGCTCTGGCGGGGCAGAGTGTCGTAAGGGTGGAGTGGTGTCCCAAGGGAATGGAAGCGGACTGGAGCAAGCACTGCACACTCGGCGGCTGGGGGCGCAGCCTGCAGTGGTGAGGAATGGGGTAGGAGCCTGAGAGCTCCTTCCCCTCGGACATGGTGTGAGTGGCCCCGTGTGTTCGACAGAACAGTGAGACTCATGCTTCTCTTTTTGGAGCCTCGGGAAGGCCTGGCAGGCTGAGCGCCACACCAGTGGGGCTCTCTGTGGGCGGTAAGGAGGGAAAGGCTTCCAGTCTCGGGGCTGCGAATGGAACTGGGCTCTGACCTTCCAGGAGCTGAGCTGTGGCCTGAAGGGGCCCGGTACCAGCACTTGGGAAATAAAAACAATGAAACCCTTGAAACCAGAACCAGAGGCTGGGTGCTCTTTTCATTGGAAAGGGAGAGAATAAAATATAATAAATCAGAATAAAAAATAAAAACTGGAAGCGACAGAGAAGGGGGTGGGGGAACTGCAGGGAGCCCTGGTCAGTGCACATTCTTATAGCGCAGTATCCACCCCCTGGGATGTGCTCAGCTCTGCTCAGCAGCATCACTCCCCTGCTTCCCCCTCTGCGCTGCTCCCCCGTCTTCCCTGCAGCATCCCCCGGGCTCCCCCGCTCTTCCCTCCTCCCTGGGAGCGCTGAATTGGCTGCGCATTAAAGCCATAAATCTGCTAAAATAACATGCCACAGGGGCTCGTGAATAGGTTGAACTTTGCTAAACCTCTTCATGCTCGTTTATCACGTGGCGAACGGGGAGGATAGAACCACCCTTGATGTCATCTCTCTCCCTCTCCCCGACACCTCTCCTGGGAACCTGTCTGGGCCAGAGCCCTGATGTCCAAGGTGAGTAAATAACATGGAATGGGAGAACTTTACTCCCTGGATGGATTTCTAGTCACCTGAGAAGACATTAGATGCTCAGGCCTTAGCATCATCCAAAGAGGGGGCTGTTGCTATGAGAGGCTCAGTCCAGACTCAAATCAAGGCGTGGAATATAGAAAGGGTGTTGGGAGAAGGCGCCGGGGCTATTAAATTGCAGAGAGATGATCTAGGGAAGATCTGTGGCTCCAAATACCTCTGAACGTTAGGAAAGTTTGGATCTGGGCCTGCTCTACTCATCTGGCTGCATTTTAAATAAGTTTAGCTAATCGGTGATGACCAGGGCAGCCTGCTAAGGAGCAGAGATTGTGGCATCACCTCTCCTGGACAAGGTCTGACCAGGATGGTTCTGGTGTGATAAAACCCCATGTGCCTGGTTAAGCCTGCTTGGCCCGTGCTGAAGTCTTCACCGACCTCCGGATGAGCTGAAAATGGCAGCTGTGCAAGCGTATCGTAGGCTGTCTGTGTCGCAGGGCAACGTGTAAGGAACATGGCTCTTCGTGTGGATGTAACACGCCTGGCACCTCTTCCAGGGTCCTGGGAGCCTGGTTGTCAAAGGTGGGTATGGGTCTCAGATTGCACATTCAAAGGGTTGGGGAGTGCGGATCTAGGGCTTGGGTAGGGGAAGGTTGGAGTCTGGAGGGGGGTTTTCCCAGTCAGACCACAAGGAAAGCTAGCAGATTACAGTCTGTTTTTCTCCTCCCTGCAACTACTAGTGACCTTAGCAGGACCGTGTGACGGGGGACTGTAGCAATGGGAGGAACTCCATCAGTCCAAGAGCTCCAAGCCATTAATGAGATCAGCTCACTGTGCGTCAGGCAGCGGATTCACCAGCGATACTGCCTCTGTCTCCCTCCTGACCTCCCTGGCTACGGGCAGGAGAGGAGATGGGCCGGGGTCCAGCATCTTGTCCTGGCAGTGGGACGTTCTCCATCTGTTTTGTTCAAGTGTCCCTGTGTCCCAGGATGTGTCTGTGCTGCAAGACCCACCTGAGCAAGCTTTAATCGAGCAGGCTTGGGGGCCGGAGCAGCGAAGCCACAGCAGTTTGAGTGTCAGTGTGGGCTGGCTGCCCGAGCAATTACTGAGTGGCCCATGCCCACGCCGAAGTTCCTACTCCCCGGCTCCAGTACCCAGCCAGCGAGGTTAAAGCTAGCTCATGCGTGTCTACACGAGCTGCAGTGACATCCAAGCCCCATGATTGCAGCGTGGGCTTACCATTAGCATCACCAACGCCATGTTCTCCTGATACCTAGAAGGTCAGATTTGGCATCTCTCCACTCCCAGCTTACCATCCCCTTTCAGTATCACTTCCCCCGCCACGTTGAGGTTCCCCTGGTGATGCTTGTTCATCGACCTTTTCGTGCCCAAATGTGTCCCAGAATCCTTTGCATTGGTGCACATGTTTCTGAGGCACGTGGGAATGATACGAACTGAGCAGAGGTGGGGCAGGGTCCAATGAGCAGGAATTCCACAGGTAGAGTGAAGAGACAAAAGTGCCCACCCAAGGTCATGCACTGAGTCTGCAGCAGAGATGGGTGTCGAACGAGGAGTCCTCACTCCCAACCTTGCTACTTTAGCCACACGGCCATCTTTGCCTGTCCTGCAGGGGAAGCCCTATCATTTGGTGTCATCCCCAGAAGAATGGTGTTTTATATATAGGGGCTAGTTTCCTTCTGGTTGTCCACGCCGTGAGGTACAGCGAGCGTGGTAATGCCCCAGGCTCTGTATTGGTGGTAGAAGGCTAGTTTGCGCATAATCTGCTTGGCATCATCATAACCTGTGCCCTGAGCAGCTTGAGCCATGGGGCAAGATTCATCTCTTAATTTCGCTGGTGTAAATCCGGAGTAACTCCGTGGAAGTTAGTTGGATTTACAGTGATGTAACTGGGCTGTGGCCTGGTAGCTGGTGGTTATTCTGTGTGTGCTAGGTACGTTTTCCAGAAATAATGTGATTATGTATCTGACCTTGGGCTATTCGCATCCTCCTCTTACAAGGTGATTACTTTTTAATGAGCAGCTGCTGAAAAGAGAGGAAAATTAATTATTTCTGCCTTAAGATTAGCTCTGGGAGACTAGAATAGCTCTGGCCCAATCAATAGCATCTTGCCAGTTGGACGGAGCCACGCAGCCCTGCAGGGCGCTGTGGGGTGCGGTATAGATTTTCACCCCATGATTCCATGGCACCGGGAAAGGGAGGCTGCTGTGGCCCTATGGGGAAGTGCGTGAGTCAGAGGAGGTTGGCTCACCTATATTTGTGTGGTGTAAGGTCTGGAGTATGGAGTCAGAACAGAGGCAATGCTGGTGCTGCACTGTATATTCTTATGGAAGCCCACAGCAAAGGAAGGGGAAGGCAGCTGGTGCTACCACTGGCAAACGTTACCTTTTCCCGATACAGAAATCTCAGCATTCATGCGTGCAGTTTGCAGCACAAGCTGCAGTGAGCCCCAGGCATGGTCTGTTTTGGGGGAATACCGCCTATTCCACTAGAAAAGGGGGGTATTTATTGTCTTACATCAATGTTAGGGTGCAGTATAAAACCCTAGGGTAAGTGGACTATAGTAGTACCTAGAATCCTTGATCGGGTTTGCCCCATAATGCGGGGAGCTGCACAAATGTGTGGTAAATGACAGTCCCTGCTCCAAAGAACATACAGTCTAAAAGGACGATTTTACATTTACCGGTGGGGGCACCGGGCTGGCAGCTGGAACTCCTGGGTCCCGTTCCTGCCTCTGCTGCTCATGGACAGTAACAATTATATTGATGCAACGCAGAGCTCCAAGCTTAGCAGAACGCAAGCCGAGAATGAAGTGCCACCGTTTTGAAATTGAGCCCATTCTAGTGCTGAAGTGAAGGCAGAAGCCATAAACAGCATGTGGGTGGGTGTGGGGTGAGAGAGGAAAGCTCAAAGGGTCTTGTAGAGACTGTTCTATGCTCTAAGATACCCCATAGCAAGGAAGAGCGTTAAGTGTTGGGAAGCTCAAGGAGTCATGATTCTTCATGCTCTGTGCGACTTGTGGTCAGATTTTCTAAAGAGCTTGGTTTCCAAGTACGCAGCGCTACCAACTTGATTTCATCGCGAGTCTTGCAATATTTAATGCTTTGCTTAAAGCCCCAGCTGTTGAAATCAGGAAATTGCATTAGAATCTCAATTTTCATTTTTAACAAAAGTTTCTAGCTCTTGTAGTTGCAGAGAAAAGCTTGAAAATGAGAAAGAAAAGCTTGAAAATGAGAAACAAATACATCCTAAAGGCACAGAAACCTGAAAGCGTCTCAAAAGAACCACTGATTTAAAAAAAAAAAAATCTCATTTGGGATCTGACCAATGATTTTTTGAACACTTGACAGCACCAAATACCCAGTGTTCATGAATGACATTGCAACACTTTGGGCCAGATTTTCACAAAAGCTCAGTCCCCCAATGCACAGAGCTCTCATGAAAAATCTGGCCACTTCTTTTGATGCCTAATGAGGAGCAATGGGAGTGCTGAATACATCTGGAAAATTATGTGCCTCGGTTTCCCAGTCTGTAAAATGGGAGTGGAAAAACAGCTTGGAGATCCTCAAACAGTAACTGGTGTGTAAATTCAAAAGGAGATGATTCTAGTGAATGGCATGGAAAAGCCGTTCGCAAATGGAGTGCTGCGGGGATCCTGGCTTTTCAGGCAGCCAGGGTGGCCTGCAGAAAAGAAAAATAGTCAGAAGGCTGGTGGGGAACCAAGGGATCTTGGAGAGGCCCAGCACCTCCCAGAGGGAACTCATTACACTCTGCAAGGCTGCTGATGGGAGAGGCCGCAGGTGACACTACCGGGGCCTGAACCGCTGAGGTGACAAGTGCCCTCAACATCCCCGGAGTTGGAAGGAGTCCTGGTCTCTAGCACCTGGCAGGATCTAGGCCCCAAGCCAGCCATATGTCCCAGCATTTCTCAGTGTGCGGCACGCCCCCCTGGGGTGGGCACGAAGGATTCACTGGGGGACATGGAGGATCCATGAGCTGAGGTGAGTTAACATTTACCGGCGTGTCGGGGGGGATTGTTTTCATTTTCCTGAAGGGGGGGCTTGGTTTTCAAACACTCAGGAGACGCTGCTCTGACCCACCTGGGCAGACTGAGCTCTGGGGTTGTACGGTGCCGAGCAGTGGGGCCCCAGTCAGAGGTTGGGTCCTTGGTCCGTGGCACTATCACACTATGAGTAAAACACAATTTCTCTAGCTAGAATACTTGTCCGGCCCCCATCACTACGGTACCTGAGTGCCTCACAGTCTTTAATGTGCTTCTCTTCACAACCCCCCTGTGACCCAGGGCCAGGCTGTTATCCCCCTGGCACATGTGGGGCACAGAGACTAAGCAACTTGCCCAGGGTCACATGGGAAGTCAGCAGCAGAGCAAAGAATTGAATTTGAAATGATCAGGAACATTTTCAGTGACACAGACTCCTTCATCCCCCTCTCTCTCTAATCTAACCCTTGTGCGGCACCATTGCCGTAACATATCCGGGCGTTACTGTGTGATACCTAAGGGACTTACGCCAGGGATGTATTTATCCATGTAGACTTGGAGCTTGTTTAGACTTGGGAAATTAGCACCAGTCTAATTAACGTGACTGCATTAGTGAAAGTGGCACCACCTTGTGCCAGGGCCGTGCATTGCTTACCTTAGGAGTCAAATAGCAGGGGGTGTGATAGAAATGTATCGAATACTGACTGGGCTGGAGCGTCTGTTCTCCCTGTCCTGTAATACAAGCTGAAGGAGACACTCCATGAAATTAAAAGGTGAAGAAATTCAGAATGGATTAAATCCAGTATGTTTTCACACTTGGAATTAGACTGTGGAACTCACTGCTGCAGGAGGTCACTGGGGACAAGAACGTAACAAGATTCCAAGATGGACTGGACATTAATATGGCTATTGAGGGAAATCCAGAGTTACCATAATTAATAACAACCCATTTTGCAGAAGGGATATTGACTCTCCTGCTTCAGGGCTTAAACCAATGTCTCCTGATTAGGGAGCAGAATGAGCCCTAATGTAGGGGGCAGAATATCCCACGTTTGCCTCCTGCCCAGTTCTTACACCTTCCTCTGAAGCCTCTCGTGCTGCCCACTGTGGGAGACGGGATACGGGACTAGATGGACCTTGGGTTTGATCCCGTCTGGCAGGTCCCATGTGTCTGTTTGCACTGGCTGTAGCTGCACTGGTTTAAAAGAGCCCTAGTGTTGGAAGGGACTCAGCGTGTTCGTGCTTTGGAGCAGGGGCTCTGTCCCTTCGTTGCGTGTGTGTGCAGCAGCTCGCTCAACGGGGCTCTGAGTCCCAGATTTGAAACCTCTAGGAGCTACTGCAGTATTGATAGTGAATTCGGTTATGTATAAACCCTTGTCTTCTACCTCCCACCAGAGTAAAAGATTTTGGCACAACACGCTGTGACAGGTGAAAGAGCTACTCGAGAAAAGCTTGCTCTCATTTGACACAGGAAATCTGTGCGGGTTTCTAACAGGATCAATAATCCATCCTATAAGGCATGTGGCTTCATCACTCTGTTTGCCGCCCCCCTACCCTCCATTCCACACACCCCCTCCACACCCCCAAGCCTTGCCTATTCTTTCCCTGTATTAGCCTTTGGGCTTTGTTAGTTGCAGGTTGAGTGGTTCAAATGTGTTCATTCCCTCCCTTGGGGCTCTGTCCAGTGTTTGTAAATTCCCAGAGACGGGTTGTCATTGGCCCGCACGGCACAATGAATACGCAGAGGGGGCTGCTGCGCCGGGTCCTGCGATCCAAGCGGCTGCTTGTTAATTCGTTAGAATAACAGGGCTGCAAACAGCTCCCTCCCCCTCAGCCCCGAAAACTCTGTTAGGACTGATGGGGACTTTCCTCTCTCATCCTCCAGGGTGAATTCTCCGCCTGCTGACTGTACCTTTACATGGTGCATGTTGCCTTTTGAATATCCCACATGCTTTGCTGGGCACCAGTCCCTGAGCTTTTAGTGGCAGGAGGAATCGTGGGCAGCTCATCGAGTGATAGGGTTGTCATCTGGGTCTCGAGAATATCTCTTGACCTGGCAGATTCCAAGGTTGCGGGGGGGTTTGGTTGTTGTTTAATAGGGTAAACCCAGCCCAGAGTGGTGAATGGATTCTCTGAGCCGACAGAGGCCCTGTCTCCATTAAGGAAATTCACGTGGGCAGAACCCCACTGCTATGAACTACCACGTTGCAAAGCTGTACTGTGGCCGTGCTGCATAGGTGCGTAGCTGGGCAGCTTCCCCCTCCCTGTCACATACCAAACTGAGCTGCGTCAGTGTGATGAGTCCCTTTGTGCTTGTCTGTCTGCATTTGGGGGCGTCCCTGGTGTGAGTCCAAGGCTGTCGTGACACCGGCACAAATTTCCTTAATGAGGGCAGTAGAGCTGGTCACAATTTTATGTTAAATGCTTTTGTCTGTGAAAATTGGCTTTGTTGTCCAAACAGAAATGTCTGTGGGAAATCTCCAGTTTCAGTCAATGTTTAGGGGCGGTTAATAGAAAAACAGAAACCCTTGCGGTCCCTTCTAACCCTATGATTTCTATGAGCATTTTTTTAATGTTGTTGTATTTTTTTACTTTATTTGTTCAGGTTTTTGGCAACTGAAGGATTTTGGTTTTCCTCAGAAATTTTTCAGTTTTTTGACAAAAGCCTGAAAATATTTGTCATTTTTTTTCATAGGACCAAAAACATCTCCTGTCCAGCTCTAGGATGAAGTGCCAGATCCCAGTCAGAGTCACAAGGGGTAAATCCAGAAGTGGTTGCATTAAAAGCCAATTGACTTACTCTAGATTTACACCTATGTACCTGAGATCAGAACCAGTCCCAAAGCCCCAGTCAGTCTCCTGCTGGGTTGCCCTGGGCCCTTGTTTAACCTCTTCATTTCTTTTTTGGGGCAATCTGGCCATCTTTACTCAGGCAAAATTTTCCTTGTCATTGTTGAGGGTTCCAGCTGCACGGCTTTATTGACAGACAGAGGATTTAAAGTGGCACCTTCAGTTCGTTTAAAATGTTCCAAGGGGGTTTTTACTTTATTTTAAAACCGAAAGGTGCAGTGTGACCTTGCTTAGCTGAGCGTCAGTTGTCCCTGAGTTCTCGGTTACCTGAAACAATGGCCTCTGAGCTGTCTCAGTTGCAATGAAAACTACCTTGATTAGCTGAGCATATTCAGTCCCCTGCTCAGTGTTTTTTCAGTTAATCAGACTTGCACTGATTTAGGACCCATAACAAGAGATTCAAGGGGACTTGGTCACCATTCTGTTATCCCCTGGCCACGTTACAAACCCAGCTCCATTAGATAGAGGAGAAGGGGTTTTAACCGTGTTCCAAACCTGAGCAAGTGCCTTCAGAAGGTGACAAGACCTGCCGGTGCCAGAGACTGGAACCTACACTACGAACAAGAACCATGTTGTACCTGGCTCAGGGGAGAACTGTGGTGCAGGCCCTGGACTCCATTGTTGTGGAGTAGATGGATGTTGAGGTTTAGGGAGGGTTGCCAACTTTCTCATGGCACAAAACTGAACACCCTAGCCCTGCCCCTTCCTGAGGCCCCGCCCTGGAGCCGGGGACGAGGCCTTTGGGGTGCAGGAGGGGGCTCCAGGTTGTGAGGGAGTCTCAGGGCAGGGGCTTGGGTCTTGGAGTTGGGGCGCGGGCTTACCTGGGGCAGCTCCCAGTCAGCGGCGCAGGGGGGCTAAGGCAGGCTGCCTGCCTGTCCTGACACCGCGTTGCGCACGCCCCAGAAGCAGCTGGCAGGTCCGATGCTATTAGGCGGGATGGGGGGAGCAGGAGGCTCCGTGCGCTGCTCTCGCTCGCTGCAGGCACTGCCCCCCCCAGCTCCCGTTGGCCGGTTTCCCAGTGCGGACCCGGTGCTCAGTGTGGGGGCAGTGCACAGAGCACTGTGACCCCTCTGCCTAGGAGCCGGACCTGCTGGCCGCTTCCGGGGCGCAGCGTGGTGCCCCAGGACAGGCAGGGACTAGTCCGCCTTAGTGCCGCTGACCGGACCTTTAACAGCCAGTCGGTGGTGCTGACCACAGCCGCCAGGGTCAAAAACCGGACACCTGGTCACCCTAGGCTTAGGGCTTTCAAAGAGGGGAAAGAGTTTGGGGGGGTTTGGCGCCCTGAATCCCGCCATCCCTGTTTTGTGTTTCTAGTTTTACCAATTCAGCTGAAGTTGTCAGGCGAAGGGAGAGTCACTGCAGTGAGTAGAGTGAGCAGAAAGGTGTGTGTGCGGGGGGGTGTTCCACAATAGGAAATGTTCGTAAATGCAGAGAGGACTGGAGCAACGCTGCTGTTCTTGGGAGTTGGCATTTTTCTCATTCTTTAGCATTCACACGCACACGCTCTCTGTCTCTCCACACGGCACTAGACCCCACCCCCGCCAGTTCCAGAGCAGATTTCCCGCTGGTGTTATTTACAGCCCATGAAATCCAGGTCACTCCCCGCTCAGAAGCAACCAGCGTCCCACTCTGAGAATGCTCCACGGGCTAGCGAGGGCCCTGCTGAACGACTGCAGCTCTCTGCCCTGCTAGGAGCTCCAGCGGTTATTTACTGTGCGGGAGTACGTAGGCACCATGTTTCCTCCTCTCCGGGCTCAGCGAGAGGGCCAGCGGGGGCTGCTCTGTACCAGAGGCCTGTGAGGGACAGGCTGGAGCTCTTGGTTCGAGCCCCCACCGCTCTTGTGCGGTGGAATGAAGCCAGCGCTGCAGGACTCTGCTGCTGCCACACAAACCACTTTCCCAGACACGCCCTCAGTGGTTCCTCGTAGTTTGAAACGGTTTAATTGGAGACCTGGAGGGTGGCGATGTGGGCCAGCCTGCTCCTGAATGGACTCGCCCCTGCCCGGGAGCCCAGCTTTGAGGGAGGCAGGCAGCACTGGAATGCAGGTAAATGCCTCCCGGTGCACACTCCCCATGGGCCTAGCCACAGGGCGGGATTCTGCTTCCAGGTCCAGCCTCTCTGCCCTGCTCCGGCTGCAAGGGGAGAATTGCCCAGCGCAGGCCTGCTGTGTGTGACCCTGTGCTGCCCTCCCCCACAAGCCCCTTGGCGGGGGCATGACGGGGCACACAGGCCCCTCGCATGGTGCTACAGAGGCGCTGGGCGGCTCAGGGCTGCCACGGAGCCCTCCAGAGACTGCCCCCAGTTAGAGCACCTCCAGCTGTAATTTAAACCCGGGGTCATTCCAATCCCTGGAGCCTCCCAAGGGCACAATGCCGGCTTAAAGCCACTTCCCCAGGACTGCCTCTTGAAGAGGGCCAGCGTGGGATTGTAGCGTTTAGCACACTGGGCCGCTGGATTCTCCTCCCAGCCCTGCTACTGCCCCTGGCTGACCTCAGCCAGCTCACTGAGGCCTGCGTTTGCAAAAGTATCTGCCAAGTTAGCTGGCCCAACTGGAGGTACCTGGGGCCGGTTTTAGCAGGGCTGAGCACCCACAGCTCAACTGGCTTAGTTTGGAGTATGGAGTGGACACCTGAAACAATTTAGAGGTCACTTCCAGAAATGTAGGCCTGAGCTTCTCTCTCTGCCTCCATTTCCCATCCGTCCAGTGGGGATAACCCTCACCTGGTTCAGTCTGTGCTTGTCCAGGCATCGTCAGGCTGCCCTGTGGAACTCAGCCTGTTCTGTAGGGCAGTACCGATTCTGTTCTATCCAGGTTCCCATGATAGTGGAATCTGTCTGCCTTCTGGCCATGCTCGAAGGGGTGTGACTAACGTCTGTCCTGTATGGGTCATTCTCTCTGCCCTCCACTCCCCTGTGGGAGGATTGGGTGGCCCAGTGTCTTGTTTTGGTGAGGTCTTGGCTCTGTGAGAGCCTAGAGGTCTCCTTCTGCTCATCTCCTTCAACTGATGCCTCAAAAGCACATGTCCAGGCAGAGTCGCACATGTCCAGTCTAATTCTGTGGAGCTGAGTGAGCTGATCTTTGAGGACTTTGCCAGGTGCTCAGAATCCACTGTGCTTTCGATCTCACGTAATGCGATAAGTGGCAACCTTGTTAGCACATGTCTGCGCACAGCGGATGGGTTTAGTTCTGTCCTGCTTCAGGCTGTCAGCATAGCAATAACCTCGGAATCTGTGGGTGTTCCTTGGTCTATAGCTGATAATATTTTAGCTTTTCAGTTAACAGCCTCTTGCATCCTGAATGCCCCCTACAAACTGCCATTAGATTAACGCAGTCCCGCTGAAATGCATCCAGCCCCGGGGTGGAGGACAGCAATTCCTTGCCGCACAGCATGCTGGACAATAGTTTGCACTCCAGTTGCATGTCTTGCGAGAGACTCTCCAAGAGCTTTGCAGAGGTTAGCTGAGCCTCGCAACACCCTGTGAGGTAGGCGGTATTGTTAGCATCCTCCCTTTTCTTACAGATGAAGAGACTGAGACCCGTAAAGAAACTTGCCCAAGGTGGCGCACAAACTCAGTGGCAGAGCTTAGGAATGGAACCCAGGAGTCCTGACGCCTGGTGCTCTGGCTGCTAGATGTGCTCTCGTTCTCCAGAACGGAGCGTGGGCAGGAAGAGAAAGCGTGGGCAAGGGCACTGAGGAGGGCATGGGAACTCCTTAACGTCCACCTGGAGCAGGCAGCCCCTTGGCTTTTAAGGTCTCACCTGGATGATTGACACACAAGATGGAAGGGCCAACCCAAAGCAAATGCGCCGCGGAAGTCCTGCTTTCAATTCCGTGTTGAGATCTTACATAGTGCAGAGGCCTGGTGCACAGGTGTGAATTTCACCCACGATTTATTGCATGTCACCAGGCCTTTTCCTCCCTTGGCAGGAAGAAGGGCAGGGCGTGACCCCTGTGGTTTTGGACAGCCAAGGAGCATGTTGGGGCTAGAGGGGGATCTCTCCACTAAAGACCACACCCTTCCTTTTATTTAATGATAACACTTTGATCATTTGTTTCCATAGCAAGCAGGGCACTGAGATGCCTTCAAGCCACCCCCATCTCCAGGCTTGAGAGTGACTGTGCCCATGTGCCCCCAGCAACCCAGTTTGCAGGCACAGATCTGCTCTCCCTTATTCAAGTCCTGGCTGCTGCACATGGTTCCACTCACAAAGTGCGAGGGGCAGTTCGGGAGGCTGCTCGGACCATTCTCAGCCGTCTCAGTTAATAACACGAGGAGGCGAAACCAGGAGAACCCGGCGCCTCATGAATACGGGGAGGAGGCAGGGGCTTTATTTTCACCCACGCCTGCGAAAAACTCAGCACCTGTTTGTCAATCCAGCGCAGCGGGTAACTCACGAGTGGCTGGAGGACAATGGGAGTGTTTAGCAGTGAAATGCAGAGGGAGTAGATTCCTCTCCTGCCCTCCCCCCAGCCTTCATAACTGTCCCCTTCATTCAGGCATCCCCGTAATGGAGGTTTTCCGCTGCTCCTGCCATATGTGTTCCACATTGTGGCAGCGCTGGCTAAGGACACATGGAAGCGAAGGCTTTGTGGGAGCGTATTACCCTCCGCTGAGCCGCTCGGCTGTCTCCAGTCAGAGTGCTGCCGAATTGAATTATCGGTTTAAATGACATAATTGACTCAAGGAAAGGCACAAGCTGGCCCTGCAGAACACGCATTGGGGGGGATATATATACAATCTGTCCTGAGCCAAGGGGTGATCTGGTGATGTGGTGGTGGGTAACTCGCACTTGCATGTGGTGCTCTTCTCCAGAGAATCTGAAAGCATTTTACAAACATCCGTTACACTTGTAAGGCAGGCCCCGGTCACACTTTCCCCAGTGTGCTTAGCCGTGGTCATCAGCAAGCCAGTAGCAGGGAGAGGCTTAGAACCCAGGAGTGCTGAGGGCCCCCCTGCTGTAACCACTAGACTCCACACCCATCCCAGCGCTGGCGATAGAACCCAGGAGTCCTGACCCCCAGCTCTCTTGCTGTAACCACTGGACTGCACTTCTCTCCCAGAGCTAGGACTAGAACTCAGGAGTCCTAACTCCCCGACCGGGTTAATTTTAGTTCAGTGCCTTTGAGAGGCTTGGATGAAAGGGCCATAGACGTGCACATTTTTATTACCAAAAACATCTGATCAGTTGAGCTGTCGGTTGCATTTACTGCAAGGGTGTGGAGTCTGAACTAGGCCATCTCGGCACAGAGGCTGTAGTCATTTAACCAAATCTGTTTCTAAACCGATTTAGAGAGATCAGGACAGAGTGTGTAGACAAAGCCGTGGGGACACACTGCAGCTATTTAGTTGTTCATGAGGTTTCTTGCCTTTTTAATTCCCAATGAATTTCCAAGGTTATATCCCCTATTCCTTTGGTCCCTAGTGCTTGCAGGTGAAGATGTGTTCTGGTGCATCTGTCACTTCATCAGGGTGGGCTTCTCTGGGTGTAGTGTGGTCTTGCGCCTGTTTTTGAAGGACTTGCTGGGCTTACATGGCTATGACATATGTCAGGAAGTGTTGGGGGTTTTTGGTGTGAGGATATTTTCCCCATGAAGGATCCATTCTGTGGTATCCTCCTGCCTGTGCCTACTATAAAGTTTCTGCCTCTGGAATAAAATTAACTCCTGTCCAGAGGGCTCCAGCAGAGCTCTGATTTGAGGAGTAAGCAGGACTCGAATGGTGCCTTGGCTGGAGGATGAGAGAGAAAATGACTTGCCCCAGGGCACGCAGCAAGTCTGTGGCAGAGCCAGAAATAGGATTTGGATGCCCTGACTCGCAGTCCGGCACTAGGTCATGCCAGTGCCTATGGATGACCTGATTCTGAGGGGTGCTGGATTCCCACCGTGCCCACTGATAACTCAAGATCGTACTGAGTAGTGGATCCCTTAGTCACAGTTGAGTGCTCAGCATCCCCCTGCTCCCTCGCTGTGTATGGAGCGTACAGGAAGACGTGGCTTGCAGTCTAAGCTGCATGGTTCGGAGAGACAGTGCAAACTGTCCAGTGACCACAAGTTGGAAGTCTCAGAGCAGAGCAATGGATGTTCCTTTGGAGGGCAGTTCTTCTGGTTTAACAATCAGCCCAAGAAGCCAGTGCCTCAGATAGCAGCTGCCTGTTTTGCAGACCCAGGAGATTTACGTAGTTCGGAGATGCAACCAGGCTGCTTATCCAAACGGCCAGCCCTCAACTGTCTGCAGTCTAGCGTCTGGCCCCGTCACTGCATTGGGGTCAGGAAAAAGGCCCGGGGACAGATCCTTAGCTGGTGCAAATCTTCATTGCCATCAGCAGAGCTACCTCCATGTACGCCAGCCGGGAGCCTGGCCTCTGGAGATGTAGCTAGGCACTGGTGCCACTCTAGCCCCATACAGCGCACGCCCAGGGGTGCTTCCCTCTGGTTCTGTGGACAGCTCGGTCATTGTGCAGATTGCGTACCAATTGGGTTAATCTGACCTACTGACCTTTTTATGAGGCCACGTCTGTTTGGGGAAATTGTTTTGCTGATTAGAAATGGATTTTCCTCTCTCTAACTTAATCCTCTGAAATGGGGTGTTTGGGGTTAGACCTTGTGCATCTCGGGCATAATGTCAGATCCATGCCCTGGGGATCTCATCTCACTTCAGGGGCTGGAATGTCCATCAAGGGATACCGTCCTCAGGCGGATCCTGGCCCCATCAGAGTCCCTGGAACTGGGGTGGCCTCGCTGGGATCTGACAGCGAATAAAATACTGAGTCTCCTCCCGCCGCTTGCTCACATTTCTGTGGTTGTCCCATCCTAGAGCCTCCTGCAGTGGAGTCCCCGTCCCATGTGCTGCGGAGTAACCCTGGCGGCACCAAGAGACGTGGGTGAATCAAGAGGAGTGTGAGTTACTGCCCGGTCCATGGGGGAGACTGCACCAGGATCTGCAGGCAGATCGCTCCCGAAGCAGAGCTGCCAGCCAGGAGCAGAGTGCAAGACACATGGGGGTGGAGAAGGTGCCCTTGCCCTACTGGGAACAGGGCATGGACACACATTGAGCTACTGGGCCAGCCTGGGAAACCTGCTCTGCATTCAGTAACCGTCTGTTAGGAGCCATTCCACCATCTTTCCAGCCACATCCCATCCTGGTGGGGCTGGGAGATCGGCCAAGTGAGTGGCACAGATCTGGCAATGCCAGCTTAACACGGCTCAGGGTTTCCTCTAGGTACTGAAAATCCCCATCCGCTCCCTTCAGGCAGTTTGCCTGCTGTGCGAGCAGTGGGGCGGGCTGGGGACGGTGAGTCGAGCCCCCGGCATTGTCCTTCATGTGTGTCGCTCCTAGAGAATCTGGAACGCAGCTCCATCGGCTGAACCCGCGCCGTGTGGCTCTGTGGCGTAGCGTCGGCTGCCTCCTTGAGCTGTGCCGTGCAGGTCTGGGTGCTGCTGAAGCAGACTGCTCGGGAAAAGCTCTGTGTAGACAAGGCCTCTAGGAGCTGGTTTCCTGCTCCAGCCCTCCAGCCAAATCCTGCCCTTGGAGACGCATGTGTGCGCATGGCGGCCGCTAGCTGATCTGGGGACTGCGCTATCCAGCAGCCGCGGTCTTAAAGCAGGCCAGCCGCAAGCATTCAGCATTAACAGCTACCAGGCATCTTCTCTTTCTGTCTCCCAGGGCAGGAGGCGCTGAAGCTGTCCCCGCTGCTTTCAAAATAGGGCGTCCATGGGACGTAAGCGGAGCCTGATCCTTGTCCTGGTCCATCTGCACAAGCGGGGTTTCGGCCCCAGTGGGCATCATTCTTTCCTCAACATCCTAACACCCCTCTGTGCCCTCCACAGTCTGCCTGGTGTCTACATCCCACGTGCTTGCCCTGGCTGTAATGTGATCTGGGACAGCCTCGGTATCTGTGTGAACCTGCCGGGACCCGTTTCCATCTGAATTGGGCTGCTCTTCTTTGATATTTGTAATTTTACAGGACTCTCCAAAGCCTGCTTGTAAATAACCGTGAGTGAAAACTTGATACCCAGAGCAGTGCATCTCCCAGACTTGATCTCCTGCTTTCCTGACGGACACTTCCTCCCGACCCATCCATTTCAGCCTTTTTTATATTGCATCTTGTCAACTGAGCCACGCCAGCCCCACCCAGCTGGATTACCTGGGGTTCGAGGCTGAAAACTGCAGAGTTCACAAACTTCCTGCGGGAAAATAAAAAGGAATCAGAGCAACAGCCAAATAACAAACGGTCACATGCCTTGAGAGTGGGGCACGCTGTATGAGAGAAATCTGTAATTCACCATGAGACCTTGCACGTCTGAAATGTGTGCATTGACAAACAGGAGGAGGGCATTGTGACCCTCTTTAGTAACCTGGCCTGGTCAACTTTCCTCTTTCTAATAATATTTAGAAGAACCTTGCAACATCATGCTGAAAATTTGCCAGCCCAGACACAGTCTACTTGCCTGGCCTCCACCAGAATGCACACCAAGAAAGCCATTACATGCCTCAGGCAAGTGGAATTTTGCAAAGCTGCATTGCAGGGACACACTGGGTTAGACCCAATATTCAGGGTCTGCGTCTCCAGCATATTGGACGAGTTTTATGTTTCTGTAACAATGTTGACAAAGCAGTTATACCTGAGTAAAGGATTGGGGCCTTGTAATTTGGGGCCAGATCCTCAACTGGTGTAAATGGATGCAGTTTCATTCACACTAGCTGAGGACCTGGCCCTTTGTGTTTCCTGTATGGTTGGGATCCCAAACTGCAGCACTGGGCTTGTTTAGGAGAACCAGGAAATGACAAGTGACGGGGAACAGCAGGGCTGTTTTGAGTCTTGCTTATACCAGTGTGACCCTGCTGATTTCAGTGGAGTTACTTCTGATTTACACCAGTATAAATGAGAGGCCAATAAATCCCAGTGGGTTTAATTTACCCTCTTTTGCACTGGTGTAAATCTGGAGTTAACTCCATTTCGGTTGATGGAATTGCACTGATTTTATACTAACACAGTATTGTACATTAACTTATTAGTCTCCTCTCATCCAGTGAAATGTTGCGAAGTGCGCAAGTGGCACCAATGGTGCAAGTGTTCGCGGCATTCCTTTAAAATGCACGTGATCGGAGACTGCAGATTTACTTCTCACTGATCCGAGGGACTAATCTGTCCTGAGCTCGTGTGTCAGGCTCCCAGTGAAGCCGCGCCTGCGTCCGATGGAACTATTTGGGCTAAAGCTCGTGTGAGGTCCGCTCCAGTTTGAGGTACAAACAAAGGAAAGTAAGTGATTCATGACACCTCTGCACTGCTAACCCCCAGGCATCTAAAAATTACGAGGCAGGCTCCAAAAATCATTTTGCAAACCAATAATAATTTTGAGGTGGTTTTTATTTGCATCCTGGTTGTTGAAGCACAAGGGTTTGTGACCTTAAGCCTTGCCCCACCACTAGGATGGCTAGAAACTTTCTTTTTAAAATTTTAAAGAAAAGCTGGAGTTCTCACAATCACTTGAGTCCAGAAGGTGGAGCTTTAAGAAATATGCCAAACATCACAAGAGCTGGCGACACTGACACCTGATTTCTCACATTTTTAATTCACTTCTGGGGGGATTTTTCCCACCTCGCAGTCCAGTTTAAAATTCTGGAGCTTGGAGCAACATTCCTAAAATTCGTTATTTATTATTTCCTTATTGCTTTATTGACAATCTCTGAGTTTAATCACCAATAGCGTCTAGTCCTGTGGATGTCCCAGATGAGGCCCCCATCCCCGGTTCTGCATGATCTCTCGCTCTCTCCGAGTTACATTTAGCTCAGATTATCTGGTCTCAGCCTGACAGATGGGTGCGGCTCAGCTGCCGCCAGTCCGAATGGATACATATTAATTTTTCATTTGCCGGACGGATACTGAAACGGCACAGATGGGAAATGGCCTATTGGTCAGTCTCCATTTTGTAGTGATGTCCAGCTGCTCTGCACTTGATATATGAGTGGGCAGAGTGGACATTACAGAGCCCTCAGCTCACCGAGAGAGCCCTGTTCTGGGCAGTGGCGGCTCCTTGGGGGTGATTGGAGTTAGCCTAAATCCTTTTAACATATGTACATTGACCCCGCTTTGATTGGAAAACCATCCTTTCCTTTTGTCAACATCACTTAGGAGGGGGTGGAAAATGCAGGAGACAAAGGAAAGCAGCTCCCTGATGGATTTGGTGAACAGGCCAAATTTGTACCTCGATATCCAGCATTGTAAACCTTGGATTTCATTTCATAGCAACAGACCAGATTGCAAAAAATCAGCCTCCATGACTTGGATTTGTTATTGTTTGGTTTTGTGGTTTAACATCTAACCTCTCCAGTTCTTTCGCTAATGTTGTCAGGTACAACTGACGGCCATATATAAAAATAAAACACAGTACTCTGCTCTGTTCACCCCCAATACTTCAGCATCTGTTTTGGAGCCAGATGCTCCATTGGTATAAATCAGAGAAGCTGCCATGACTTCAGTGGAGTTATGCTGATTTACACCATCGGAGGTGCTGACACCATGTCTGCAGAATACTGAGGAGTGTGTGTGTTTTAAATAACAGGTTTATCTTTATTTTCCTTTGTCTTCTGGGTGATTGTGGAGGAGACTGTATGCTGTTGTGCTGGTGAAGAGGAAAAGCTGAGTGCAGAGATGAAACTTTGAAGATACAGCTCCATGTTGTAGGGGAGGTAGAAGAAGGCGGTGGTGCAGTTTTCATACTTGCAGTTATGGATAAGCGGCCAGTAACACGGGACTTTATTTTTTCAAACAAACCTGAAGACTATTAGGGCGTTAGGATGAAAACACATGGCTTTTGCACATCCCAGCCACCCGTTGGCTTGAGGAAATGCTTATAGGTGCTGGAGAGATATTGATGGAAAACATTTCCTTTTAATAGACTCTGGGACAGACTGAAAGCTTTGCCCTTCTGCAAAATTCTTTGAATAATTAAAAATTCTGCTCTTATTTGCCCAGGTGTATCTCTGGTGGGCTTAGTGCCAATAACTCCTGATTTACATCAGCATGAGTGAGGACAGAATCAGGCCCAGGGTGTGAGTGAGTTTTTTTTTTGCAGTGGTGCTGGAAATGTATCCATTTTTAAAACCGTTGCTAAGGTTTAATGATGCCACCCGCTAGCTGGGTGACCTTGGGTGAGTCACTTCCCCAGCTCCGGAATGGGTTTGTAATACCAACCTGCCGCAGAGGGGCGTTGTGACGGTTAGTGCATCCGTGTGTGTAAAGTGCTTTTAGACCTCAGTCGCCACAGAGAGCAGAGCGCTAAGGCATTGTGTCAGGTCACGGGCAGAGGCTCTGTGGTAGCTGAGCCCTGCTTACCGCTGGAGAATTACCCTGATGAGCTGCCACGAGACTTGGCAATGTAGCTAAACCAGTGCAAACACCTAGTGTGGACACACTGTACGGGTGTAAAATCGGGCTTATGTTGGTATGTCATCACAACAAGCTGCACTGATAGGACTGCGGTACTTACTAAGGGCTTGTTTACCTGGCACGTTACTGCATGACAAGATGGTGCATTGTAGATTCACACCCTGACTTACTGCACAGTAACGGCCATGTAGACAAGCTCTTAGGGTTTGTACGAGCCTAACTGTGTAGACGCATTTGCATCCATGTGAATTTCTTTCACGTAGGTGGGGCCAAATTCATCATGTTTTGTTGGCGCTTTGCTAGGCAGCTGGTCACGGATCTCCGATACCATGGTGGTGAGAGAACCTGTAACAGATCAGTGTTTAATGTGCATGTGCCCGGTACAGGGAAAGCCAGAGAACCAGGGTTTGTTACCACTGTAAAGAAATGCTGCTCGTCGATTTGCTCCATTTGCTTTTGGGGAGCCGGAAGAAACTAAAGGCTTATGGAACTTGCAGCACAAATCTTGCTCTTCCACCAGCGCATCTCAGGATGGGCGTGGCCTGTTCCCAGCTCTGGATGGTCCGGCACTGGCAGAGAAATTAAATCATCTGGTGCCCTGTTCGTTTTCTGGGCACTGTTTGGGTCTAACATTTACATGTTAACTGCCCCAAACTCCAGCTGGACTCTTCCTGTTTCTGACATCCTGTATGGTCCTAGCGGTTCTGTAATCCTGTAAACATGCCCTTTGCCACCCCAGATTACACCAGTGGGTCAGGGAGTCTGGCATCTTGCCTCGCCGCAGGATGTGACCTGGGAAAGAGAGAATCTCTGCCCTGCCCCTTTGTAATGCCATAAGCCAACTGATGCCGTGAAGCGGGAGCTCTGCTTGCCCTAATTGATAGTGATTAGTTTCGTGAACCCTTTTTTTTTTTTTTTTAACCCTCCATCTGGGGAGCTGGTTATTTCTCCTGCTGCCTGATTTGCAGGGCTGTACGCTGTGTTAGGGACCGGAGTTTGCCAGGGTGTTGCGTTCCAGCAGAGGAGCGGGGTGTTTTTCCTCCCCAGAAACGCTAGAGGGAGCAGTGGGCAGGCTTTCCTGGAGCTGGACTGGTTTTGCAAAGGGGTGAGAGGTAGTCACTAAAGGAAGATCATCGGAGGTGCACGCACACCAGTCCCCTTCTGTATCTCATTCCTAGGTGATCTTTAAAGGGGCTTATGTGCCCCCCCCGCCCCACTGCTCAGCCAAATGCAGATTGGATTCAGATCCTGTCACGCTGCAGATTCTCAGCTCAAGGGGGATTGCTGTTCTGTTTCCCCCCCATCTCTGCCTTCGGAGTCTGCACTGAACTAGTCCCTCACCATGCTGCTAAGGGCTGCTGGGTAGCTGCAGGCTGAGGATGTGGTCGCTCCTGGCCATTGAAGATCCCATGGCACCTTTTCTTAGTCAGGGCAGGGCATTAGCCCTAGTGGCTGCGCTGATTTCATCCTGTTTCTCCAGAGGGGGCTGCCTTTCAGTGGTGGGCAAAGTGGTCCTTCCATAGCCCTCCCATGGGGCGGTTGCGAGGTTTCATTCATTGTTTGCAAAGCCCTTCTGAGACCCGCATAGGCCACATTTTATTACTAGTGTTGTTTTGTGTGCGGGCTGCTCTGTCTCCCCCGCCCTGTGGAATATAATCCCTGGTGCCTCTACTGTTGGGTAATCAGCGTTGCCTGCTTTCCATTTCCCCCTTTCATCTTCCCTGGGGTTTGCTCCCCTCCCTTCCCCCTCCTCCTCCGATGTCACTTGTTCATTTTCATTAGAAACGCGGCGCTCCCAGGTTTCAGCTCAAGGGAACTGTGCCTTCTCTCGGGCTGGAGCTGGCAGCGCTGTGCCGATCCAGTCACTGGACGTCGCATTGCTCTTCGCAGCATGAGAGATTGTGTGCATCAATAGGGCCAGATCTTTAGTCAGTGTGATTAATGTCCATGGAGCCCCACCAGTTTACCCCAGATGAGGATCTGGGCCACCGTGGGTGTTGGTCCAGTATGTGCGTTCACGTTCTGTGCAGTGTCCTGGTGTGTAGAGTGTGTATTGTATGTGTGCACAAATATTCATGTTGTGCGTGCATGTAAAAACCCAGGCTGGGGATACAGGGTGTTTATTAGATCGTCTGAGGTGTTCGCAGTGCATGTGCCTGCATTGTGTGCCTTCCACCATGGCCGGTTGTCGCTTGGGCTGGACAGTATGAGTAAAGCCTCGTGGCTGTTTGTGAAATAACTCGCCCAGGATTTTCCCGTTTGGACACAGAGGGCTGGTGGATCAGGGCAGCAGCCCGAGCTGAGCAGTAAAAGGGGTGTTGGGGGGACAGAGCGCTCCCCAACTCAAACACTGAACAGTTGGACACTCTGCTGTGCACCCTAGTTGTATGCAGTTAAAAAGCCCCCTAACAAAAGCCCCGTTCAGCGTTGCTGCTGAATAGATTAACAAGATTTCCATAATTAGTGCACCCGGGAACAATAGGATTCTCCTTTGCCCAGCCCCCCTCCCTCCTTTTGTCTTGTGCTTTAGATAATGGAGAAGCGGGGAGGGTGGGAAACTGACATGCCATTTGGTCACTGGATAGTCATTTTCTCACACTGCCGAAGGGGAGCATGGAAACATCTGTCCTGCTCTGAAAGCTTATTCACGTTACATTTCAAACCCATGACAACTTGTGTGCCTGCCAGCCCCGTCCCCCCACTCCCTCCCTCCCTCTCTTTTCTTATTTTTAAGGGCATGTGTTTTGGTTTTGGTTTTAGCTTTTGCTTTGGCACTTTTCCCAAATGCCTTTCGAACCCCACATTTAAACAGATCGTATGGATTCATTTTTCCCTTTGTGTGTGTGTTTTTTTTAAATTGTGTTTTGTGTTACTCTTCACACCGATACTCCGTATAAATACACTTCATGATGACAGTAATTCTGGCACCAGCCAAATTCCAGAGCCTCTGAAGTTTGCCTGTAGAAACTTTGTTCTGCGTGTCTACAACGCCTAGCACAAAGGAGTTCTTGTTCGTGCACTCGCACAGAGCAAGTAATTATAATAGAATCAGGCAGTCCTCTTTGCGTGTGCAAATATTGGGTGTGTGCAGTTGAAAAGATGCTCTGGGAAAATCAGATCCATTTTGCTACATGTGCTTGGAAAACCACCTCTGCAATAGATCCCGATCCTGCAGCCACCCTTTGTGTGAGGAATTCCTGGGAAATCAGTCAGTTCCAGGCATGGAGCAACTCTGGGGTCAGGCTCATAAAAAATATTTCTTTCTCTCTGCTTCTATAAAACCAACCCCTTTGACTCCCTGGACATGCAGGGATTGGCCAGTGTGGATGCTGCTGCAGGATTGGGACCTGGGTTTGTTATTAACAGGCATAAGCCACATAAACACATACCCAGTTTCTGCCCACGCACTTCTGACCTCTTAGTTAGACCTACAGTTACTGGCTGAGAACAAGTCTCTGACAGGTTTTGATAACATTTGAAGAAATAAATGGTGGGATGTGTCCATTTTCAGGGCTGATGCGCCTTTGGGAGTGAATACCGTAGGGCTGGAATACACGCATGCACACACATGTGTGCGCACACAAACACAAACAAACCTTCATCAAAACAACCACATGGGTTCACACCTTGAGCTATTTCTCTGTAAATCTGCGTAGAGACATTCTTAATTTGTAATAAACTGTCCTGCTTCCCTTCAGCTTCTCCACATTTGCACTAAAATAACCAAAGGAGTAAATTAAAACCAATTTGTGTGTAGACCAGCTCCGAGGGGTTCGTGCCCAAAGGTCCCTGGAGGCGTTTACACCTTGCTCAGTGCTATCTAAATGAAATAGAATTAAGCACAAAGTCCTTGAAATGTGGCCCAGAATGTAGAGCCCTGAACCCAAGTGTTAAAACTCAGACAGACTAAGCGAGACATTCTGATAATCCAACACAAACTGAAAAAGGAAATGAAGAAGCAAAATGATCCCTTCACTCTTATTCTAAGGGTATGTCTGCGCTGCAAAAAAAAAAAAAAAGAGTTGTGTTCTAAACTCCGGTTAGCTAATGCAGGTTAAATTAGCCGTGAATACACAGCAACTCATGTTAACAACTCGAATTAACCCCCCAGCTCCCCTCTAGGGGGCGCTAACCAAAGTTAAAAGCGGAGTTGCTGAATCTTCAATAAAAAGAAAAGGAGGACTTGTGGCACCTTCGAGACTAACCAATTTATTTGGGCATAAGCTTTCGTGAGCTACAGCTCACTTCATCGGATGCATTCAGTGGAAAATATAGTGGGGAGATTTTATATACACAGAGAACATGAAACAATGGGTGTTGCCCTACACACTATAACGAGAGTGATCAATTAAGGTGAACAGGAGAAAAAAACCTTTTGGAGTGATAATCAGGATGGCCCATTTCCAACAGTGTCTTCAGTGCTATTTTGTCCCAAGTTAGTTCACCTGAGTTCAGAACACACTTTTTTTGCAGTGTAGATGTCCCCTGAGTGACAGAATGATCCCCTGAATGAAAATCTGTTATTTCATATGTAAAACATTCACTCTCTGGAAACGGGGTAGTGGAGAGAGACTTCCAATTTTAGATGCAATTTTCTTATGTCTTTGGCTGTGTTTGGAAAGACGTGGGCTAGGGCTTTTGCATTGCTCGATTCTGTGGGGAAAAGCAATGCCCTCCCTCAGAGAACTTAATTTCCTTAATGCTCCTTGTCATTATTTGTGTGGTATTTTCCTTGTAACCCCAAACCAGCTGTAACTAATAATTTTACTTGGGAGGGGGAAGATACTGGAAGTCTTCTGACTGTGAACTTGAAAAATTGCCAGATTTGGATGCAAGAGAGAAAATTGCCACTTAAGCTGATCAGCTCAATATTATAAACGTTGAGGTTACTTTTCTGATTAAGGAATTAATTCAACGAGTCTGGTGTTTGTAAAGGAGAACTTGAGAACAGTGCATGCATTTTCCAGCTATTGGAAATTAGAAAGAACGAACGACCTTTGGAACAACACCTACTACAGTATCAGTGCATTATGTGCACGTCCTGTACATACATACGTGGGATTAACAGGGCTGGGGGCCACCCTGCCTCAAGAGAGAGAACATGACAGCAAAGAAACTGGCACTCTAAGGAGAACCTCAGGAAACAGACATGTCTTTTGTCTCTTGAAGGTTATTAAAATCTATGGCCAGGGAGTCTTGGCTGTACAGCCCACTATGAGCAATATCCCAGCTTAAAGGAAGGGACGCAGTCCATGCCATCAGAGCTCATTAGGATTATTTGTTTTAGAGTAATGCACAGATTGGGGCCCCGTTGTGTTAGGTGCTGTACAAAGACGCAGTGAGAGAGTCCCGAGCCCCAAACACCCTGGTGATGGAATCGATAGAATAATCTAAGGTATATCCACTTGCTTAGGTCTCAAAATACGCTTTCCTTAGAATGCTATGTATTGTCTTCCGTGGGCAGTGCTATAGGACCATGTGTGTAATATATTCCCTGTCCTCCACATTTTAAATCAGATTTTCGGCCCAGAGCGGAGTAAAAAGCATGTATCGATACTGGTTTATGGGCTCACGTTGTCCTTTGCAGGCATAGTTCACTGTTGCGCGCCTACCGAGTCGGGTTTTGTGGATCAAAGGCAGTATACATCAGATCATCGGTCACTTTATAATATGCCCTTTTCCTCTGTTGCAATCAATGGGGAAAAACCCACTCACACAATTAAAACCCACCTCCAGCTAGGCAGGAGACATGCGGCATTTCTAGAGGATTTCTGTGTCGTTCTGTCTAGGAGTTTTGGGGTGGGGGACCTAATTGTTGCCTCTGCAAAGGGCCGGGTCCTTGTTGATGTAGCAGAAGTGTAGAGTGCTAGGCGCAAAACGCACTGTTGTAAGCTCTGTGGGGCAGGAGGTGTCTTTTCCTGTCTGTACCACGCCCAGCACAGTAGGGTCCTCGTCCATGACTGGGGCTCCTCGGCCTTACCACAGCGCCGATAATAACCAGAGTCGCAATCGAGGCAGTGCTGCTAATGCGGTTCCTATTTTCTGATGTCTCTGCAGCAGTGCTGGAACATCGTGCTGCCTGGATGGTGCATCTAGAGTTGTTGGATGGATCTCCCTGGGACCTAGCCCTGCGCAGTCCTGGTTACCGCAATTACTGATCACGCTCGAGGGCCTGGTACTTTTGTTCTGTCTTTTCAAAACGTCCTCCTTGTTCCTCCAAGTCTCGTGCTTCCTCCTGAAATTCACTTTTTCTTGTTAATCGCTTCCTGCTGCCTCGTGCTCCTGATCGAAGGGGGATGGTTTCCTCCCCCTCCAACCGTACTTAGGGTTGTGCTTGGAAAAAAGCAGCTGCAAGAGGGGAAGTTTATTGGGAAGCACTCGCCGTTGTGTTCGTTAAGAAAGGGTCCTTTCCCTGCGGGCTGCCTTCGCTGTCTCTGTCTGACCGTTTACCTATCGGTGGCACTTTAATAATGGCAAGTAAATGCAGAGAGGATGTCAGATAAAGCCACGCAAAGCTGCCATTTAAATCCTCTTGTGTAAGTTTGATATCCAAAGTGGAAGCACAAATGCCATATAAGTCAATTAAAGCATTAAGTAATCTAATTGTGCTGTGGCCACAAAGTGGCTTAAAGGCTGAGAGAGGCAAGTGAATGGTGTGTCCAGAACCCTCCCAGCCCCCACTTTAGCATTCCCCCGAGGCCTTTGTGAATGAGTAAAGGGGGAGGGATGTTAGGGAAGGGGTGGAGGTTGGTGGTGAGAACATACACACACAAGGACAACAATGAACAACAGAGAGCGAGAGAG
Organism: Natator depressus; assembly: GCF_965152275.1. NCBI lineage: Eukaryota > Metazoa > Chordata > Testudines > Cheloniidae > Natator > Natator depressus. The sequence continues at coordinate 891,454 of NC_134253.1, read as the reverse complement.
AGTACGTGCACACAGGCACTATGATCAGCGTCCCAAAGGCCCCCTTCCCCTGGCCTTGAAATTTTGGAATTTGCTTTGCCCTTAGCAAGGCTCCCTGTCTGTCTTTGTTCATTAGCTCAGAAGAAGGAGAACAGTGCAATTAAAGTCACTTAAGAAAAGAAAAGGGTGATGTGCTGTTAGCATTCCTCCAGCACGGCCCGTCCTGGATTCTTTCATTGTGTGCAACTTTTCCCTGGTGCATTCCTGGGCCAGAGACCTTCACTCAGTTCCGGTGAGAATGAGTGGGCCTGAGTCATGCTGCTGGAGCAAATCCACTGGAATCGACAGAGTTAAACAGGAGTAAAACCCGTGTCAGTGAAGCTTGCTCTGTGTATGTGGATCCATGTAATGTAATCTGTCCTCCCACTGCTCAGGGACCGCACAATCCAGGGCTCTAAATTCTGTTCAAACTCATTGGGCTAGATGCTCAGCCGGTGGAAATCAGCATAACTCCGTTGATTTCCACGGAGTCGGTGAGGATCTGGTGCAATTTCTTCCACAACGACACTAATGCTAACCAATGGGGCTTGTCATGTAAAGCCAATGGCTGCATGCTTTCTCCCGTTACTGTCTAATAAATTTAATGAAGAATCCCAGCGTACAGGGGTCTGTTTTGTTTTTTCAAGGCTGCTTCATTATTAATGAGCCCCAGTTACCCTGCAAGGGGACTCCACTAGTCTGATTCTCCTCCTGCATGTGTCAATTGATGGAAATCACTGGTGTTAGCCAGGTGAAAAAAGGATGTGACCTCACAGTTGGGCCCCATATTTATATATCTCTAAGGGCCTGGTCCTGAAGGTTCGGCAAAGTCCAGAGGAGGCAAGAGTGCTCAGGACCTCACAGGATTGGGCCCCTCGGTTCCTGCCCGTGTAAAATCCTGCTGGAAGCTGTGTGAGTTGCTATCCTGAGCAAGTGTCTGGAATGAAAAACTACACTAGGCAGCATGGTGCATAGGTGCCGACTTCCTCTGTTCCTGGGTGATGCTCGGCCCCCGCTCTACCCCAGACCGTGCCCCCACTTCACCCCTTCCCCCAAGCTTCCACCCCAGCCCCGCCTCTTCCCAGCCCCACCCCGCCCCACCCTGCCTTTTCCCGCCCTTTCCGCTGCCTCTTCCTGCCCGGCTCTTCCCCCTCCCCTCCAGCGCCCCCTGAACAGATGACTGTGGCTGGCGGGAGGCACTGGGAGGGAGGGGGAGGAGTTGATGGGGCGGGTGCTGAGCACCCACTGTTTTTTTCCCCGTGGGTGCTCCAGCCCCGGGGCACCCACGGAATTGGCACCTATGGCATGGCGGCTTGTCCCACTTGATACCCTCTCTCCCCACCTACCCACGCGCGCCCCAGGGAGCACAATGAAGGAAGCTGGCTGTGTAAGAGCCTGGTCCTGGACCACCAGCATGAACAGGTTTGTCTGGGTGGATTCCACGGAAGGTGGGAACCCTCCCCCCCCAACTCACCCACAGCACGGGGACCAGAGCAGCTGCTGCGTTGCACAAGGCTTCTCTTTATGGCTGGTTTGCCCAATGGGTCTCTGCTCCCTCGTTCGCGCTGGCCGTATGCCATCCCAGCCTGCTGCAGGGAGGGTCTCTTTGGACCCTTGCTCTGCTGTGCTCGGTGGGAGCAGGTTCCCCCTTCTGCAGCCGTCTCTTGTGTGCGGCAGAGCCATTGCCTTTAGGCTAGGAGGCAGGACACAGCTCTTAGAAAATACCCATCCAGCTTTGTGATATTTCACCTCCCTGACAGTATGGATTTAATTTCCCGTGACAAATGGGCCTGGTGAAAAGAGCCTGGGATTCATATAGGCTCATGGATAATTCATAGAAAGTGTCCAACATGTCAGGAGAGGTGGAACCTGAGGCCTGTCTGCGTCGTTCTGCCTGGTTTATCCATGTGCCGATACGAACCAGTGCTTTGTGCTTTACTCTGTACACAGGGCCTTTAGGGACAGTATTGTGCAAGGGGCCAGCACCCCAATAGCCCAGCAAATTGTGATCTGAGTCCCAGCGTCTTCACCCATATCTGCTGTGACCCTTTTGGCTGAATCTCCTCTTGCTCCTGCTGGCGTAAAGCGGGAAGGGAGCTGCATGTTTGAGAGGAGGAGACTCTGATCCTTTGTGTTCTGTCCTAAACTTATCTTCTAACCCTTTGAACAAGCTGAGCAGAAATGCAGACTGGAGTCTGCCCCTTGTGTGCCATTTACACCAGTGCAAAGGCAGTGCAAAGTGCTACCATGTTAAAATGGCTTTGCACTGTTGTGAAGGCCCCGACAAGGCCCAGGGTAACAGACTAAGGGGCTAGTCTAAACTGCCACACTACATCGCTCTGATCTGGGCTACATCCTCTGTCAATGCATGTTTCATCACAACAACCTTAACTCTGAGGTAGCATGTGCGTTCTTAGGGCAGTGCCTGTCTTTTTGTGATGTACTTGCAGTGTCTTGCTTTGGGCGTGACTGGGATCTCCAAGCACTACTGCAGTGAAACTAATAATAATAATGATCCATGATTCATTGGATGGGTTTTGTGGTCATATTTTGAATTTCTCGTGTAAAAAGTGGCTTAGACGTGTAAAGCACTGCAATGATTATTAGTGATACGCAGGGAATTGTGTGTATGGTTCCCATCGGTGTGAATAGACTAAAATCCACTCCAAACCATCAGATATGAGAATGTCTCCTCTTAGGCCCTGATCCAGTGTGTTCTGTATTGTTCCGTAATCTTGTCTTGATCACAAAATGCTGCCTAGTAGAACTTTGAGTGAAATAAGCAGCTGGTCTTGGTATTCTTGTGACCAATGGGGGCGAATCTCTGTTTTGGCACGTGGTGATATTTATAACTGGGACTGCATAGGTCACTAAACGTTTTCCCAGTGTAACTTAAACATTTTTGTCTTGAAGCCTGATTCAGTTTTTTAAAAAAGATTCCCCCCCAAATCATAGGGCATAGAAACTCTCCTAAAGAGAAGCCAACCCAGCCTCAAAAGGGGCTCTATGAACACCACAGAGCCTTTTGCTAAAGTATTCCAACTTCAGTGCCTGAAGGCAGGCTCCGGAATACCACTGGCCTGCTTGGCAAGGTGCTAATTGCCCTCAGCTCCTGCGGACTTCAGTGGGCGTTGTGCCTGCTCTTCACTTCTAGAGATCAGGATACTTTTATTTAGGTGAGGGGTTCTTGGCCTCTTCCGTGCGGAGGACACCCGTGGAGCCCTATCGCGTAGCTGGGACCCTCTTTACGTTTAGCAAACGGAGAAGGGCAGGGAGCTGAGCCCCGTACATTTAAACCTGCCTCCAGTTCAGCAGGACCACTCTACTCCAGGACCGTATTTAACCCTTTCTACCTCTGTTTCCCTGTCCCCAGCTCTGTTGAAGATGCACTGGACACCGGAGCATGCCCAGCCCCTGAACCAGTGGCCAGAGCAGCACCTCGATGTCTCTTCCACCACCTCCTCACCGGCCCACAAATCTGACCTCTACCACAGCAGCCGGCAGCGCTTCAACTATGCCTGGGCCAACGACGACATCTCCGCGCTGACGGCCTCCAACCTCCTCAAGAGGTATGCGGAGAAGTACTCGGGGGTGCTGGACTCGCCCTATGAGAGGCCGGTGCTGAACAGCTATGGAGATGGAGCCTTTGGGCCGCTCAATGGGCAGAAAGGTGACGTGGAGCCTTGGCCGATGCCGCACGGCTCGGACGGTGCCTACCCCCTGAACGCCGTGCACGATGGGCTGCCTGGCTCCAAGGGGGTTGTTCCTTCTGCCCCAGGAAATGGGCCTGTGGGGCTTGGCAGCTCCCCTGTCGTCTGCGAGGTTGCCCGGGACCCCATTTATCCCACTAACTCATGTGGGGGAGCCGCCGGCTCCAGCGGCCTTGGCTTGTCTCAGGAGTACACCTCAGGCTACAGTGGCACCTACCTGCCATCGGGCTACTGCAGCCAGCCCGCGACAGCACTTCCCCCTCCCCACCCGTCAACCCTGCACAGCTCAGGACTCCTGCAGCCCACGCACCCTTCCTCGGCGCTGGTCCCCAGCTACAGCTCCTCAGGGCCCATGTACAACTACGCTTCTGGCAGCTACGCGCCTCAGCCCGGCTACGGCGGGATCCACCCTCCGCACCCGTCGGCCTCTTACCTGCCCTCGGGCATTGCTGCACCCACCCCCATCCCCCCGCCGCCCCCCTCCTCCCGGCCCCCGGGCATCCCTGGTTATAGCTACCAGAGCTCCAGCCTGCCCCCCCTCCCAGTGCCCCCCCTCAGCAGCGACTCGGGGGGCTCCCTGAAACGAAAGGCCTTTGATATCCCCGGGGGGGAGGACGAAGCTGAGGGCAGGTACAGGAAATACAGCTACGAGCAGCCAAAGTCCACCCCTGAGTCGCCATACCAGATGTCCGACAACGGCGAATGTGGAGGCAACAGCTTCAGCCGAAGCACCGAGACCTCTCAGCTGCCCTTCAAGGCTGGGAAAAGGCCGACGGGAGCAGCGGCGACTGTGGCCTTGGAGGAGCATGTAGGGAAGTACAACAGCCAGCCCATGAAAGGCCTGGTCTCCCCTCCGTATGGCGCCGGGGAAGCCCCTTTGAGGCCCGGGGAGAGCTTTGAGAAGTTCACCCCGCCTCTCGCCAATGGCGAGCGTGCAGGTGGCGAGCAAGGTCATGCCTTCACCCACGGGATGCAGGCCAAGCCGCAGGGGTTCAGCAGCCAGCCCGTGGAAGAGCAGCTGAAAAACGTAGACCCCTTGATACTAGAGCTGGTGAACAACAAAATCGTCGACTGCAGCCCCCCCGTCCAATGGACGGACATTGCTGGCCAGGTCTCGGTCAAAGCCGCCATCGAGGAAGAGCTGGTGTGGCCTATCCTGAGGCCTGGGGCCTACACTGGGGAGAGCCGGCCACCCAGAGCCATCCTACTGTTCGGGCCTCGTGGAGCAGGGAAAACCCTGCTGAGCAGGTGCATCTCCACCCAGCTGGGCTCAACCTTCCTGAATCTCAGCGGGACGGCCCTGCTTTCCAAGTGGAAGGGCGAGGCCGAGAAGATCCTGCAGACGGTCTTCTTCGTGGCCAGCTGCCGTCAGCCATCCGTGGTGCTTATCTCCGAGGTGGAGTCCCTCCTCGTGGCCTGCGCTGGTGAAGAAGCCGCCCAGGCGAGCGGCCTCAAGTCTCAGCTTCTTTCCTACTTGGACAACATAGCTACCTCAGCCGAGCAGAACGTCGTCGTCATCGGGACGACCACCCGGCCCAGCACTGTGGACGAAGCCTCCCAGAGGAGGTTCACCAAGCGGTTCTACATTTCCCCGCCCGACAGCATCGCCCGGCGGCAGATCCTCCACCACACCTTGGCCCAGCAGAACTACTGCCTCAGTGAGCGGGAGATGGCCTCCCTCGTGCAGCACACCGAGAGCTACTCGGGCAGCGAGCTCATCCAGCTGTGCCAGCAGGCTGGCCCCACCAAACTCCACAGCCTGCCCGGCCAGCTGCAGCCCACCTCCTACAAAGACTTTGAGAACGCCTTCTGTAAAGTCCGCCCCACCGTCTCCCAGAAGGAGCTGGACTTGTACATGGAGTGGGACAAAATGTACGGGTCCAGGCACTGACGGCGCGTGGAAGGGGTGGGCTGGGGGAGCCGAGCCCTCAGCCTCAGACTCCAGTGGCATTTTTTTGTTGATGGTGTTGTTGGTTGTGTGCCAGCTTGACCTCTGAGTGGAAGATTCGGGGGGATTATTTTGTATTTGTTAAGATCTGTTGCTCTGGAGTCTCTGGTCTAGCTCCAGCTGCTAAGGATGGAATCACAGCTCGCCCATGAATTCAGTCAGTGTCTTTTGTCTTTCTCCTATGTCCAAGCTGATCTGAAGGTGAAATACTTGATCCAAGAAAAGACCTGAACACAAACAAATTCTTTTACAGGCTTTTTTATGTCAGACTTGACTGATTTTGTTTGTTTGTTTTTTGTTTTTGGAAGTAGTCGCTCACTGAACTCAGGATAATCTATTTATTGTTCGTCTACTTTCCCGTTCATCCGTTTTGAGACCAGCAACGTAAAGGATGCAGCCAGGTGGAGATGTGTTTGGTTTTAGCCTTCTCATGCGTGATACGACAGCTCTCTAGTCGATTTACAGAGACCTGATTTTTGTTGTTGTTGTTCCTAATAGAAATTTTTCAGCCATCATCTAACAAAACCAGCCCCCTTTGGCCGTGGCTCTGTGGGCAATTTTTCTGTACTGAACTGTGCCATACAAAGGACTCGTCCCCCGCACAAGTCAACATCTTTTCAAGCCATCATGAGGAATTTATTATTAGGAATAAATGGCACAGGGAGATGGGAGGAGGGAGGGAAGGTTTTGAAGTAAAGAAAAATGTAGATTGTTTAATATACTAGACCTCATTTTTATTTTTGTAATGTATGTAGTATTTTTTTGTTTTTTCTTTTTAACTACTCAGGAAAAAAATTACCTCAGAAAAAACAAACAAACAAACAAACCCGAATGTGTTTTTAAAAACTCTTTTATCTTCTCAAGAAAGGGAAGGGGGGGAAAAAAGATCTTAAGAGTTTGCCAAACGCAATACAAAGCTGCATTATGTGTTTGCTTCCAAAAAAGGGTGACAGAAAGAAGAAAAAAACAAAACTTGAAGTTGTTACAAAGATGAAAGCTGAATGTATTTCGGGTGCTTTTCACAATATATTATGCCATAATTTTATTTTATTTTTTTTTTCGACATTGTTATTGTAGCGTTTGGTGGAGTAACGTGTCTTCAAAGGAAAAGAGAGTATTAGTGCCGTAGTTTAAAAGCTGTTGCTAGTACCACTTTTTGGATAAACCTACGGGGTATGTTCCCAACTTTCTTGGTTTGCAAAGCTTGTTTCTCTGTTGTGCTCTCCACTTCCTCTTCTTGCGTCTCCCAGCTAGGGGCCCTTCCTGAGCTGCAGAAGTGAGCATGTTTATGTGTGGTCAAGACCCAACCATGTTGTAAGAAGGTTTATTTTGCCTTTGTGAACAGGAAAAACTATGGTAGAGATTTAACCTGCAAAAGCTTCTGCACTGTGCGTTTAAGGCCTTATCTCCAGGAGAAAGCTGCACTGCTTTACTTAAGGGTGAGATTTCAAACAGATTTAATGAAACCAGTGCAAACCTCTATGTGGATGCTCATCTTTTTCTTTAAACCAGGCATATTTCGGTGTGGCCCAGAGTCAGTTAGGAGTTGGCAGAAGCTGAAACAAAACGAGCTGCCTTTAAACCAAACTAAGAGGTTTGCACCAGTTTAACTGAATCATTTTTAAAAAACAGCTGAAGTTAAACTAGTGCCGTTGGTAGGTCTCAGCCTGTTTCTTACTGCCCAGTCCTGCACGCTGTGTTGCTGGCGTGTCATGTTGCCCCGTGCAGAACAACATGCCGGATCAGGGTCTTCGTTTGCAGGCAAGGCCCTCTCAAAACCCACCCCTACAGGAGCAGAGAGCAACGGCAGAGGGGTGAAGCTAAATATCTCGTGTGTCTTCCTGGCACTAGCTGTAACCCTCTGAGACCCGTGAGTGCATCTGAAATAATGCAGGGCCCAGTCGCCTCGTGCAGAGGCTTTTCCGGTCTCGCATTTTCCTTCCATCTAGCAAAGATGGGTATGTCCCAGTCGGTGGTAGGGGAAGGCAGGGCAGTACCATTGTGACCCCCTGGGAATCATACCCACTGGCCCAGTGGCATTGCCACCATTCCAGAACTAAGGGGTCCGATCCCAACCCCATTGATTCTTCTCACCCGCATGGAGATTCGCGTCACCTCAGCCCCCTGCTGGCTCCCTGAGCTGCATTTATACAGCCTATAAAAAAAAAGCCAAGCACTTGAAATACAAAATGCGAAACCCCCAGGCACTTGGGAGTGCCGCTGCTGGCACTGCCTGGTAATAGAGCGTGAGCCCATGGTTTGTGCTTATCTAGGACACTATAGCAATGCTTAACAGCAGCTGAAGGGCTAGATCTAAAAGGCCAATGGAGAATTAACGTCTAATGCTGAGAACTGGCCACTTTGGGGCAGGGAAGAGGCACAGAGCAGGATGAAGCAGGTTAGCAAGGGCATTGGGAGATTCTCTGGTCCTGAATTTCAATTACTCCCATCCCTGCATGTGTGGGAGGGTGGAGTTAAGGTGGATTTAAGCCAGTTTTGCACTCCCCTGTGTTTTGTGGGCTTTCAGGGGCCATCACATCCTCCAGTGTGAGGTACAGCAGCCTCAGGGGTGCTCTAAGTTATGCTTTAGTTCCCATGGCCCCCTTTGGGCCAGGAGAAGCAGAGAATAGTGGCAGTGTAGTCCAGGCACTCCCACTTCCTTAGTTAGATCATTTTGCTCTACTGGGGGAAGGCAGCTGGGGGAAGCTAGCCAGGGTACCACAGTTGTTCCCTCCCTGGCTCTGTGTTCATCACAGCCATTCTCTTCTCACACCAGATAATGCCCTTGTGCCAGGTGCCAACACATGGCTGCCTCTTAACTTCTTTCTCTAGGCATGTTCTTAACAAATCATTTGGGAGGGAACAGACACCTTAGCTCATGGTCTACAGGACTGCAGTCATGCCCCTTATCCCCACCAAAGCTTCGTTGGTGTCACATTTGATAAAACCAGTTTCTTCAGAGGTTTTGCATGCTATAGTCTGTGAGCCAGGAACTCTGACTGCTCAGGGAGAGCGGAAGGGTGTTTGCAGGGGTGAGATGAGGGAGCTGGAGCTGTTAAGGGGCTTGCTGCTTCTCTGTCCTGACTTTGGAGCCCATGTGTCTCATGAGAAGATTCTGCTGCTAGCATTGCAACGTTCCCCCCTTCACCCTACAAAGAATGAGGTTTTTGCACGAGCACCCAGAACATGCGATGTCCCTGCACAAACATATAACGGCCCAGTCCCCAACCCAAACTGTTTCTTGAAATCCTCAATTTGAGTAGCTGCCTGAAAAGGAAATCTTTTTAAAAGGGGCATCTGCATTGTAAAGACTCACTTTGTAACTCAGTCTAACTGCACCATCTCTGCCTCCGATGGACCAGAGCAAGTAGCAGAATAGCACTGATGTGCTTGTGACAACCAGCGTTCATTAGCTTTGTGCAGATTTACTGTGTAACCAGACCAACCATTTAAAACGATGTAGGGCCCAATTGAGAGCCCTTTTGAGTAAATGGAACGAGAACCTTATCCACTTCACTGAACTGTGGATCAGATCTTTGGATGATGAGTGCAAACAGGGCTCTGTTACTTTGCAGATGTTCCTTCTCGCTTTCTGTATTGTTCTCCACCTTCATCTCAATTTGCAATAATCAGATTGACCCAGAAGCTGGAGAGGGATAGCACTGTCCTTTATTTGTTCTTCACTGTGCTGCATTCCGCTGCCCTTTGCTTGCTGTGACAAGCTTTACCACTTCAAAAGTGTCATTGTCTCTTGTGCGGGCAGGTGTGCTGCGTTGGATTGGATTGTTTTCACTGCTCTCATTCATTCCTTCCCTCCTCCCTCTGCTTCCTCAGATCCTAATATCGCACTTTCTTTTAGGGTCTTTCCACCAGCTTTCCTTTTGAGGCATCTCCTTCTCCGGGTTGGATTCGAGAACCCTGGCAGCTCTAACCAGTGCTCCGTCTCTCGGACAGCTGCTGCGTTTAACCATTGAGAAAGCAGAAGCCCAGGCTACTAAAGTAGCCTTACGTGAGTGTATAATTTAGGAGGCAAATTAAATAAGCTCTTCTCCATTATCTCTGAGGGCTTAGTATAAAACACTGGATGAGACCCAGGGCACTTTTCACACAGGGCTCAGTTTTTCTGCTTTTTCTCTCTAGGGTTCTTCATTAGTTCTTTCGAAATCATGGAAAACAAAAGCCAGAAAGTGTTCAGCAGCTAGAGAGAGCTGCCTGCAGTGAGGTGTCCAGCGGCGGCACTTACTGGGCAACTCACTGCTGGAATATGTGCTTGCCACTCAGACCAGGATGTAGTCCCTGAAATAGCTGCACCTGACTCTTCTTGCTGAAGTCTGCCCAAGACACAGAGTTACATTCTGTATTAACCAAAAGTCCCCAGGTGTCAGGAATCAACCCATATTCTCTATGACCAGGGATTCCCTGGGGCTGTTGCCCAGACTCAGCACTTCCCCTGTTATATATGTTGGTGGTTTGGAAATGGTCCTAGCTACAGTCCACATACAATGGTTGAACAGCTGCTCACTGAAAGAAAAGGGGCAGCAAGACCATACATGCAGTAGGCTGCAGGAATCGACCCTCTAAAATTCTAGCCACTTGTTTTTCTTAATGATGGTATCTGGCTCCAGCCAGCCCCTCATCCTTTCTCTGATTTCCCACTGAGAATTGAGAATGGCTAGACTTGGCTCTCTTGGGGAGAGGATTTCTGGTTGGTCTATCTTCCCTTGATTAGTAATGCATGAAAATGAATAAAGCAAAGGGGGAAGGAGTTGACTGACAATGGAACCCTGAGGAGGGAGAGGATTGAAAAGGTGCAGGGGATTTTAATTTTTTTTAATTTATCAAGTTTGACTGTGTTGGGCCAGTTTTCAAAACTTGGCTGCTAAATTTAAGAGATCCAATACCATGGTCGGGCTCTCAGATTGACACTCAGGCACCTAAGGCATGTATTTGGGCACCTGACTGCTGGTTTGAATGGCTGGGGGACAAACTGGGTGTCCAGTGTTAAAAGTGGAGTATGGACAACATCAGTTGGTAAGGGGAGGGTGTATACGTGAGAGACATTGGATGAACTGGTTGAAATACAATAAGATAACATGACCCAGACAATTTTCAAAAGATTTTTTAAAAAAATGTTTCTGTGTTCTTGTTTTATATGAAATTGGAAGTACTATACAAGAGGAACTGTTTTTTATTTTTTGTCTATTAAGATGCAACAAGGAACCAAGACTTCTGGGCTCTATTCCCTGATGGTGTCATGGGTTTACTGCATGGCCTTGGATTAGTTTTATAACATGCTCTGTGCCTCAGTTTGCCCATCTGTAAAATGGGGGATAATCCCACTCGCTGAGATGAGGAATCAGCAAAAATCTCCCAAGAAATATAAATGTCTCTGTGGTGTAATTAGCAGCACGTTCCCTGACTTGTACTCCAGGCTGGGACTTAAGGAGATCCAGGATAGTGGCAGCAAGCTGCACAAGCTGTGAGCTAAAGAGCCAGAGAGAACTGAAGGGTCTGTGTCCAGGACCTCAACAAAGAATACCTTGTTATGTTCAGTATAGCCAAAGCCTCTCTATTTCCTGCCGCATGAGACATCACAGGAGGAGGCTATGTCCAAATATTATGATATCTACATGAACGTTTTCAGGTTCACCTGTGTACGTGTGTATCTGCACATTCACTTGATAGTACCATGATCGCCTTTCTACAAAGTTGGCTCTTGGGGATATTTTTAAAATGTACCTCCTTTTAGCATCCTCCTTGCCCTCCCTCTCACCTTTCCTCCAAAAAGTGGTACTGGATTTTTGAAGACTCTTTTTCTTATTATCATATTTGACTTTGTACATCCTCTGTAACCATTTCTACCTCATTTTGCAACATATTGTACATGAAAGTATTTAATTCATGTCTTATTAATATCTGAAAAGAAATGCTTTTGAACTGTAATGGTCTACCTCAAAAAATACTGTATTTTAAAAAGAAAAGTATTACACAGTATTAAAGAGATAACATGAAAAACAACGTTTGGCTGCAAGAGCATGTAGTTTATTATTAATTACATCATCTCTCTCTCAGAAGGTTCTCAGTGGCATTTGGAATCGTCACAGTAACAGCGTGGAAATACGGCCAGGGAATCTGTACCCTATTGTGACAACTGGTCAGGGATTTTTTGACTAGAAGTTTTCCTACCCAAAAACGTTGCTTCAGCAGAACTGAATGTGTTTGTGGGAATTAGCTGGTTTTGACAAATTTACTCCGCTCGAAAACCTGTTGGAAAAAAGTTTTCACATTATCAAAATGTCCTGTTTCAACGTTTTAGAAACAAAACGTGAGTTTCCTGATTCAAAATGGTTCTGTTTTGAAATTTAAGCTAATTATAGTTAAATAAATTTTTAAAAAGGGTCAGAGATAAAGCATTTGGAAATGATCAGAATAAAAGTTTCAGTGGACCCAAACCACACATATGTTGGTTTGCAAAAAATTTTGAGATTATTATTTTTCATCCCAATTTGAGACGGAATTTTTTCTAAATCTCAAATATTTTCCCAGGACAGGGAAAGCCTTTCCTGCCCAGTTCTGTTTATTACACAGCTACTGCCCCATTACTGGAGAGGATCAGTACTTCACTTGTTTTTGGCAGTGCTGCCCTCTAGTGGCTAGAGGTCTACAGAGTCCTGTTATTGGCAATTAATGGAGAGTCTCCTTTGCAGCCGAACACTAGCTCTGTGATTTTTGGAGCAGGAGCCCTAGTATTCTGGTCACTAACACCGCACACCTGTGCGTGGTTTAACTGGTGACCATGTAGGTACACAGCAGCTGATTCCTTCCTTCCAGCACAGCAGGCTACAGAACTAGCACTCCCCGAATATGAGATGACCACAAGGGAGCTGCTTTGGGGTGTGGGACCAGACCCCTGGAGATCCTGCCCACCTGCTCTAGGGAAGTGCGTGCTGACTTTTGTGGAGCAGCAGTAAGGGGCACTGCAAAGTGTGTTGCTCCTCAGGCCTCCTTGACAGGGTGGCTTGGGGACCCTCTGCTCAGCCCCTGTCTCTCCGCTCCCAGAGCCGCCCTCCCCCCATCAAAGCAGAGCTTTGTCCTGTGTGAATGTCAAGGTGGGTCTCTCTTAGGAGATGATGGGGGCTCTGGAGGCAGAGCTGGTAAGCACACATGCAGATTCCTCGCTGTTCCTTCAGGGCACCCCATGGGCCAAGGCCCTTTCCCACCCTGGTTTCCCCACCAAGGGGGAACATGCTGGGGCAGGAACTGAGGGAAGCAGCTGGGAAGCTGTGGGGTTGTATAGGATGTTTGCAGCCTTGTTGGCCTCTGGATTTTATAGGAGTATCTTTGGGAAGAGAGCTCTCCAAGTAGGGCTGCCAACCCTCCAGGATTGTCCTGGAATCCCCAGGAATTAAAGATTAATCTTTAATTAAAGATTGTGTCATCTGATGAAACCTCCAGGACTATGTCCAACCAAAGTTGGCAACCCTCTCTCGCAGGGGTAGAGATCCTCCCCGCACCCTGGCTCTGGGAAGCTGAATGGTGGCAGCTGGAGGCCTGGCTGAGCCCAGGTGAGCTCGTCCCCTCGTCAGGCGCTTCCCTCCAGGCAGAGCAGAGCAGCCTTGCCTCTGGAGGAGAAGGGACTCTTGCTGGTTTCCCTCCCCTGGGCCTCGCTCTTTACTGGCTGCCCCGAGGAGCAGGGTGACCAGGACATGGCTGCTGAGGCCAGTCAGTTCCCATGGTGATGGGCACAGGCTAAAGGCGGTGGCAGGCCTCGTCCCCCAGTCAGTGGGGTGCTTTGCCCACCCGCCTCTGAGGCTGCTGCCTGCCCACTTTTGCAGCAGGCCAGGGTGGCAGGCGTTGGCCTGGCTCTGTGGTTGCCCTGGCACCAGGGCCTGGCCTGTGCTGCAGTCGGAGACCAGCTCCCTCCTAGGCTGTGAGCCCCCCTCCATCTTGATTGCAGCGGGACCAGGGCATGCCTGTCCACTTGCAGGTGAGAAATGGGGGGAGTCCGGGGAGACATGGGCAATCTCTGCTCAGGGGGATGCATCTGGGGTACTGGGTGAAGGCTCCCTCCACCAGGGAGAGGGGAAGGGAGCGCTTGGGGGTACTTATTCTAAGAAAAAGGTGAAACATCTGCAAGGAGGGTCTGGGGAAAGGGGCCTTTTGGCTGCAGAGCAAGGGGGCAGAGGGAGGCCTATTTTAACAAAGAAGGAGCTGCTGAGTGTGATATAAATGTCTAGGCAGGTGGGGGGGTCTCTCCATCTGGGATAGAGAATCGGGGGTCAGGGGGAATTGGGTGAAGTTTTTTCTCCCATCAGGAAGGGGAGGTGGGGGAGAAATCAGACATGGAGTAACGGACAAAAAAGTGTGTCTAATGAAGGGACAAGGTGATAGTCATGTGAAATATAGTCCAGAGGTCAGTCCCTCAGACATTGTGAAGTGTCCCTTAGCCCAGGAGAGATGGTCTTGTATGGACTGGGATTTTAAATTGTGCCCTAGCTTTCAAGGGAGCTGGAGGCAGCTCCTACCTAGAGGTTGTTCCTGAGAATCCAGACATGCTTGTATAGAATACATATGTTGCACCTACCCTGTATTCCAGGGAGCTTTCACCTAACAGGTTGGGGGGGGGGGGTGTTTATATGAAAAAAAATACAATATCTCTAGGTACATAGTGTTTAAGCTCCATTTAATCTAAGCACCATACGAATGCATCCAAAACTACATCTACACACAGAATTATTTTGTGACATCTGTGTTGCGTATCTGTGTGTCTGGTAACGTCTTTGTATTCGGTATTCCTTTTCACAGCACAATCTCAAACTGGATTTGTAGCACAATTCTCATTTTGAGGCTCAGTACTAGTACTTCCCACCAGATGTTTGACTTCTGGAGGTTTTATATCACTTTAAAATGGTCTTCCAGTAGCTGGTATAAGTTATCTTGAGTCTATGGAATCTCTTCCTTTTTTTTTAAAGATGCTCTGTATGTTCTCAAAATAGCTCACAATCAGCTTAACCTAACAAATTAAGTGGTATGAATTTCAAGTAAATGTGCTCGCTTTGTACTGAGTAACTTTCAAAATGTCTGTATTTTTGTTTAATTCACTGTTCTTGTATAGAATATTGTAGCTACACACCCTAGTGTAGACAGACTCTCAATCCCAGTTGCTGTTAACATCTGATACCCCATGTCACAGATACTAGTGATTTCCTAGTTCTGCCCTAGGTGGTGGTCTTCTGCGTCTCCAGGCACTTTCCCTGTTCTGGGTGCCTTCTCTGCTATTCAAACAGCATTGGAGAGGTTTTGTGGGGAGAGGATCCTTTTGTATTCTCATTTTCCCCACTGCCAGAAACAAATGCACACTCTTGTGAGATTGGAAGAAAAACCCATAAATATACCAGCATACATGGATCAGGGAGCCCAGAGAATGGCGAGGCTATGAGCAATTGATAGAAACATTTCACTAGCATGAGACAATGCAGCTAGAGAGAGCTCATGGCTGCATTGGGGACCCGGGAATGCCAGATGTTGAAGGTGAACTTTTCTAAACAGAAGCAGGGCCCAATTTCAAACGGAAATGTGTTAATGTGAACTAGGTACCTTTTAGTTTCCGCCAGCAGCATCCACATGGGGCAGCAAGAGCCAGACTTTCAGTGTGCTCTGCAATTCACACACCTGTAGTTCACGGGGCAGGGCAGCATAGACAAGCCCTTAGTTATTGCAATTCAAACTATTCTATTCCTGCTTCTGCTAGGGCTCAAATATCTGCCTCCAGCTGGGGGCCCCAGCTTCAGTTTCTGGTAGAGTAGAGCCAGACTTAAGGATTCTGGACTGTTATCTTTATTCAGACGCCTTGGTATCAGCCCAAGCAGAGAGGAGGGCTGGCTTTGTGATCAAGATGCTCACCTCCCAAGTACCTAGGATTATGGAGAGGCCCCAGATCAGGAACTACATCAGCCTTGGTTGCTGCAGACAGTTTGGTGTATCTGGAGTAATTCCGCACGGATTGATGCTACTATCCCCAGATCCCTTCTGTCTTTTGAGTGCCCTTATAGAAAATTTGGAGAGATGCTCATGTTACTTTTTCAGCCATGTAAGAGCCATTGTGTGTCTTGAGGTGCTTCACCCTTTTAAACGATGAAGTGTTTCTCTGAGCAGCTGCTGGTGGCAGAGGATCAAGAGTTGATGAGGGGGAGGGGCAAGTTTAATTAGAGGGCTATCTCTATTAATAATGGCATCTACAGTATTTACGATGTCCATTAAAAGTCCATAATGGGGACTGAAAAGAGAGAGGTGTGGGGAGGGGAAATTTCCTCGTGACATTTTATTAGAGTTTCCATCAAATTAGTGTTAACAGATTTGGAATGGATGAAGCCCTTTGACAGCCTTGTAATATTCTCATTAGTACTAATGAAAATCAAGCTGGAAGCCTCTGGATGTTGACAGTCTGGACAGGGTCTGTGTGACCTGAGCTAAACCTCTCCGGATATGTCTACACAGCAATTAAAAACCCACAGCTGGCCCAGGCCAGCTGGCTCAGGCTAAGAGGCTCTTTAATTGTAGTGTAGATGGTCGGGCTGGAGCACAGGCCAGCCACGGGTGTCTAACTGCAGCGTAGTCATGCCCTCCGTGAACTGAAGTCCCCGAGATCTTCTGAACATTGCCTGCTGCAGTCTGATCTCCAGCTGGATGCATCGGAACAGCAAAGCCTCTTGCTGATTTTCTACCCTCTCTCCCCTTTCCCTCAACATCTTCTTACTTCAAGCCGTGGTAGAAGTTAAGTGTGGTGTATCTGTATGTACTCACACCCTGAGCCGTCCGCAGGGTTTGAACTGTGGACCTTTTGTATCCAAACCCAGGCCACTTGTGCAAAAGGATTAAGAGACCAAGGGGTGAGGTAACATCTTTTATTGGACCAACTTGTGCTGGTGAGAGAAACAAGCATTTGAGCCACACAGAGCTCTTCTTGAAGCCTGGGAAAGGTATTCAGAGGCCAGGTCTACACGACCAATTTGTATCAATATAACTGAATCACACAGGGGTGTGAAAAATCCACACCCCTGAGTGATGCAGTTAGACCAGCCTAACCCCCAGTGTAGAGCTTCTCCCGTCAACATAGCTACTGCGCCTCTCGCAGGTCTTCACGTAAGTGCTGCATCAATGCAGCTGCACCAGTGCAGTGTTTCAGGTGTGGACCTGTCCAGAGTGTCGCAGCTAAATACAAGATCGAACAGATAGCTTAGCATAAGTAGTTAGCACGTGTTCCAAGGGGCTGTTAGAGGTGAAGTGGGCCTTTAACACGTCTGGAGTCACAGGACAAAAAGGAGGGCCAGTGGGTTACAGATTGTTGTAATATGCCATAAATCCAGTGTCTTTATTAAGACCATGATTTTTATAGTGTCTAGCAAAGTTATGAATTTAAGCTCCTAGGCTCATCTTTTGAAAGTGTTGTGCAAACTTCCTCATCCTCGAAGGACACTGGATTTATGGCGTATTACAACCGTCTGTAACCCACTAACCCTCCTTTTTATCCTATGACTATGGGGTGTTAACAGACCACTTCGCTTTGAATGGTCCCCTAGAACATGTGCTGACTACTTATGCTGAACAATCTGTTGGATCTTGTATTTCGCTGCGACACTCTGAGGCCAGGTCTACATTCTAGACCTACAGTATATCGGTATAACTACATCACTTGGGGTCTGAAAAATCCACACCCCTGTGCAACGTACTTGTACCAATCTAACCTCCCCGTGTAGATGGCTTCGCCTCTTGGGGAGGTGGATTAACTACCCTGGTGGGAGAAGCTGTAAAAAACCCACCTCTGTGAGGGGAGTAGCTCCCAGCGCTGGGGCACTGTTTACACTGGCGCTTTACAGTGCTGAAACTTTCACCGCTCAGGAGGGTGTTTTTTCACACCCCCTGAGCGAGGGAAGTTTCTGCGCTGTAAGTGGCAGTGTAGACAAGCCCTAATATTCTGGGACCAAGGTGGCTACAACAGCACTGCATACAAAAGGATTAAGACCATTAGGCAACAGTGGTAGGTAGCAGGCAGGTATCCTCTATGGATCGGTGATGGGGGGTGGAGGGGGTGCTCATTCATCTGTGCCACACTTCTTGTAGAATAAAAACATGCGGCAACTGGTCTGCTAGCTTATAGAATTGTCCTCGCCCCCTATAGAAAAGTGATCTCATCACACCCAGCATGCAAAGCTATTCTGTGCAGAAGCATGCTGGCATGCTTTTCTTACCTCTTCCTCTTCTTTATTTGCGTAATTTCACTGAGACTCTCACTGTAAAGCACACGGGATTTGGCCCCATGACAGTGTGCTCCTCAGCATGGTGACAGTGTCTATAGCATGCAATGCAGAGCACGCTGTGTCTGCTCTCAATCAATTAAACAAAACCTTGCCTACCCTGAAGGATTATTCATGAACTAAGTGCTAAGAACAGTAGTAAGTAACTCAATTATCTGAATGTAATAGGCAGGATTCAAAATTGAGTCACACTTTATATTAAGGTTCCATTTGATAAATAGTTCATAAAGGGTTAATAAATGACTAATGGATATTTTAGTGAATAATCAACGGTTATAGAACCCTATAGGTTGCTTGTAACCATCTACTTACATCTCTAACATCTACTAATCCATTTATTAACCCTTTAAAAACCATTTGTAAATTGAATCTTAGTATAAAGCGTAACCCAAAATTAATTCAGATAAATCTGTTGCTGGGGCCAGGAGTGTGGAGTTATTGGATTGTCTCACCTCATCCTTAGCATGGAAGCTCTTTGGGGCATCCGCTGTCTCCTTGTTACAAATGTGTACAGTGCCTAGCACAATAAGGCCTTGATCCTCCGTTGGGGCCTTGAGGGGCTACTGGAATAATTCATAACTATGTGAGAGGAAGGTGGCAGGGTTTATAAATTCAGCAGAAAGTAGGAAGCAGGTTGTCTCCCTCCTGCAGAGGAGGAATTTGGTGCAGAGTTTTCCAGGAAACCTCATCTGCGTTGAGTGTGAATTTTAGGACAGTGTTCCCAGACCCCAGTGTTGTTGCTGAAGTTCCCAGATCTAATTCAACCCCAACCACCGTGGTATTGGTGCTGGGACAGATACATAGTATGAGTCGCTTCCCTATCCCCCTCCCCCTCCTTGTTAATCTCTTGACTGCGATCTGAGTGGAAGTACAGGGAGTGCTGTGTTGGATTTCAGGGGCCTCCCTGCTCAGCCGCAAGCAGGGAATGTTTGTTTTCATTCCCTAGCCAGGGAGTAGCTAAAAGGGGTTTCCATACTGAAACCAAGTCCCTGTGTGTGTGTGATAGGACCCAGCAGGATAATAGGAAAGTGCGTTCCTTTCACGCAGACAGGAAATCCTCCGTCTACCATGCAGGAGGGCAGAGACAGTCAAACTCCTCAGAAAAAGAGTCTAAGGGCCTGATCCTGAGAGGGGCTGAGCAGCTGCACCTCCCCAAGGTGGGGCCTTAAAACAGGTCCAGCAGGTAGCTGGTTATTCATCGTGGGTGACGTAGGTTGAACCAATGTCTGATTAATTATAAGAGACCATTGCCCTTCTAAGCTGTGGCAGTAAGGGCATCTCCCGTCTGAGCGGGGCTCACTGTCTGTCTCACCTTGAGACACAGCTGTGGATCGTAACTGAACTTCCAGCAGTTCAAGCTACTAGGTTTTCATGTATTTCATAAGTCAAAGACCGATCGTTAGGCACAAAGTATCTAGCATGAGAGCCACAAGGTGGTTTTGCTTTCTGTAATAGAGACAGGCTCTCTGTGTGGTCCTGATTTAGGGAACAAGCTCAGTGCGGATCTGCTGGGGTTCATCTTGTGTATTCTTGGCTCGTTCTAAGCACGTGCACGTGTGAGAGAGTATTAAAATATTATCACCCGAAACACTACAGTCTCACACTTGCAAGCTATCGTGTAGGGTTCTGTAGTACTTTTATTTTTTTTTAAAAGATGCTGCTGGCTGGGAAATACTCCTGGTTTGCACACCAAGGAATTAGTGGGGTCAATATTGTTGCTGACAGGGAAACTTGCTGTTAAGTCTCTGGAGACTCCAGGTCAGAGTTTTCAAGTGCTTGGCACCCACAATTGGAGCCAAATTTTCAAAAGAGCTTAGATCAGCTCTTAGGGGCAGATTTTTCCGAAGTGTTACAATGGGCACTGCTGGATGCTGAGCACTTCTGAAAATCTGACTCCAGTTGTGGGTGATCAACACGTGAAAATCTGACCCCCTGAGTCTGATGCATTGTTTTTGCCTGGAGAACAAGTTGGACAGGAATTAATGGACCAGGGCTGAGGAACAGATGCCGTACTCTGCATTTCATGCATGCTCCAGAACATGACTAGTTCCAGAGCAAGTGTCATCACACTGAACTCACTGATACCAGGTTCTGGCTTCCCTGTTGGATCATCTGGTATTGACAGTCCGTAATATAACCACATATGTTCATTGACATGTGCTGAAATCAATATCAAAATACTGATCCAACAAGTAAATACTAATCAAGGTGTGGTTGATGCTAATGCCAGTAGTTAAAAACAATGGTCAAAACAGGGCTCATGTGAGTAATGTTTTGAAATTCAAGTTGATCAAGCATTTTCTGCCTGGTCTGAATCACTTTATTTTATGTATTAGGTCTGAACCAAAACCTTGGCTCTGAAACCCTTTTCTACCCTCTACTCACTAAAGTTTGACTCTGGGTCTGAACTTTACATCCTGGGGACCAATGTCCAGTTATTTCATACAGTGCCTTAGCATTTCCTGTTCTGATTCAAGCTGAGATCTGAGAGCACTGGGGAAGATACAGGAGAACATCAGCTGTTTTGGTTCACGAGAAGTCTTTTCATTTCATGTAGGTCTGAGCTTCTAGGTTCAGTCTGTGGGGCCTGGTTTGAACTTTGAGTTAAAACCAACCAAATTTGGCCTGGGTTTGCATGGAAACTGGCCAGAATCGCAGAGCTTTGTCTGCAGCGAGATGTCTAATTCTAGGGCCCTGAAGGAGATGTGGGGAAACTTCTCTTGTATGGCAGCTCCCTCTCTCTGGATCTAAAAGGGAGCAGGGGGGCTTCGGGAAGTAGCATCACAAGTGTGAAGGTGCAGAGCTATAGCGCTGCATCTGGACCAGGAGGAGATAAGACTGCAGTGGGAATTCATCCCTTCTCTGCAACCACTTTGGCTGCCTACATCAAAGACTATCCCTAGAGCAGGGGCCTTATAGACAAGATGCAGAGCAGACCCAACAAGAAGCTGCTAGGGCAGAGGGGACATGGCGAGGTTGTGCTTGTGCCCTGACTATTCTGCAGTAATGCAGTGGCTCTTAGAGAGCTTCCTTCTCTCCTCTGGCAGAACAGTGAGGGTACCCAAACCTGTGAAGGAAAGAACAATACATTACCACCTATCTGGGAGGTGGAATGCAGTTGGTCAGCTGTCTCTCAAAATCTAAGCAGCACTCTGCTTCTATAGGAACTAGGAATAAGGGTTTCACTATTTCTTTGCATTACCACTTGTTTGTTATCTGTGATATGGTTTTGCAAACCTTTTGCAAGGCTAGCACGAACCCTGTAGTAAACTTGTAACTAGTTTATTATCTTGTTTAGACCATTGCATTCCAAAAGTCAGCAAAGCCTTAGAGACATCCTGCGTCAGCTATAGCTTGGTGCATAGGGTATGTTAGCTAAGCATCAGCAAAATTGTTTGTTCTTCTTCTTTGGAATGTTTCTGAACACTGAGATTATAATTTCACATTTCACCTTGATTAAACAATGTAACAAGTAAAAAGCATTTTGGAGGAGCTTAACTATGAATTATATTTGTTAGCCAATATCATATGTTTTATATAACATTCAAAACCTTACCTTTCTCTTATCTGACTCCATACATATTTTGTAAAACCAAAGTGTCTATAGTTGCCAAGCGTAGCAGAATATCTAAAGACTAGAGAGTTGACTGTATTTCTTATTCTTCTGTTGTATACAGAGAAAGGGTCATGCAAAGGTTGCAGCCCCTAACTATAGTTCAGTTTTAGTGTTCTAATCCAGTATTCTAAAATATAATTAGGCCTGGAAGGATTAGATTTGTCGATAGAATTTGATTTCAGCATCCAGACACAAACCGACAAATTTTCCATCAGTAATCGAAATCTGGCAGAGTAAGAAAATGCTGCTTGAGAACGTGGAGTACGATTTAAGGATATTTACACGTGATGCTGACAATCTGTGTTTTAACGGTTAAAAACCT
Organism: Natator depressus; assembly: GCF_965152275.1. Lineage (NCBI taxonomy): Eukaryota > Metazoa > Chordata > Testudines > Cheloniidae > Natator > Natator depressus. The sequence continues at coordinate 869,526 of NC_134253.1, read as the reverse complement.
TTAACTTGAATCTCAACATCTGCTGTCATTAAATCATTGGCTGATACCCCCTGTAATTTCCTATGATTGGGAAAATGGAAAGAAATAAAATTGGGCGGGGGGGGGGGGATGGCAGGGGAAGAAATGCTTAAAACCCCGAATTCTGGGCAGCTGTGAAGATTTAAATTGATAAAAATAAAAACTGATTTCTGCCAAGCTTAAATACGATGCACTATACTCATTTACTTCCTTGTTTTGATAACATAACTTTTTCTAAATCACACTTCTAGCTACATTAGTAATTCCCATACTTTGAGTGATATATCTTGCTTGTGAGCTGAATGCCTCTAATTCAGTTAGCAAAGCCATTTACCTTACTTGTAACCATTCTATCTGTGAGAATTAGTTTCCTAGTATATCTGTTTACAAGAATCTGTTCCACAAACCATAATAAAGTTTGCTCCTTATCTGGTACAGCATTTAGCAGTGTACAGTTTTGAAAGCTGGGCTTTTCTATTTTGCCTTTGGCCTGACCGCAAACACCAGGAGGCCTTGGCTTACTTCAGTCAACAGCTCAGGTCACCAGCCCGGAGAAGGAACTGAAGCAACTATCTGGGGAGAACAACACAGATCGTCCTGCCACCAGCAAGGCGTTATCTGCACAGAGCAGTGCAAAGAGGTCCTAATACAATGGCTCGAGATGGAAGTAGATGTAATGTACTGGAACCATCTCTCCTGAGCTCTCCTCCAGATTGGGAGCCCCGACATCTTCAGGGATCTGGGTGAGAACTTGAATCAGGACCCTCAGGCTAAGGAGGAACTTCTGACCTCTTCAGTGCTGCTGGAGGAGAAGAAATATCGAGAGAAAAGCCAGCGCAGCAGAGCTCAGAGTGCCAGGGAGGAAATCTTGCAGGAGAAGCTGCGATGGCAAAGATCTCTTCATTGAGAGAAGCTGCTCTCTCCTTACAAAATGAATTGGTATAAATGTAGGTCCTGTGACTCATGGCTTCCTAAGAAGATTTTTCTCAGGTTTGCTCCTCCGGCTTCTTGCTATTTACCTCACTTTTTGGATCTCAGATCAATAAGTCTTCATTCCTGAACTTTACACACACCCTGCCTGGCTCCCGCATGTCACCCGTGGCCTTGGAACCATATTTCCCGTGCAGACTGGGAGGATATTTTGGGTGAGGAGAGGTGAAGATGTGTCAGACAAGGACAGATCTGAAGAAGAATTTGAAAACTGGAACACCCTGGAGCTTTTGCTAGAAGAAGCAGAACCAGTAAAATGACTCCATTTGGGAAGCAGGGTCCCGGGGGTTTTGATAGATCGTCCTTGAGTATTAAATGGCACTACATTTTTAAAGCGCCTTTTCTTCGTTTCTCTTAAATTTCAAGCATGATTAACCCATTCGTGTATTCAAGATACCAATAATTCCCCTTGCCTCATGCAGCACAAGGTCAGAACCTGCATGGGAGCCCCCAAGAGCAGTTTAGTCACTGCCAGAAAGGGGGGTTGGTTATTCAGCAGGAATAGCTGAAGTCTTTCTCTGTCAGTACCAAACCCATATTTCAGCATGGTGACAGCAGGAGCTGTTCTGAGGCAGGGCTCTGGCTTTCATCCAAGTCCCTGGGGTGAGGTTTTTAGTAACCATGAATTGCTAGGATCTTGGTTTAAAGATCCCATGGTGCTTTTTGGGATGGAAACTTTGGTGTCCTGGCTGCATTCCACCATGAATAATGTGCCCCCCACAACTCCCTTGGAAGCATCAGTTGAATAAGGTATCCCTCACTTCCTGTGCTAAACTATTTACACAGCGACTATGTCCTCCCCTAGAGCTGGGAGAAGTGATCAGTGACCGTAAGCCCCTGGCCTACTTCACAGGTGGAGATCAGAGAGCCCAAGAGTCCTGGCTCCCAGGCCCTGTGCTCTGACAGCTAGATCATACTTAGGGCCTCTGAAATCTGCCCTGTTTTTTCTTGACTTTCTCCAGGAGTCAAGTTGGGTTTTAAAGGATAATCTGAGGTACAGGGTTGGAGCCAGGACTCCTGGGTTCTGTTCCTTGCTCTCCCACAGACTGGGGAGTCACTTCTCTTTCACCTGCTGATAGACAAGGATAGTGCTGAGCTGGAGACCTTCCCAGGGGCCAGGTGAGAACTAGAATTCACTTGTTTTGTAGAGCACACCGCTCCTGGGAGTGCGGAGGATGTAAAGCCGGAGAAACTCTTGTCTGGAGCTGTGTTGCCACCTTGTGGCATAAGCACTGTGACTTTGAGGCTAAGGATAATTAAACTACGCACAGGTGCGCCACTCACCGGCCGCTTTTCTCCAGCTGTTGCAGATCTTCCCTTTGTTCTGCACCAGTTTTGGATCCGGAAAGGAACATGCGTGCGCGCCCCCCCTAATTTGGGGAAGGAGCGCCGTGTGGTGCTGAGAGCAGTGGTCAGGGATGGAGGACTCCTGGGTGTTTTATTCCCAGCTCTGGAGGGGAGAACCGCATTTCCCTGCTGCCCCTGTGTGGGCTCGGGGCCAGGGCCGGAGGGAAGAGCTCTTCAACCTGCCACTGCCCCTCCACCCGCTCGTGGAGCGAATAGCACTAGCGGGTGTGTGAATGTGCAGATGGCATCTCTCTGCTGGCGCAGCTACGTGTGGGCAGGAAGCTCCACGAATGGGCGGCCCCAGAAGTAACCCCCGGGAGGGAGCTGGGGACATACCCGTTGGCCTGTTCTGCAGCATGATTTTGCTTTGCTTGAGACCCTGAAGGAACGGGAGAAAGGTGACCCGCCCAAGACGGGGTAATCTGTGTAATTAGTGGGCTGTTTGTCATGCGGACATGGGTCTTGCATGCCAAAAGCCACTGGAAGCGCCTTCCGAACCTGCTCCAAGTTTGCTGACCTTTCTGATCCTCGGCGGATGTTAGCTGAGCTCCGTCTGAGTCTGCGGGCTTGTTACAGACACCCCGCAAACTGCGTCTCCAAATGGGTCACTGGCTCCAACACACGACGCATGGTGCAAACTGTCTTGGTGTGGAGGGCAGCAGGACCCCGGGGCACAGAGGCTTGCATTGCCCAGTTGATACGGGAGTGGTGCCTGGGGGGGAAGGGGATAAAGCGGAGAACTGAAGGGGCGGAGTAGAAACGGGACTGCCATGTGTGACATCAGTTGACGCTCCAGGTTCTAAATTCCACACGGCGCCACGCTCCCCACCAGCTGAGCAGGGAGAGGATCCGGTAACTCCTTCCACTCCTTTACATTTCCACCCACACCGGGATACAAATGCAAGCCCACAGTGCCAGGGCCCATGTCGGGCACTGCTGGCCGGGAGCCCACCGCTTTATGCTGGCAGAGCAGGGAACAGGGGCCTGACCACCTGGCACATTCAGGGCCAGTATTTGCACCGTCCCACCAGCTTGTGCTGTGGTCATGGCAGGCCATGCAAAGAGGGGGGTGGCTGTTCAAGACACTCCAAACCTTGCCAATAGAAGGGCCCCATGATTAACCACTGACCCTCTTCTATCGTGTTTTTTGTGAAACTCGGGAGTGCAGGAGCTGGATCTGCAAAGAGTTAGGTGCCTCGATCCAAAATTCAGGTGCTCAAAACCCCTGCTCAGCTGCTGCCTAATCTTGTTGCCACCTTAGCTTCCACTGGTGGGCGTCCTTGAATGCTCGCTGGGGCAGAGAGCGAGTGTGAGCGACTATAGCCCGGGGTGGAGACGTGAGTTCGAGTCCTCGAGCCAGGCAGAACTCGTGCTGGCTGCGTGTGCTAATGACAGGGCAGCCCATCCCCTTGCTGTGCGGGTGGACGTGGACTGATCCGTTTTAGGCATCTCAGGTTGGGGGTTGGAATGCGGAGTCGGTCTCCTGCCCAGGTCTAGCCCAGAACTCCTTGGCCTGTGCTGATATTCTCTCTGCTCAGGGTCTGGGCCCCGTTCTCCCGTGATGTTTGAGACCGTAGGAGTCGGACTCCTCTTGCTGGTTACCTGTGGCTCCTGCGAGGACACAGCAGCGGATGACATAGGCGTGCACATGATGGGCCGCATATCCGAGCTGCTTTCCCCGGAGGAATGTCGTGAGTTCTACACCCAGATCACCGGCCCCGAGGAGAACACGGAGGAGGCGCTGGAGCGACTCTTGGAGGCGAAGAACCCGCTCCGCTCCCGCCGCCGGCGGGACATCGTCCGCGCAGAGCTGTGCCGAGATGTCCTGACCCGGTGGCTCGGGGCAGAAGGCGATTCGGTGCCCTGGGACCGTCTCTCCCGAGCTCTCCGCCGGACTGGGCGCCCTGACATCTCCCAGGAGCTGGGCAAGAACTTGAACCAGGACAAGAACCTCGAGCTGAAGCGGAATGTGGAAGAATATCGCAAGGGGGTGGAACATCTGGCCGCCTCGCTCCTGCTGGAGGAGGATGAGAAACATGGAGAGACAAACCAGCACAGCAGAGCTCGGCGAGCTGGGGGGAAATCCCGCAGGGGGAGCGGATTGATGCAGGAAGGCTGGGGTGACCTCGACCTCCTCATCGAAAGGAAACCACTCCCTCCGTACAACAGGAGCCTCTTTGAATGGATCAATCCGGTGGCTTCTGGCTTCATCGGAGGGTTTTTAACCTCTTTCGTCCTCATGGCGCTTGCTATTTACTCCTTCCTCTGGACCCTGAGCCGAGACTCCATGGAGATTTCTCATCATAGCCCAGGGCCCCTGCCTGAGCATGCTGCTCACAACCCCTTGTTTGAGAATGACCTCAACTATGCCTTGATTTTAGATGAAGACTTAGGGGACAGTTTGGATGGGGATGCTTCCGATGACACCAGCTTTGAAGGGGAGCCGTAATTTGAATCTGAAACTTTTCCATCAACAGCTCCATGGGGCACAATCAATAAAATGCTCCTGTTTATGGAATCGAGCCCAGGAGTGGGGTCTGGTTTATATATAAATGTGTGCAGGGGGGTGAGATTGCAAAGTGGCTTCAAACGCCAAAGCCTGCTTCCCCCCTGCTATCTTGTGAGAACTTCCAAAGACTTAAATCTTCCTGCTGTGGATCATGAGCCAACCACTAGCTAACTATGGTGGGGGGGAAGCTCAGGAGAAACTTCCCTGGGGGAGAAGGAAGGCTATCCCACATCTGTCCCTGCAACATTTCTTGCACCTTCTTCTGAAGCATCTAGTAGTGACTACGGTGGGAGATGGGACACTGGGCAAGATGGACCTCGGGTCTCTGAGTCTGGTCATTCTTATGTTTGCAGATCCCTTACTGTTACTGTCTATTCCACCACTTGTCACAAGATGCCACTGTGCCCTAAGGAACAGCGACCTAAACTAGCTTATAAAGTCAGCCGCCCAAGGGCTCAGGGTAGGATCAGCTTGCCAGAGCAGGACCACACCATCACTGTGAGCTACTTACCGGCCTCCTTTGCTGTCTGCAGTTCCAGAGCTTGTCTCTTCCCATCGCTGGCGGAGCAGGAAAGTCTGTATTTCCCTATCCCTCCCCTAATCACTGCTGCTGTGCCTTTTTCAGACAGGAAGGAAGGTAACCAGGCTGTGCTGCCCACGGTTTTAGAAACAAGGGAGAGACAGTCCATACATTTGGGATATGGGAAGATATAGGGGTTGGCTGCAAGGGACAGGGAGCTTTGGTCTACCCGCTGCTTTCCCCTGCAGCACTCACAAGCTGCCCCTCTCATCTCTGCTTTGTGGCAGAGCTGGACCAAAAGGATGAGAGGAAAATGAGGGTTTCCTGCAGGGCCAGCTCTTTGCTAAATCTGGGGAGGGAACGCATGGGTAGCTGTACAATAATGTTTGATGTAATATTTGCCCAGCACATAAGAACCGCCAGACTGGGTCAGACCAAATGTCCATCTAGCCCAGTATCCTGTCTGCCGACAGTGACCAATGCCAGGTGCCCCAGAGGGAATGAACAGAACAGGGCAGTTATCAAGTGATCCATCTCAAGTGTCCACTCCCAACAGAGGTTTAAGGGCACCTGGAGCATGGGGTTTTGTCCCTGACCATCCTGGCCAATAGCCATTGATGGACCTGTTCTCCATGAACAGATCTGTTGTTTTGTGAACCCAGTTATAGTTTTGGTCTTTACAACATTCCCAACAAGTGAATTGCACTGTATTAATCTAACACCTGCTCCTGCCCTGGGCACCAGTGACACAGGTTTAAAGCTCATGCAAAATTCACATGAAACTGAAGAGCAGAGGTATGCTGAAATCCCATCCTGATCCCAAATAGTCCCCACCTCTATTGTGGCCTTTCCTACTCTGTCCTTGGGGGATGCAGGTGGTGCCTGAATGCCATCAAAGCCAGGCCCTGCTGCTCCAAGAATGAGACACGGAGCTCTCCCAGAGAACGTCCCAGTGCCTCTGGATCTAGCAGTCTAATATGTCCCGGTGGCTTCGGTGTTGGATGGGGAGAGAGGAGATTTAACCTCAGGTATTTGGTACCTGAATCAGCAGAGTTTATGCCCGGCAACGGGCTTCATGCCAAGAAACCCCTGTGCTTGATTAGTGCCAGGGCTGATCCCCCGGCACCTCTGGGCTTGACAGTTCCTAACCCTGGCACCTCTGCAGCAGTTATGAATGTAAAACATTGCTTGAGCCCCAGCACCTCTTTCATTGCAAACTAAGCCCTGAGAAACCCGTAGAACCTGGTGCAAACTGGGGACTTGGCTGGCCCCTTCTATATTAGCACAGGTGTCTCAGCTTCTATGCAGTTTTCCAGCAAACTGGTTTTCAAGAGCCCAAATTAAGAGTTTTGCTGGAGTTGGTTTGCTGGGCAGTCCCTCAGGAATGGTGCAGTCCAGGCAGCTCTTAACAACTGGTGGTCGACTCTGCTCCTTATTCCCCTTCCGCTGTACCAATCCTGTCCCTTAGCAATCTCTGAAACGCAGGCCATAGAATCTAGATCCTGATATTGTCTTTCTGCCATGCAGAGAATTGATCTGGAAGGACTTGTACCCTAGTGCATGATGGCAAAGAGCTAGTTCAGTCATCCTGCCTCCCTCTTATGGTATTGATCTGGAGCTATCGGCGAATCCTCCTGAGGGGAGTTTGTGGTGGGAGATTGCTCTGCATCTGAATGGCCTTAGGCTGGGATCATGCACGTTCCCACATGCTAAGAACAGTCACTTGTGGTCAGTACTCGGGCTGGGTGATGCCTAAGAAATGCAGGGGCAGGTAGGAATTAGCATTGGTGATTCAGTAGTGAGAATTCCTTGTGGGTTGTTTTTTTTTCCTCCCCTCTGAGGGCTGTGAGAGCATCACTGAATACTGGCCCTCTGGATGAATGCCCCACTGTGGCACTAACCGTTCCATGCTACCTTTTGAGCTGGGAGATAAGTAAGGTTTTAAATAGTTGCAGTATTTTTCACACCAATAGTGTGTCTTGGCTATTTCCAGAGCCCTGGCCAGCTGGCATATGGCTAGCTGCATCTTCCCTTCTCTCACTCACTCACACCCCAAACTAATGTCCCTGTGCCCCTGACCTCACAATACCCAGGGTAGGGGAGCGCAGTAGGGTGTGTGGCTGGAGCATTCTGTGCTCCAGTTGTTCTGGGGTCTGGACGGCCTGTAGGACGCTACGGGAAATGCTTGTAAGTTTGTGCTCCTAGGGGCTGCTTGCTTGAACTTCTCCTCAGAGCAAAACTGGACCCTGGACCGGACAGGATTTGGGCAGTGCAAAGTCACCTTTACTTCTCCCCTCAGACTCACCTGGGGCTAAGGCTCCTGAAAAGACCTTGGTGTTTGTAAAGTGCTTTGAGATCCTCAGCTACAGATGTGCTAAAAGCCCCTCGCACTTGTCAGGCTCCTGGGGCTCTAATCTAGACTCCTTTCCACGGTGACAAAGCCACCCAAAGAGCTTTGTGCTTTCCTAGCCCCACCTCCTCCCGCTCACCTTGGCACTTGCTGGGCCGGCACCGTGCCTGTTTGTGCCCTTCCAGCTCTCTGTCCACTTCGTTACAGAACAGCCACAGAGACACAGAGGCAGCGACCTGTGTGCTGGAGACGCTCGGCTGCTCACATGAGCAGGCGCATGCTCAGTGGGCTCTGGGGACAAATTAGGACTGTGCTGATGGAGCCAGATTCCTGGTTGCCCTGCACCTTGGGCACCCATCGTTTCCTGTAGTGCATGGTGGGTGTAACACGCTGTTTGCTCAGAATGATTGCCTTGTATTTCCACTTCTCACTGGTGTAAATGACAACCCAAGGTGCAGGGCACAGAGACTCAAACCCCTGGGGGCCGGAGGGGACCTGCTTTCAGCATGGTGCTAGAGATCTGGCTGCAGGCTGGTTTATCACACAGCTGAGGGCAATTGGCTTCACTCAGCAGAGTTAAGACTAGAATAAAAAATCGAGAAAGCATTCGGTCATTAACGAGGTGCGTTAGGGAGAGATCACCCCTCTTCCCACTCTTCTTTAGAAGTGGAATGTGACCTCTTTCTGGACGCAGGACGGCGATGGGCCGGGGGTCTGATTTGGGATGGCAGGCTAGGAGATGCGGCAGGCCAGGTGCAGCAGGCTGTGTGGACTGCAGCTTTGACCTGGAATGAAGTTTTGCATGAATTCAGATGCTTCCAGGCACATTTACTCATCAGCCAGAATTTCAAAAGAGCTGAGCACCCAGTAGCTCTCCTATAGGCAACTAAATATTCCCAGTGGGGCAGGGCTGGGAGCAAGCACTTGTGAAAATCTGGCCTGTGTGGGCTGCTAACACCCTGAGTGCTCCGCCTAAGCTGTCTGCATTTGGCCTCTCTAAAGACAGTGACTACTTAGAAATTTTAACTCTTAGTCTCCCAATGTCTCATTTCCCTCCTGTCTTTGAAATGGACCCTCTCCTATTAGCCTCCTTCCCACAGGGGCTTCACGACTGTCTGCAAAGGGTTGGGGCACCTTAGGCTAAACCCTCCCGGAACAAGTAGCATGCTGACTCACCATCCTCCCGCACCCTGGCCCTTTCGACTGGCTGCCCTGACACTCCCCAACCCAGCCCCCTGCCCTTTAGACTTGGGTGATTTAGTATCTGATTCAGGGCTCACTTAGAGGCGTGTCTGTGTGTTTGATTCATTGCTGCTTCCCAGAATGCTGACCTCATTGTTTGTGTTCCCAGAACTGTAATGACTCTGGACCTTAGCACTGATTGATTGCCCTTCCGGCAGCTGCCTGCATGGAAAGGGCAAACTCCACCGTCCAGAAAGCCATGGCTTGGTATAGCCCCAACTCCTGGTTAGCCAGGCCCTAGGCAGAGCGATCGTTTGGAGAGTAACATCCACTCCACACAGCTGGTTTGCCTGGGAAATATCTCTGTCCAGGAGCAAATCCCTCATGCCGAGTCTCTGTTTAGACTCCAATCTGCTCAGCATTAGGGGGAGTGGAGCTGCTCCATGTGCACACACACTTCAGGACCCTGCAGGTTTTGGAGACAGCGGGAGGCAATTAGCTTCCTCTCCCCTAAAATCTAGTCTGATGTCTAGATCTGACAGCTCAGTGAGGCTGTTTCCATGGCGTCCCCAAGAGTACCACTAGGGGGTGCTGCTGTGTGCACAGGCAACAGCGTAAGCCACACGTGGGGGCAACCTGCTGCTGGATTCCCTGAAGATAGAGGGACCTGGCTGCAGCATTTAGCCAGCCAGTGTGGGCGTGCTAGGGATCCTGCCTAGTTAGAGGGGGTGGGAAGCAACTTTCCAAGGGATGCCAATTTTCACGGTGTTATCCTGAGTCTTCTGATACTTGATGTCGTTTCTTAAAGCCCTGGCTCCTAGAGTCAAGTGACCATATGAGAATCGGAGGGGTGGGTGGGATTTTTTTGTTTTAAGGGGCTTCTAGCCTTGAGGGTTGTGTAGAAAAGCTAGGAAATGGGATGGGCCAGTAACCTGCAGGCTCAGAAACCAGAATGAAAACACAAAGATCTGCACATTTATGTCTTTAAAAAAAAAAATTTTTTTTTTTTTTTTTAAAGAAAGAAAGAGAGACCTGACTCTTGATTTTTGAATGTTTGGGATTGGCAAGTCAGTGCTGTAGGCAACTGAGAGAACCTTTACTGCAACCTCCTTCCTATGGCTTCAGAAATGCGGGGTGAGCCAGTCATTATAGCCCAGGTCTTTCTGCTCCACCTTGGAGCTTTGTTTAGCCTCACTTTACCTCCATGTTTTCTGAGGCCATGTGCTGAGCCAGCAAGTACTTGTCCTGCTCCACCTGCTGAGTTCCTGCTACAGAGGCACCCTCCCCTCCTTCCCCGCTCCTCCCATCTGCAGGCCTTCCAATGCTTTCTAGGGCATTCTCTTGCTCAGCCCCTTCGGTGCAGTAACAACATAGGCAGAGTGAAACGGGCAGAGGGTGGGTGGGTGTTTTTCCAATATTTCCTCTCCAGCAGTCAGGTAACCCATGTTCTAAAAGTGTGGATCTACTGAAAATGCTTTTTGCAGCCATAGCTAGAGCCCTGGCTCACTCATGCAAGGCTGTTCTTACTGACGCCCTGCGCCGGTCCCAGCGATGCTGACTCCGGAACTTATGCTGCATTAATGCCTCGGCAGTGGAGATTTTCCTGTGCTGTGAGGCCCCAAATCCTACTTTATGCTGTCACCGCCACGCCTGCTACAAGGAGAAGAGCAAACCCAGAGCCGCGTGTCCTGAATGCCTGGCTGCAGCCGCCCGGAGAGGCAGGCAAAAAGTGGCTCTGTTTTCTCACCCCCTGGGCTTTCAGCTGTTTGAAGTGGAGGGCTTAACCCTTTCTGGCAGTATGCAAAAGCTGGAGCTTACACTTGACTAATGACATTTTACTGGAGCTGAGGAAGGTGGTTGTTTTCAATCCAAGAACACCCGCATGGTTCATGTGAAGAATAACAGACCGGAAAGATACAAAAGGCGTTGCGGAGGTGACTTAATGATTATCTGTAACAGTGCAGCAGGCCCAGGTCCGGGTGTCCAGCCCCTGGCACCAAGACCGCTCTGAATGCAGCTGTATCTCCTCCTGAGTCACTGCACCTTCAGCATGTCCCCTTGCCTGCCTGCCCACAGCTGCTGGCGGCTGGCAGTCTGTAACAGAAGCACATTCCACCACGTGTGTCCTCTAGCCAGAAGGATGAGGTGGCCGGGTGCCTATTTGCAATGTGATGTGTATGCAGCAGCTCACTCACAAAGGAGAGAGCATGGGAGCACGTGGCTCAGATGTGTGCCTAGGACAAGCAGCCTCAAGCTGCCTACTTTATGGTTTAAAAAACCAACCAACCAACCCTGGGCTGAGTGACAATCCAGCAACACAGGGTTAATTAGCCATTGCACTGAGGTTTATTAAAAGATGAGGGACCTGATTCTCCAACCTGCAAAGGCCTCTCTGGTATACAGGTCCCCTAGCAGAGGGGATTGCTTCCATTGCGGGGGGGAGCTTGACTTTCATGTTCAGTTCCTGCCTGGGGGGCAGATCATCCTGGCCAGCCTCTTCCAGTTGCAGGGCAAGGTCTTGACTAGTGATGGGCCAAGAGTTATAGCTTTTGGGGTCTGGCAGAGCCCTACCTCTGTGCCCGGGCCCCATGCTTGTGGTTGAAGTCAGCGGGCAAGCCACAGGCATACTCAGAGGGGACCCTAGCTTTGCAGTTCACTCTTGCTATGAGTCCGGAACCAAATCCCTTGAATGTTGTTGGGAAGCTGGTCTCTGGGCCCACCTGAACCGCACACAGTGAGCTCTCTCCGTGGCTGGCGCAGGCCTTGGCAAGGGCACCTGAGCTGGGGGCTCATTTTCACTCTTCCCCCAGGGTACAGTGTTCACTGCAGGCTTTTTTTTTAGGTGTTTTCAATCAGTGAGTAAATAACATGCTGACCGCATGCCCAGGGTCATAAAAGTTTCCTTGAGCTGCTTCGGACACGGCAGAGCAGCTCCCAAACCAGATCACATGGTGTGGGGCTCCTGTAACAAGGTGAAAAGGCACAGCCTTGCTGAGTAAGCTGCACTTGTGGGTTTCCTGCAAGTCCCAGACAGTGCTTTCCTGTGGCAGGGGCCCTCCTTCATGGCTGCGGCTCCCATGTGGGCTGTCAGCAGGACAAGCAGCTGTTCCAGCTTTGAACTACTGGCCTGAATGGCTTAGAATGCTATTCAGTGGACTAAATCCTTCCCTGTACATCTTGTGCCCTGTGACACCAGTGAGCTCATAAGCACTTGGAGGCACCGGCTTTCCCCTGCCCTTCAGCTCGGTAAGGGCAATGAGCACAGGCTGGAGGGTCAGCCCATTAATGGATCGTTGCCAATTCCCACCAGCTGAGCATCTGCCCCATACCGGACTGACTAGGCTGGCCGCCTGCCCTGCCTTGGACAGATGCGTAACTGCTGTAGCCTTTCATACGCTCCCTACTGCCATGACTTAGCAGTGCGCCTATAACTGCCGGCCTGAGGCTTTGGAGCGGGGCCTCTGACCTCTCCCTGCATAGTAAGGTTGACATTCAAAGTGGCGGGGTGCAGAACTTTTACCATCTGGTGGATAAAGAGTGGACAAAACTATGGTCATGCAAAGGCTCCCCCTACCTCTTCCCACTTCCCCTGCCCCACGAAGGCAATCGCGGGTGGTGTGCACTGAACTCCCCTAGGACCCTCCGGCCTCAGCGCACATGCCAGCTCTCCATGTGCCTCAGGCCCTGGCCTCACCCGTGACAAAGCAGGAAAAAACAGAGTGGGAAGATTGCGGGTGTTTTGGGGGGAGGGTGATTTCAATCAGCTTTTGTTTTTCTAGCTATGGACATTTGAGTTCAGCTCCGCGGCCATTTAGCATTAACATTAATTCCATCCCTGCATATAGCGAGAGCCGTAGGTTTGCTGCCTGAGTTAGCAGGACTTGCTTTATTCCCTTGCTAGAGGCTAGGACAAAGTGACTCTTGCTTCTGGCTTTGCCCATCTCAGCTGGCTGGGTTTCTGGCTGTTTGGCGGCTGCGTGCCGTGTCCATAGCCCGTTCAAGCTGGTTTTGAATTAGGTCCCAGTGGCTCTTTCCCCCTTACTGTTCTTTGCTGCTGCTTAGTTCTAGTTTTCTCCCCTCTGGGGTGTGTCTGCAGCCGGGACCAGCTCTCAGCACCAGCTAAGCAGGCATGTGCTTGGGGCCGCACGTTTCCAGGGGCGGCTTTCCGGCCGTCCTTTCTGTCCAGGGCAGTTGCGCTCTTGGAGCTGCACCACTTAGACGGAGCAAGGGCACCGCGCCCCCGGCCGCAGCGGGAAGGGGAAGCCCCAGCCCCGGGCTGCTGAGCGGCCAGGGCCCAGCTGCTACCTGGGGAGGAGAGGGCGAGTCCTGCCGGGGAGCCGGGGCTGCGACACCTCATGTGCGCACTGGCTGCTGCGCGGCCTTGTGCCACCCTTTACATGGGGGTTTCTCTGCGCGGCCGGGGCGGGGGGGGGAGAGCCCCTGCAGGCCCTGGGAGAAGGGGACATAACTCCCTCCGCTGCCAGCGCCACCCGCAAGCCCCAGCCCCACCTCACCTTGGGGCAGCAAAAACCTAGAGCTGGCCCTGCCTGCGGCCCGCCCGCCTCTGCTGTGTGGGCTGAATTAGACTGCCCCTCATTGTGCCTTAGGCACTAAACCACCCCCCTGTGCAGCCATGCCATACCAAGCCCTTGCAAGGGGGCTGCCGCCAGCCCTGTCCCTGCCGCTCTCCCCCCGCCTTGGATTGACAGGAAAGCGGCACAGCGTTTTGCAACAACATAGGTGTAATAACCATCACAGGCACCTGGGAAACGACTGGACCTGAAAGTTTAAAAAAAAAAAAAAAAAACCCTCCTCACCCTGCAAGTCGTAGCAGGAATTGTGTCCTTAAGAACATTTAAAAAAAAATCATAACCAGCTCTTACCTCATGTGAATGACCAGAAATCACCCAGAACCAATCGTAAAACCACGGCCGCGGGGACAGGGCGGCAAAGCGGGCGTGTGGGTGTAAGTGCATAAAAAAGGAAGCGCTTGCGGACGGTGAACAGTCCCAGCAGCAGTGCAAGCTCTCTGTTGGTCCCCCTCGGAGGGCTGAGGCACCTAAATCCTTTTCGGCCACGTGGCCAACATGCGTGCTGCGAAGGGGGTGGCTCTGGAGCCAACTTGGAATTGTCAGAGCAAGAAACCTTCCAGCCACAAGCCTATCCCTCCTCCTGCACCCTCCCTCTGACCCGCAGGTTGCAACGCTGGGTGCGTGTGGAGGGAGAGGGGGTGATTGCCAAAGGCACCAGTTGCCATTCACCACCTAATCCCCCTCTACTGCACCAGACTGAGTAAAACACAGGAGTTTCACCCGGCCTGTGGAGCAGAACAGCCCCGGGGTGGCCCTGTGCAGGAGGCAGGGGGGCTGCTGTTCTTAGGGGTGTAACCACAGAGGCTTTTCTTCACGACGGGGATTGTGGTAGCTCAGTGCAGCTTTGAAGCAAAGATTATTTATTTTTAAAACCCCAAACTAACCCTGACCCATTGACTTTCATGGCTGCCAGGATCGTGCCCACGGTGCTTCATGACACAGGAAGTCAGGCTCATTAAGCCAGCTCAAAGAAGGGGAAACAGAGGCACAGCAGGGGGAAGTGACAGAGCCAAGGTCCCACAGCAGTCCAGCAGGAGAGCCAGGCACAGAGTCTATCACAGCCGCAGCCGACTGCCAGATCTATCTTGTGGCCCACAGTGCCTGTGTGTTCAAATAAAGTACATGAAGCCAGTTGGAACCTGATCCTGCAAAGGGCTCAGAGCCTCCTGCGGGGTTTGACATCAATGCAACCGGGGGGCCGGGGGGGGGGGGGGGAGAATGGGACATTTTGGCAGCTTAGGGGCACAGCACACCCTCTTTGGCATGGGCCTATAAGTACTTCCTCCTGCAACCCATTTTAAGGGACATCCAGCTTTTCCCCTAATCTGCAGCAGTGAGCACCATGTAAACTCCAAGTTTCTCTGGGGTGTTGGTTATGCAGAGCCATGCCAGCCCCTGAAGGGTGACAGGTCATGCAAGAGAAGAGGTTAAAACAAGATGGACATACCTTTTTATTGCAAATTCCAAAGTAAAAAGATGTACAGTACAAAGGAAATCAAAAGTCAGACTCTCAGACTTCCAGCCCACTGTGTTTTTACATTCTTTCACCACCCCTATCCCCCAAACCCCAATTATTTCCTCCTCCTTTCTTCATGTAAAACAGAACAGGGAACAAAATCTAGGAAGGGTGAAAGGGGAAGGCTAATACAGCATTGGGGGGGGGGGGGGGGAAATCAACACAGTATCCAGAACAAGTCACATAAGCAAAGTAAAAGGAAGAAAATCTTTGCCCTGATCGTTGTTGAGAAGCTGGGTTCACTGGAGCAGTGCAGTTTACAAATGACTCATTTAGCAGCATTTATGGTACCATCTCATTTCCCCCTTAGTCCATGATTCTACTGTGCACATCTAAATAGCACTTGCAGCTGTGAATCTCAAAGCACTTTACAAATGTTAACTAATTGAGCCTCACAACACCCCTGTGAGGTAGGTAATTATACACCCATTTGACAGATGGGTACAACTGAGGCACAGAGAGGTTAAGTGATTTGTCCAAGGTCACACAACATGTCAGCGGTAGAGCTGAAAATAGAACCCAGGAGTCCTGTTTCCCAGTCTCCTGCTCTAGCCACTGGACACCACTCCTCACCTCATCTATGCAGAATACACCCTCCATACGCACACACACATACACACACGCACCTCTCTATAAAATCACAACATGCAACAAACTTGCAAAGGGCAAATTTTTCTTCTCCTTTAACTTTTTTGGTAATTTGTTTAGCATTCTTTTTTTAAAGTGACTGTTAAATCCAGGTGCAGTACACCACAGCCACATCTTGGGCAAGCTTCCCACCAAGTTCAGGTGGTGCCCCACAATCCTGGCTTGCAGTACCCACAGCTAGTCCAGGACCAGGCTTTCGAGACCAGATACTGACCAATGTTAGGGAATTAGCATTCTGGGTACAGGGGTTGGGTTGGGTTGGTTATTGTTCTTTGCCTTTTGGGTGGGGGGAACCTCTTCTAGGGAGACCTATTTTAAACCAACACCTGATTTGACTTGCAACTATTTTGACTCAAAACCTGGCCTCCAGAGAGACATAACTAGCACACGAAGCTAATGCACTATCTCGCCCTTTAATTGGAAAGAAAAAAAGTGTACAAAGGGAAGTGAACAAAGAGGCGACAGCATATGAGTCCTACTGCGCACCACTGAATGGATTCAGCAATGGTCAGGTGCCTCAAAGGCCCCCTATGGCTTACCCTTACTGGAGTTTCTCAAGTGAGAGGGGCAGCTGGGTTCTCGCCCTTCTGCTGCTCCTGCAGCCACACTGCACGAGCCTTGCTGTGTGTGTTGAGGATGTCAGGTATGCTGGCGGATTTCACGTAGTCTATACAATTTTGGCGTATGTCTTTAAAAGTGAACGGATTGGATGGAGAGTGCTGCAGATTTAAGTTCCCTGCACATCGACAGAGCAGATCGAGCGCGTGCGAGCAGCAGAGCAAGCGTTCCGTACACCCAGGAGCAAGAGGGGACTGCAGGCTGCATAGCCTCCAAGCTGTGGCTTGTGTTGAGCCTACCAGTGAATGGGGGCCGGTTTTGATGGTGTTTTTCGTGATGCATTCACTAAGATATTAACGAACAGCCACCACTTGGCCTCACAAAGGCCACCAATCTGCTCAGCTGCTATCAACATGCTGCAGTCACTGTGCCCAATCACAGCACTAACCTCTGAGGAAAATCCCAAGGGGCTGCGGATTGGCGCTAAGACCGACCTGTCTGCTAGATGCCAGCAAAGAGCCACTAAAGGCCACAAATCTCTCACGGTGAACACTAAAAACAAAAACATTTCCACGAGCTTCCCCTGCAACACAAGTTAGGTCTTACTCATGCCACTTTTATATATTAAAAAAAAAAAAAATAAGAACCCAGCAAGAATGGGAGCGAGGAGGTGGAAACCAGTCAAATAAATGGACACTAAGACACTCTTACCTTGTTTATTTCATTTTTCTTTTGGATTATAGTAATGTGATTTTTAATCATGTTTGGGTTAGAGCAGGATGAGCCACCATGCAATCTCTAATACGCTGATTTTCAGCATTGGTCTGGCACAGCTTTAATATTTGTTGCATCAGAAAACTAAATAATGCAAAAGCTTGGGTGCGGCCTCTACGATGGCAGCTCATGGTTTTTTGTTTTTTTTCTTATTCTTCCACATGAGCGTTCGTTTGGTTTTTTTTTTTAAAGTGAAAATAGACCAGAAAAGTGAGTGAAGCAGCTTGAACTGGTATTTCTTTTCCCCCTCCCCAGCCCCTTTTAAGAACAGGGTAATAAATGAACCAAAACAGCATGGAGGATTTTACGCATGCTGTGGGGGCGGGAGGGACGACCACTTGTTACAGCCTCACTCTTCTGGCATTTTAATCCAACAGCGGCCTACTGTTTTATTCCCACAACCCTGAATCGGGAATAAAAAATTCCGCATCAAGGACCTTACTACAAAACCCCCCCAAACACCCCCCCCCAACACACACACACACACACACACACTGTATCTGCATTTCTATGCAATGATATGGTGCATGAAGCTATCCTGACCGCTTTATTTCAGACCAAAGCTTCCTTTCCAGCCTCAGCCTCACTGTGTGAAGGTTCCCAAAGACGCAGACCAATTCTCTCAGCACCCTGTGAACTGTGGCTGAGGGATATTTGCTACGAAAAGGAAATTTTTAAAAAATAAAACAAAAAAATGAATTTTTCAGTTGACCAGGAGGATGGACTCTGCTGTCCCTGAACAGCTGGAGAAATTATTCATTTTATTTTTCAGCAAGACTGATGGTTTAGGATGACCTTTGTATTTAACAGAGACTGATAAATAGTTTAACGGTTAAAAACAGAGAGAGATCGCAGTGAAGTCTTACTTAAAATGACTCCAGTAGCTCCGTGAAGTTACCAGCATGAGCAGCAAATGTACCATCCATCACATACAGATTGATAGCCCAACTTAAAGAACAATTATGTAGTTTAGCCAAATCTTGCATAGAAATGGTCAGAGAACTTATTGCACGTTGGAATAACAAAAAAATATTTTTGTGATTGTAAAGATAATTTGCACTAAAGCTTTTCTTTTGGGGGTGTAGGGTTGTTGTTTTGGGGGGCGGGTAGGGAATGTACATTGGCTGACAACATCTAAAAATCTAAGGAAAATATTTTAAAAATTAAAAACAAACATGGACAATGGCATAAGCCAGACGCCGTTCTATTTAATTCTTGTATTTACAAAAAGGCATGCCGATAAAATAAACGGATATATTACAGTATTTATAATATTTTCTTAAAAATTTCAACCACACTTTTCAGCTTTTTTTGTGCTGTTTACAATGTAGCCTGTACATATGTATGTAGTTTTCATCTTTATTATACACCATAGCCTAGTAGTAAGTGGGGTAAATCTAACAGGGTTGAAATGGTCCTTTGTTGTGTTCACCAGTACAGAAGAACCCCTCCACTGACATCATAATGGCTAAACTATGCATTTATACAGTCCAACTTGGCACAGATGTCTGCCAAATAGCGTTTCGTTTTTTAAGTGACACTTGTCATCTGGGTTGTGAGATTATACAAACCAAACTGCCTCCTGTCATCTAAAAAGTTTTGCCCTTTTAAAGATACATTTTATTTGGCCTACATTCAGTCATCCTGTTTCTCTTCATTCTACATTACAAATTCAGTGCAGTAATGGCATAACCCCCCCTTTCAAAATGTAACATGGCAGCAACACTAGAACCAGTACACAAGCTGCAGCTGGAAAGCAGTCTTGTTTCCGTGCATTGCTACCTTTTCCCATTGGCAAAAAGAAAAGGAGGACTTGTGGCACCTTAGAGACTAACCAATTTATTTGAGCATAAGCTTTTGTGAGCTACAGCTCACTTCATCGAATGCATCAGATCTATTCCCCAAGGCTGCTTTGAAGAAAATATCACCTAGATTGGTGACTGACAGCTGACTTATTGATTGAGGAGGACACTGAAACAGAATATTAAAGGGTCTCATATCCTTACGAAGAAACACAAAAGTCTGAGCTTTCCTGGTGACATTCCCACAGAATGATTTACCACTCAGTGATTAGACTAGTTGAGAGGCAGCTCTAGCGTCTACCCAAATCTGCAGGACCTTTTAGTTACTACAGTATGATAATGTATGAAACGGAAAGAAGGTGAAGGCATCAGACACCTGGCCTGCAGCACCGTGCCCCATATCACATTGCTATTTTATTGTCAACTGTAATGTGTTCCACTTTGTTTAAAAACCTTGTGGCTACAGAAGCAAGGAAAACCATGAAGCATCAAAGTGCAAGCTTCAAAAAGTAGTAATGATGGAAGAATATAAAGACGACTTCAGAGTTTCACAAATCCACCTGGGTCTCAGCCCCCGCTGCCACCCCAAGAAAGCAACAACTCTGATGAACATGGGACACAATTAAACTCCGTGAGTTACACGTCCCCCATTTAAGATAGATTTATCCAAGTTCCCAAAATTGCACCTGCAAAGACAATATGCTATTTCCTACATAGCACTGTTCTCTCTACACTAGGAAATGCCTGCTGCAGTATGGCGGCTGAACAATAATTAATATTACAGGACACAAATGACCTTGTTGACTGGTATTTTTTAAGCCCTAGATTTTGGTTTTGCAGTGCCATTCTTGAATATTATATATTCCCCC
This sequence comes from Natator depressus, assembly GCF_965152275.1. Lineage (NCBI taxonomy): Eukaryota > Metazoa > Chordata > Testudines > Cheloniidae > Natator > Natator depressus. The sequence continues at coordinate 849,851 of NC_134253.1, read as the reverse complement.
CTCAAATGGGATCCAGAGCAATATTTAGGTTTTTCTTTCTGTATGATTATTTGTTTAAATGTGCAAAAGATGGCTGTATGGAAAAGACAGGTTGTTAAACATATACATACATACATACATATACACACACACACACGCACGCACACACACACACACACACACAGATTTCATCTGCTTGTTTCATTTTTTTCCTGCTAGAGGGTGTATGAAAGAAATTGTTACAAATTGGTAAATATTAGTGAAGGGCATGATTATATTTAAGGTTAACCTCCAAATACAGTGTGTGGTAGTCAGTGGAGTGCCTCGAACTTATGGCTTAACCAACTGTTGTGGAAGAGTATTGAGTGTCTTGTGGTTTAATGATTCTTCATGCATGGTTCCTGGTCACAGCATGCCATCATGCAAATCATTTCTATGCATTGAACAAGCACAATTTTTTTTTAATCAGCCGGAGCAAGTTTCCAGGCTGAAGATACCTGATTACCCCATCTCCCAAACCAAGTAAAGCCCATGTAGAAAGTAGTATGCAGATAATAAATACCAAATAAACTATGACAATCAAATGGCATGGGCTAAATGGGTGGTTTTTTGTTTCTTTTTTTGTTCAGTTTTTATTTTGCCTTTTTTTTTATTATTTTTTTTCTGCTTAACTAAATGCAGGAATGCAAATTAGTTTTGCATGAACAAACAAACCCTTTAACATTGTGACTTCTGGGTTTTCTTTTGATAAATCAACAAAATGAGAAAATAATCAATTTTTGGCTGCTTTGGGAGATATATTAATCCAAGCAGCGGGTTTTGTTTTTTAGTGTGTGTGTGTGTTTTTTATTTTGCTTGTTTGTCCCAAGTTGCATTGATAGATGTGGAACATGCAGTAGCCACCTGCCCAAACAACAGAAAATCCTTTTTTTCCTTTTTAAATGTTCATTTAGAAGGGTCCTTTAAACAGGTGGTAGGTCACTGCTTTTAGATGCAACTTTGTCACACAATAAGCAGACTGTTTGGTATAAGATCTTCAGGTGTCTCCTTAGCTGTTCTGTATTGATATATTTTGTGACGTTTGTAAACAATCTTTTCACTTGCAAATTTTTAAAAATTTGTACAACATATTTTTGTTTGTCTCAACACTTGGACTCCTTGAAATCTTTTTGTCTTTTTGCTCGTTCTCGTCTTCCTTCCTCCACCCGCAGCTGTTTCTCCTTTTCAGGTTTAGTTACACTGTCATAGGATGGGAGGGATGCAGTGGACGGGGTGCCTTCTTTTTTCTCCCGATTTGTTCCTCCATTTTCCAGCTTAGTAGAGGCAGACTTCCGGCAAATAAAGCCCCGTTTTGCTAAGCGAACCCTGTAAGCCCGTTGGATAACCACTGCCGAGACATCTTCCTGCTTGCGCCGGAGCGTGGTCGTGATGGGCTCGTAAGACACTTTGGAAGGGTTAGACGCCACAAACCTTTCCTCCATCTGCTGCCTCAGGATGTCCAGCTCCCCACTGTCCCCCAGCACACGCTTGGTGAAGGCAAACAGGATGTCCAGGCAGTGGATCCTGTCCCCACTTACCATAGGCAAGTCCATGGCGATGAGTTCGATAGTGTTAGGCTTAGGGACACGGAGTGGGTGCTCCAAAGCATCGGCAAAGTCTGCCAGCTTGCAGTACTCAATGAACTGTGTGGCATCAGGGTCAAACTTCTCCCAGATCTCATAGAAGGTTTCAAAGTCGTCCTCGCTCAGCGGGTCAGCACTCTCCTCTGTGGCTACACTGAAGTTCTCCAGAATGATGGCGATATACATGTTCACTACGATCAGAAAGGAGATGATGATGTAGCTGACGAAGAAAAAGATCCCCACAGAGGGGTTACCACAATCTCCCTTGAAGCTGCTCCCGGGGTGCTCCTTATCTAGGTCGCAGTCCGGCGGCCGGTTCAGGATAGGCAACAGCAAGCCATCCCAGCCAGCCGAGGTGGTGATCTGGAACAAACAGATCATGCTGTTGCCGAAGGTCTCAAAGTTGAACATGTCGTCTATGCCGGCCTCGTGCTTTACGTAGGCGAAGTTCGACATGCCAAAGATGGAGAAGATAAACATGACCAGGAACAGCAAGAGGCCGATGTTGAACAAGGCAGGCAAGGACATCATTAAGGCAAAAAGCAGGGTGCGGATCCCCTTGGCCCCTTTGATCAGACGCAGGATGCGGCCAATACGGGCCAGTCGGATGACTCGGAAGAGAGTGGGCGACACAAAATACTTCTCAATGAGATCAGCCAGGAACATTCCTAAAGAAGAGGGCAGGGGGAAGATGTTATAACCCAATTTAAACCAGGCAAGGGAACACTGGCAGTGCTAGCATAGAAAAGCTGGCTCAAACTTCCACAAGGGACCTCTCATTCTGTGTGTGCCTCAATTTTTGGGTGCCCAAATTTAGGCAGCTAGGACCTGAAACTGGCACCTCTTCTTGGGATTTTAAGGTTCAAGGGCATGAAGGCATTTGGACTTGTGTTTCCTTGGTTGTTCATCCCCTGGATCTTAAGGGACAATAATTATTAATCGCACTCAATGAAAGAGATCTGGAGAAGAGGAACTATGTAGAGCTCATATTGTACTAGCCTGTGGGCCCACATTCTAAGGCCCGGAGCCTGAAAGGTATTTAGGCTCCTAACTTTCATCGAAATCAATGGAACTGGACCCCAAGAGTCAGAGACAAAGCTGGCTCCAATTTGGGGCTGAAGGACAGTCTCTATGCTTTGAGCCAGGTTAGTCCAAAGATATGGGGACTTTTCCAGTAGGGTGAATGCCATCTTTCAAGTGACTCTGGAGTAATTTATGCATTTGCCATAAAAGAAACACAAATCTGAAAACAAAAAGTGAACTCCAGGAGCCCAGTTTCAGCCATTAATTCCAACCCAAACTGGAATCCAGAAGTTGTAAATCCCTCATTGATTGAGGACAAAAAACGAATAAGACTTTGTCTAGAGGCACCAGAGCATTCCAGTCTCAGAGTGGTTTATAAGCATTAGTTAATTAAGCCTTGTAATACCCCTGCGAAGCAGGTTATATTCCTGTTTTAGATGTGAGAAAGTGAGATGTGGAAAAGTGTTTTACCCAGTTTTACGCAGTGAGTGAGTGGCACAGCAGGGAAACACCAGAGTCTTCACTTTCAACCTTTTGCTTTAACTACTAGATCATGCTCTCCTCCCAGAGCTGGAAATAAAACTCAGGAGTCCTGCCTCTTTAATTGCTGGGCCACATTCCATTTCACACCATTCTGCAGACACCTACTTCTAGTGAAGACAGCCTTATCCAACGTGCATGTCAGGAAGGACACTGCACCCCACAAGCTGCTCCACTAGCTACTCCACTTACCCACGACGGACAGAATCACGACCACGAAGTCAAAAATGTTCCATCCAATGGTGAAATAATAGTGCCGCAAGGCAAACATCTTCAGCACGCACTCACAGGTGAAGAGGATGACGAACACCAGGTTGATCCACCAGAGGATGTCGGACATCTGGCTACTCTGTGTGTCTGTTTCCACCATCATGGTCACCATGTTGAAGCAGATGAGCATCATGATGATGATATCGAATGCTTGCTGAGTGACAAGGTCAAAGACAGCTCCTTGGATGCTGTTCTGCATTACAGGAGAGGAGCCATGGATGGGAGGCGGGGGGGGGGGGGAACACACAGAGGAAAGGTTTAGCAAGGACTGCTAACAAACAAATCTACCCGTTAGATAAAGGGACACAATTTGCCCCTGATCTACCAAGCCTAGTATCCCTCTTTTGGGAGGCCCTACTCACTATTCCAGTGTCTACAGACTGGAGAGAAAATGGTGGCTGTCCAACATGTGATCAATTTACACCCCAAAGCATAAGAACGGTCATATTGGGTCAGAACAAAGGTACATCTAGCTCAGTATCCTGTCTTCCGACAGTGGCCAATGCCACGTGCCCCAGAGGGAATAACCAGAACAGGTAATCATCAAGTGATCCATCCCGTCGCCCATTCCCAACTTCTGGCAAAAGAGGCTAGGGACATCATCCCTGCCCATCCTGGCTAATAGCCATTGATGGACCTATCCTCCATAAATTTATCTAGTTCTTTTTTGAACCCTGTTATAGTCTTGGCCTTCACAACATCCTCTGGCAAGGAGTTCCACAGGTTGAATGTGCGTTGTGTGAAAAAAAATACTTCCTTTTGTTTGTTTTAAACCTGCTGCCTATTAATTTCATTTGGTGACCCCTAGTTCTTGTGTTATGAGAAGGAGTAAATAACACGTCCTTATTTACTTTCTCCACACCAGCCATGATTTTATAGATCTCTATCAGATCCCCCCTTAGTCGTCTTTTTTCCAAGCTGAAAAGTCCAAGTTTTATTAATCTCTCCTCAGATGGCAGCCATTCCATACCCCAATCATTTTTGTTGCCCTTTTCTGAACCTTTTCCAATTCCAGTATATCTTTTTTGAGATGAGGTGACCACATCTGCACGCAGTATTCAAGATGTGGGCGTACCATGTATTTATATTGAGGCAATATGATATTTTCTGCCTTATTATCTATCCCTTTCTTAATGATTCCCAACATTGTTTGCTTTTTTGACTGCCGTTGTGCATTGAGTGGATGTTTTCAGAGAACTATCCACAATGACTCCACTATCTCTTTCTTGAGTAGTAACAGCTAATTTAGACTCCATCATTTTATATGTATCGTTGGGATTATGTTTTCCAATGTGCATTACTTTGCATTTATCAACATTGAATTTCATCTGCCATTTTGTTGCTCAGTCACCCAGTTTTGTGAGATTCCTTTGTAGCTCTTTGCAGTCTGCTTGGGACTGAACTATCTTGAGTAGTTTTTTATCATCCGCAAATTTTACCACCTCACTGTTTACCCCTTTTTCCAGATCATTTATGAATATGTTGAATAGGGCTGGGCCCAGTACAGACCCCTGGGGGACACCACTATTTACTCTTTCCATTCTGAAAACTGACCATTTATTCCTACCCTTTGTTTTCTATATTTTAACCAGTTACCAATCCATGAGAGGACCTTTCCTCTTATCTCATAACAGCTTACTTTGCTTAAGAGCCTTTGGTGAAGGCTTTCTGAAAATACACTATATCCACTGGATCCCCCTTGTCCACGTGCTTGTTGACCCCCCTCAAAGAATTCTAGTAGATTGGTGAGGCATGATTTCCCTTTACAAAAACCAGTTGACTCTTCCCCAACCAATTATGTTCATCTATGTGTCTGACAATTTTGTTCTTTACTATAGTTTCAGCCAGTTTGCCCAGTACAAAGTACTTGTAATGAAATGTAATTACCAGTGCTACAGGCTGCCAAAATCTTATCACCAGCATATCAATGCTCTTTGCTGAGAGCCCTGAAGGCCAGTGCTATTATCCACATTTAGAGATGGGGAGCAGAGGCACTGAGAGACCAGTGTGACCTGCCCAAGGTCCCACTGGAAGGCTGTGGTAAAACAAGTAATTGAACCCAGGTCTCCTGCACCTTAGGCTAGCATTATAACTACGGAGCCATCCTTCCTCTCAGATGCTCAACTCTCAGGACTGGCTCCAGCTGGCAAATCAAGTACGACACACAGTGACTTTCTCGGATTATTACACCTGCAGTATAACAAGGCACTGTGGAGTCTAGAGTGAATCTTCCAAGCAATGGGCACTGGCATGAGGGGGCTCAGCACTGTTGAAAATTGGCCCCATAGTTATTGTTCCTCTAGCTCCTGTTAAATCACACACGTACCAGAGGCCGGGGAATAGGTTTCTGAGGTTTCTTTGAGCCAAGTTTTTTCATGGCATTGTAGTATTTCTTTTGTTCTTCTGTCATGAAGATATCCTGACCTCCAAAGTAAAAGAGGAGAAGCAAAAAAGAAAGCTGGTTATAATCAGTCCATGCACATTAAGGGAAAGGGATCACAGTACAGGCTCAGCTACTAGGCTACATGCCATGGGGCAAACTGGTGGTAACTATTTTAGATAGAAATAATTTGCACCAGATTCCAAAATTATTGAAGTTATTCTGCAAATTACCCTGGCTTGCAGACCATCTGCTAACACAGTTTGGTGGCTGCGTTACCTGTGCAGCTCCCTCACTTCAGGCTTGGAGCGAAAGAAGAGGCAGAGAGAGTGGCCGAGACTTCTGGCATATCCCACTTTCATTCTCTTACGGAATTTCATAGACTCATAGAAATATAGGGCTGGAAGGGACCTCAAGAAGTCATATTGTCTATCCCCCACAATGAGGCAGGATTAACTACATCTAGACCATCCCTGACAGGTGTTTGTCTAACCTGTTCTTAAAAACCTCAAAGGACAGGAATTCCACAAGCTCCCTAGGTGGCCTGTTCCAGTGTTTATCCTATAAGTTTTTCCTCATATCTAGCCTAAATCTCTCTGCAGACTGAGCTGATTACTTCTTGTTCTATCCTCAATAGATATGGAGAACAATTGATGACTGTCCTCTTTATAACAACCTTTTACATATTTGAACATTATGATCCCAGCCAGCTTTCTCTAGACTAAGCATGCCCAATTCTTTCAACCTTTCCTCATAGGTCAGGTTTTCTAACGTCATTTTTGTCACTCTCCTCTGGTCTCTCTCCAATTAGTTCACATCTTTCTTCAAGAGCGGTGCCCAAAACTGGGCACAGTTCTCTAGATCAGGCCTCATCAGTGTTGAGCAGAGCACCACACTGTCAACTCATAGTCAGTTTGCGATCGATCCACTATAAGCCACCATATCCCTTTCTGCAGTACTATTGCCTAGCCAGTTATTCTCCACTCTGTATTTGTGCCATTGATTTTTCTCTCCTAAGTGTAGTATTTTGATGGAATTGAAGGTCTGAAATAAAGACATGACTACAAAATAGAGACATGAATGAAAATCAAGGTGTGTTTAGGGGAATCTACAACTTTTCTGAACCTCACTAAAGTTTGGGCAAAGATTAAGTTGGTTCTTGTTTTATTGCAACTTGTTTGCCCAGCCCCCTTCCTTAAACAGGCGCTGGGGGCAAGTCGATAAGGGTTGTTAAGAGTCACAAACAGTCTGCGATGCTAAGTTCTAAGCGATGAGGCTCAACACCGGAATCACTGAGTGAAGTTCTATGGTGACATTATGCAGGAGTGACTTGACCTTAAAATCCATTCATCTGTTTGTCCGGCAAATAGCCCAGATCTGCCTCTTTAACCAATAAAAAAAGTGGACCTATCTTTTTCTTTTGTTGATTGAAGTTATCAATGATGACACCAATAAACAAGTTCAGGGTGAAAAAGGAGCCAAAGATGATGAAGATTACAAAGTAGATGTACATGTAGATGTTGTCCTCATACTTGGGTTGCTCTTCTTGCTGAATGCGGGGATGGGGAGAGAAAGAGACATGGCAAAGACAGTATAAAGTATTGGTACAAAGAGCTGTTGTCTCAGTTCAAGTGTCTGTGTTAGACTAGGAAGGTGGCATGTGGCTCTTCTGGAACTTTTCTACTTTTTTTTTTTTTTTTTTGGTTAATTTTGTGCTGGTGAAATGTGCCTCACTGGCAGCATGTGCTCACCTGCAGAGCTCCAGTACGAGCTTCCCCATCAGCACATCCCAGGGGAGCTCTGATGAAGACAGGAGTTCAGTCTCCACCTACATTCAGACCTTTACACTTCTGGCTGCAACGAGCTGCCAGCTTGGATGGTGTTTTTTATGATGTGATAAGCAGGAACTGGACCCAGTCCCACCCAAAATCTTTTCACATAGGGGGCACCAAATAGCCATCAGATAGGATGAATTTATGATCACAACCAATCTGGGCCAGACTTGAGCTGGTTACCTAGAGGAGAAAGCATCTGTAAATGTTTTACCAATCCTGAGCTATCTCCTTCCCAACACAGGTTCTATAATTAAGGTCCTGGAGCCCTCCCTTTTGCAGATTTCTAACCAGGGCTCTGGAGCAACCAAGAAAATGCCATCAGAGAACCAATCCCTGGTTATGCACTGAAGCCAGTGCCTACTGAGACAGGACTTTGGGGGAAGGGTTAGTCACAGCTCTGACTCAGTTATTTATTTCACTATGGAGCCTTAGTATCTTTCTTGATTTGAGGAGCTTCCAGTGACCTGGAAGAGAACACCGGCCTAAATCCCACTTCAGTGCAACTGGAGGTCACTTTGATGGTAATACACAAACTTCTTAAATGAACCTGATTACCCAGCTTCGAATCATTAGTAAAGCCAAAAACCCTGATTTTTGGAAGTGTGACACACTCACAGCTCCCCTCAACTTCAATTGGAGTTTTGGGTGTGCAGCCCATAAAATATCCAGTGATTTGCAAATCAGAGAGGAACCATAAAATCAGGGCAGGAACGCACACTGTGAAGGTTAATATCTTGCGTTTAAAAACAGTAAGAACCTCAGACGAGGAAACAGTGAAAACAAAAACAGTTTAAATATTTCCCCCCCATTCATGCTGTTTGCCTTTTTGCCTTTCACTCAACATGAAACAGTGAAATCAGAGTAGTCATTTTCTTCTGTTTCTTTTTATAGCCAGTTTCATTTTCTGGTTCTGAGGACAGCACATTTGGGGTCCCATCACTGACTGAAAAAAAGTTTTTTAAATTCCAAATTCCATTTTACTTGAAACTAAGAAGAAGAAAAAAAAAGAAAATATTGGTATTTACTCTACCCTGGCACCATGCAGGTACATCATGGGTGCCAGGCAGCTAGAATTTACCTCTAAGCCTGGGCAGGGGTACATGGCAACTATGCAGCTAATATTCCTGCCATTGGACTGGAATAGGAGCCAAGATGTGGCCAAAGAATCCGTGAAATGGCAGACCTAGCAGCTACATCCCCTTCCTCCCCAAGGTGTTCCCCCACCCTGTGTCCAAAGATGAAATAAACATCCCCTTGCACTCCTTCTCCGCTGTAATTCTCCTAAAGTGAACCTCACTCTTTTAGGTTCTGTACAACATCCTTTAATGGATAACAATGCTGTAACTGCAGGAAATGCAACCGAATGATCACTATTGCAAATAAATAAAAACAATAAGCACAATTTAAGAATAAGAAGTGGAATTTTGGAGGAAGAGTGGTGGGGAACGTGCTTTACCTTTCTGGAATCTACCGCTGCATACATGATATCCATCCAGCCCTTGAAAGTAGCCTAGTGAAGAAAAGCACATATTCTTTTAGAGGGAAGTAATTTAAAATGAGCCTGGATAGATTAGATGTGTGGTACAGAACTGCATGAGGGGAGGTCTCACTTACTCTCTTGCTTTCCCTTTATAAGGCTCTATTTAATTTCACCTGTTGCAGATCTGTGATTTTTATGGGCAATTTATTTAAATCTGCCTTTTTCTCATGAAGTGGAGAACTTCATATACATTTTTAAAGACATTTTATTGTTGCCTCATTAAATCCAGGGTTTGGTGGGGTCTTAAAAATTGCATAATTAAAAGTGTTTTTTAAAAAATAGACTGGATAGAGCTCTCTGGGAATACAGGGTTAGAGGCACCCCAGGCAGGGCCAAATGTGCAACTTATGTCAAAATGAGGCTCAATGGCCTGATCCAATGCACATTCAAGTCAACAGGAGTGTTGAATTAGGGGCGTAAGAGGGAAAAACCCAGAGATGGAGATGGTCTGTTAGAAGATCTAACATCTACTGTGGGCTTGGAGGTGGGAAAGGCAAAACTTACAATTTGGAGAAGAGCCAGGTATCCTGCCCCAACATTGTCAAAGTTAATTTTCACGTTCTTCCATCGGATCTCAGTGGAATTGGGCGGCATCAGTGCTTCACAATCGGTCCTGTTGTTAACTATTTCTATTTCGAAGCGCTCCTCAGATGTCTCGTTAAAGCAGTAATGGTATTTCCCAGCAAACAGGTTAACCCCCATAATGCTGAAAATCAGCCAGAAGATAAGGCAGACCAACAACACATTCATAATGGAAGGGATAGCGCCAACCAGGGCGTTGACAACCACCTGCGTTGGAAGGGGTGGGAGAAAGTTTTAGTATGAAACAGAAGACAGTAGGCAGCAAGCATCAATACAGCTGTTTTTCGGGGGGAATAGGAGGCGAGGCCACTGACAGGTCCGTGGCTTTTAGTCTAGACTAGAGTTTGCAGTAAATTATTTCCAAGTGGCTAAAGGTTCTGTTTAGAAGCCCACTGGATACCGGGCTAGATGGACCATTGGTCTGACCCAGTCTGGCTGTTCTTATGTTCATCTGTTGAGATCCTGTTTATTTTAAAAACAGGGTGAGTTCTTTTTGGATCTGCTGACTTTGAGTTTGTTTTTTTGTGGGTATGGGTGTGTGTTTGTGCGTGCATGTGTACAAGAATTACTTTTAAATAATTTTGATTGCCAAAGGGAAAAAATGATGTTACTGAGTGAGGCTGGGCTCAAACTCTCTTCACAATAATCAATAGACTCCTACCTGACTAATTGCTCAAAGCCAGGTCCAAGGATACCATTGCTCATGGATTTGGAGGGATTTATCAGCCAGTGGCCCTTATGGCCATTCCCCACTTTAAAACAAGGCTGTGGTCACTTACAGACCCGCTTCCTGCTCCCACTGAGGTCAGTGGGGAATTCTGAGCCATTGACTTCAATGGGAGCAGGATCGAGCCCTAAAATTGTTCTCTTAAGACTAAGCCATGAGTCAGTGTAAACATCAAGATAATATTTGTGACTAAGCAAGGCGACCATGTTGTCTCAGGCAAATAGCTGAGCATGCAGGTTTGCAAGCTCAAGAAGAAAGAAAAGCCATATTCCCTTCTCCAAACTGCAGCAAATAAAACAGGAAGTGGTGTGCTGTTTGGTCACAGCTCATCTTTTCACCATTTCCTAATTTGAGTCTCAGAAATTTGGAGCGGTGTTTCCCCAAGCCCTCTCCTGACAAACACATGGCAAAATTTAAGCTCTCATGCTTTTAACGTAGCCAGGCCAGTGGGATATTAAATCTTTTATTACAATTCTCCTATATTAGGTTCCTTTAGTAAATTAAAATTTTAAACTGTTTCATTCCTTCTGTCTAGCGTCAAAGAGGAACACTAATCAACGTTCTAGTCAAACACACTGGTTTCAGGCATTCTGTAATTCAGGGTTTAAACAATAAATATATGACAATTAATAACAATGTGGACTCCTCATAGCACTTTTCAGGCAGGTCTCAAGGTACTTTACAAAGAGTCAGAAAAGCAATTGGGGTGGGAGTTGCAGTGACTCTTTGCTTCCTAAGGCATTTTCATTATCACTGAAATGGTGATGGTGGCCTAAGCACAGAACTGGCAATCAGATCTTCTGTTCCTGACTCTGCCACTAACTGGCTGCCATGACCGTGAGCAAGTCATTTTGCCTTTCTGAGCCTTAGTTTCCCCACCCAAAATAGAGGTGTCAGAGTCAGGTACAGAACCCAAGTTTCAGCTCTTCCTTAAACCACCAGATCACAGCTGTTCCTCAAAAGAAGTCACGGTTAATGAAAATGCCCTAGGTAGTAAATAGTCACTACACCAGCCCTCCTAGTCCTCCCTGGCAAAAAAGATCAATTAAGCCAGTGATTTGCCCTCTTGGGATGCTCTTACTATCACTTATGGGAATTAAGATATTGAATGATCCCAGTCCCTTCTACCAGTTACTTCATGCAAAATGCCAATGTGTCTCAGCAGTCACAAATGGTGGAATGCTAACCTCCCTGGTGAGACATGTCTAAATCAGACTCTCAAACTGGTCACTTTCTGCATCATTATTTCATGTTTAAATGTTTTATGTAACAAAATAATTAGTAATGATTTAGTCATGTTTCATGTTGACTCAAGTGGCTCCACTCTGTAATCCAATGGGATTTCCCTATACATGCTCACTGAAAATTACACTGGTCCTGAAAAGAGATGGACTGAAACCAGAATCTTGGATTCGCACCCCAGAAATTTAGACCCAACTCCAAACTTCATGGCTTGGCCCCATCTCTACTCCTCAATAACTTCATACAAAATCTACAGATAATTTAAATTCAGCATAATAATTGACCAGGATGCCATTTTAGCTTTTAGATGCCCCATCAACTTGGCAATGTGGCAGTAAAAGGGTTAAATACACATGTACTTCTACTGAATGAAGTTTTCCCTGCAACGATTAACAGGGTTTGAGACTAATCACTAATCAGTTTTACACCAGCATAAATCCACTGACTTACATTGGTATGAGATCAGCATCAGGTCCTTTAAATAGATGCTAAATACACACCTTTCCTTCCAATTACCTACTCCCCTAAGTGCACACACCATAGTGATCACCTACTGTATTTTACAACTATTCAGATATTGGAAAGCTGATATACCCCTGACTAGTTGTAGAGTAAGTATGCTGACTGGACAAATGCTCTCGCTTCCTGTAATCATTTACCTGAATAAATGGAATCAACTCACACTGTTTAAATTGATCATTATAACCATAACCAACTTTCAAAAAATCTGAGAGAGGGAACATGGCTTTTGTGTGCAGACTGTGCATTGGCAATTGACAAAAGTGCATGCATGTTTCATAGCATTACTGTCATACTTCCTGAATAATTTAAGAGCAGAGCAAGCTCTTTAAAATGCAGATTCCTATGGAGTAGAGAAAAGCAAAGAACTACTTGTAATGTTTCCTTTGCAAAGGCATTTCAAATTACTGTCCTTGGGGTTGGAGGGATTGTTTTGGTACACTTATATCAAAGTCAGAACAAAAAAGAATGGAGAAAGTTACAAAGTAGCACAGTTACAGTTAACCCCTTTGTATCAATTTTGCTGAAGTGAAACAGTTTCCCAATTTTAAGTACGTGTGAACCTCTCGATTTCACACCAGGTACAATTCAAAATCTCCAGGTGGGTGGGGGTAGGAGTGGGAGTGGGAGGGGTGGGGAGATCATTCTCTCCAGCATGATTTACATTTATTTTTTAAAATGTCATTTATTATCTATGGACTTCATACTAGTTCTTTTTCCCTTCTGATTATACTAGTCTCTGTGACCATGTTATATCGTTATATAAACCACTTTTAAGCATTAAACTTTAGCAAAAGAACACGTCCTAATGACCAAAAAAAAAAAAAAAAATTAAGAACATTGTGTTGACGTTGCAGTAAGGTGCAAATTGGTTCTATCTGGATGAAATTCATCCTAGTGCAGAAGGACCCTTCATAACACACAAACTCCACATTTGTCCATTGTTGGAGAAGTGTACACAAAAGTGGGGGGTCCTGGGGGCCCGTCGGCTGGAGAAGCAACTGTGGAGGGGGTGCTCTAGACCCCTAACTTTGCCAGTCTCCATATGAACAAGGCCTGATCATTCCGGCTTTGTGCCACTGGAACAAATTTCACCCTTTGTGATTGTGCTGTGTAACTTGTAAGCCACTGTTTAGCATTAAACTAAAAGCCCTACTGGCAAGGGGGAACCCCCTCTCCCCCCCGCCCCCAAAGCAGATTAATATAGCCCCAGAGAGGAATCAACCCTGTTTGTATTTAGCATGTAGTTCACACAAGCCATCTTCGCTCAACCTAGATTTTAAGTCTTAATCATACAATTATGCTTTTTTATAAGAATCTCAGACAGGAATTTAAGTTAAAGGCTATCCTGCTAGATATACAAATCTGTAGCTTTTGGGATATTGATATTTAATCCACACCTTTATTATGACCCAAATGATGTTAACAGTATCAAGCTGTAGACAAAGCTAGGGGGACATTCTGGCCCCACTGAAGTCAATGGGAGATTTTTCATTAATGTCAATGGGGCCAGGATTTTAGTGTGGAAAGGCTACGGATTCTTCCAAGAGTGTCAGTTCAGGTGAATGTCCCACGAGCATCTCAAGGTTAAGATAAAAACACACATGGTCAATACCTGAAATCTGTTTCAGCAGATAAAGGCCATTTCCAGTAACGATACTTCATATTAATACCATGCACTTGTAAAATGCCTTACACCTAAGGATCTCAAAGCACTTTACAAACAGTAATTAAACCTCTCAACACCCTTGTGAAGTATTATTAACCTCTCTGTGCCCTGTACCAAGGAGCTAAGTGACTTGCACAAGGTCACTCCCAAATCAGAGGCAGAATCACAGCTCCCTGTATCTGGTTCCAGCAACAAGACACTGCTGCCTCTTCATGCACTTAGGGTAAAATGTGCTCCTGCACAGGATGCGAGCACACAGCTTATGTCCACTAAGCCCTCACATTTGAGAATAAATGGGATATAAGTAGCCATGGGGTGAATTTAACCATTGAGTTTGCTGTATGTGCCAACAGCCATGAACTGCATGAAACAATTATAATGTTTTTGGCACTGAGAAAAGGGAATCGATAATTCTGCTTCAGCTATTTAAATTATTTTAAATTGACACAGATTTCATTCCACTATAACAAAACCGGAACTGTGGTTCTGAGGGCGGATGAGCAGGACTGGCTTTTCAGGGGCTGTACTGTGACTGTGCTATTGAGAAATTTGCAGAAAGATTTTTATAGGATTAGCCTCATCAGGATCATTTCTGCACAGTTAAGGTCTCACTAGTGCTTTCTACACAACTCTGATATGGCCATGTTGTGTAGCTAACTTGAGGTTAGTGTATGTAGCCAACAGCGACTGTACCATCACTACCCTCAGTACAAACTATTGCTTCCACTGGATTTTCTTTATAGATATTGTAGTTTATGTCATGCCCTAGAGATCTATTTGAGAATTCCTTTAACAGGCCATTATATGCCTTAGGCCATTATTTTGCTCTAAATTACACCCGTGTAAATCCAGAGTAATTCCACTGACTCCAGTGGAGTTATTCCAGAGGTGCCCTGGAGTAAATTTAGAGATGAGTGTGATCTCCCAGCTGTTTTATTCCATTTCTTCTATGATATCTTTAAATTTCAGTGTGCATTTTCTTGATCTTTAGTGCAATAGACCTAAATTAACATTTTTCACAACAGCAACAGTGAAAATCCGTTGGTCCAACATACCCTTTACCTACAGAAAGGTATGTCTTGTTGGATTGTTTTGCTTTTTTGTACATGATTATTTCAATACAAAAGGAGGGGGAAAAGCACCAAAATATAAAATCAGTGGCAAAGTAACAAGACACTGCAATCATTTCAAATGGAATCCCCATGACATTGGTGCCATCTAAGAATTTCAGGAAAGCTTGTTAAGTTCAATGCTTTGCTTGTGCTTTGTTGCTAATATCACAGTGACAGGACCGGGTACCATAAAAAGCATGGTAAAAGGGAGGGAGTGGAAAGGAAAGCTTCACTATCAGACAAGGCTTCCAGTCATCACCAGACTGGATTGAGAACAACAAGGTGCAACAAGAGGAATTAAACCAAAAGCTTTTTTGAAACAGCTGAGCTCCCCCCCATTTCCTTCCTGCAGGGACTAAAGGCCTGAGTTATCCAAGAAGGAGAAGCAGCTTTTTACTGACTTACATACATTAGATTTTTTTATAAACCCTTTAAATTCTCCTTTGATTAAATCCCACCAGCTCCCACTGTGGCCAACACCTTGGGGGAGAGAGGGGGAAGACATTTGAGGTGGTTCGAATTCTGCTTCTTTGCACCTGGTGATTCTCCCTAGATAAAAAAAGTTACAGCTGAAAAGCCCCCTCGGATGCTAGAGGTAAAAGCCAGGCCAAATGAGAACAGCCAAGTGTTGAACATGTTCTGCGAATGGCATGTGGTTTGGGCCAATAATTAATGTAATGAGGCAGCTAAATGCATCTCCCTTCTTTAAAAGGGGAGTGTGCAGCAGAGGGCAGGGTAAGGGGACATAAACAGGGGTGTGTGATCAAGTTAGCAGCTGCATCATGATTCTGCCTGGAATTATCTTTCCACCAGTTTGATCAGTTCTAGCATGCTTAAAAAAACCCGCTCCACAGGCATGCAGAAGGATCAGCTGCTAATGGCATCTTACCCTCATCCCCTCAAATCGGGACAACGCTCTTAAAGGCCTCAAAGCTCTTAGTGTCCTAAGGGACTTTATGGCACCTAGTTCCGAGTAGCCCAGGGCATTAGCTACAAGGCTGACTAAAGAGACCTACACAGAAAACAAAAAGAAAAAGAAAAAAAAAGAAAAAAGGTTCCAAACTGTTAGAACGAATCCCCTAGCACTGATTGCCCAGCCCAGACTGCAGGTCTGGGGCCCCCATAGATAAATGCCGAAGACATGACACCAGCTGCCTACTTCACTTGACTGAAACGACCTGAAAGGAAATAATGCGGTTGAGAGAGGCATAAGAAAAAAACAAAGGGGAAAAAAGAAGTGAGAGAGAGGCAGAGACACACAGACGGAAACAGGGTCTGTTGGAAGGAGGAGCCCAAACGGATGACAAGAACCTTACCCTGGCCCTTTTATTGTCTGCAGGGTCCAAGCAGCTCCCATTAAATTAAGCCAGACAAATTTTAAAGGTACCTGTGAGAAAGAATACAGATAAATACACACACTGCACAAATTGTCCTGCTCAACTTATTCAAAGAGCAGTCGCCTCACTCATTCCTGGTGGCGGTGTTCTTTCTACAGCAGTGACCATTGAGGAATAGAGTTTATTACTTTATATCAAAAACATAAGAATAATTTTGGGGGTGGATTGGTATCATAAAATACTGAACACCCTTGGCTTTAAAAGCACTCCGTTTCAAATTTCTATCACTTTTAAACCTGACTTTTTGGTTCTGCTAACCCAGCACTTCTCTAGCATCTCCATACAAAGATTTGCAAAGGATGCAGAGCTTAATCATCACTGAGCATCACAACCTGCTTTGAGGGAGGGGTAGTATAATCACCCCATTTTACAAATGGGGAAAGTGAGGCACGTGATAACGACATGACTTGCTCAGAGTCACACAGTGGGGCTATGATAGAGCTGGGGATAGAATCTAGACGTCCTAAGTCCACTGTGCTCTGCCTTAACCCCAAAGCCATCCTTTTTTGTTAAAGATCATGGCTTAGAATATAACTTAGGGTCCATCACTGTGAGCTACGGAATGTCCTCAGTAGGTGCTGAGCCTCTTGCAGGATTGGGTCCTTATCCTGTGAATTCGAAGGGACCTTCTGCCCGTAAAGTACCAGTACGCTTAATGGCGCTACAGACATGATCCAATTTCCATTTCAGTCACTGGAAAGACTCCTGTTTATGAACCTGGGATGTGGACAGGGTCCTGTATAATAAGTGTCCTTCACCATCAACACATTCATCGGCCTCCCACGAGAGCGCTTGTGATTTAAAATCAACCACTTTTACACTACAGAGACACATAAGGACAAATATCTAAACCATTTAAAAATGTCAGTTGATCATTGTGTATCATGAAATAACTGAGCCCTTACACAGCGATTTTCCTTATCAATCATTAGCTAATTAATCCTCATAACAGGACACAGTTCCTAACAGTGAATTTTTATCCTCCTTTAAAACACGGAGAAACTGAGGCATTCAGCGGTAAATGAACTTCAAGGATGATGCCAGTTCATTCTAGAAATGGGCTCAAGGAACCAAATTCAGGACCAGATTTCTAATGCTCCAATATTCAGGGATGCTTTGGTCTGGGCTATTGATTCAGGTCTCTCTGAGTACATCTACATGGCGAAAAACTGCAGCAGTGAGTCTCAGAGCCTAGGTCAACTGACTTGGGGAGGTGGGAGGGGCTCTCAATGTAAGCCTAAAATAGCAGGGTAGATGTTCAGGCTAGAACCTGGGCTTTGAAACCCTGTGAGGGGGGAGGGTCGCGGAAGCCTGGCTCCAGCCCGAGCCTAAAAATCTACACTGCTGTTTTTAGCCCTGCAGCTCAAGCCCTGCGAGCCTGAGTCAGTTAACCTGGGCTCTGAGACTGCTGCTGCAGGGAGGTGGGGGTTGGAGGGGGTTGCTGTGTAGATGTATCCTCAGTCATATTTATGACAGCTGTCTTCTTGCTCGATATGCAGTGGTTTGAACCAGGGACTGTCAGAGCTGAAAGTATGAGTATGTACTTCATGATGTGAAGAGTCAGACAGGGGCCGTAACAGATCAGGGATAGAAGGGGACACACAATACATGGACCTGGGGGTTACATAGTCACGGTCTATCACAGTTTTCCAGAACAGTAACTCTGCCCAGTATGAGACACATTATTTTCCTCTTCCCTCACCACAGTCACATACATTTGAGCTTGAGTCACATACCCTGCCAGGTACAGGGAGATGGACACCAAGGTTAAGGGATTTAGGAGTGAAGGAATCTCAGACTAAAGCAAGAAAAGAATTTAGCAATCTCAGCCACTGCCCACTTTTTTCTGAGAGAAGCATCAGGATCTTTGGTATCTCGGATAAAGCAGGTGCATTTCAGTGTTTCAAATACGCCCCGAAATGAGCGTGGTGTGTGGACATGTGTTTGAACTGATCTGTGGGAGGAGCTGCCTGAGGCGTGTGTAAGGGGGCATGGAGGAAGTGGGTTTGCTGACATTGTAGGATGAAGATTCAATTTCATTTTACTGCTCATGAATAGGACTCCTGCTTTTCTCCATCTTCAGATTTGACCATCACCAGCTGGTTCACAGCAGTGGGCAGGAGGGGACATTTTTAAGCGTTTGTCCATGTGCCCTTGGTTACTCTTATAAGAAGTGCCATGGGACCTTTACTAGCCTCACAGTGGCCTTCATGGAACACATTCTATCTACTCTGGAAGGTCGCAGGGCTGCACTGATGCTGGTGGGTATGAACCATTGTTCCAGCAAGTGCTGGTATTTCAGACACGAGCCTGAGTCCATTGCCTTAGCCTCTGCTCCCATCCTACATTAGAAAGAGCTTTCTTACATGAGAGAACACACAGGGATTCTTCACTAATGTCAAAGAAATGCCTCACATAGGAGCTTTAGTTTATATCAGAGACAAGCAGAAGCAACATAGTTTTAAGTTCAAGTTCTTCTAACCCATCTCAACCAGTGCTGCACAGCAGTGTTGTCAGCCCTGGGCATGAGCTCAAGGCAGCCTGGCCTACTGACTAGAAACTCAGATTCAGAGAAACAGATCTGTGCATCAGAAGACATCAGCTATAAGCTTCCATGAGAATTGACTCATTGTGCTGAGCGAGACCGTGATCTGCAGGTAAAAACCTCTAATGATCACAGGATGTAGCAAGCTGTGCTGTTAGGAGGGATGCCTACTGTAACTCTGCCTAGTGGGGAGGAAGGAATAAGGCTAGAAATGGCTCCAAAGCAGAGCAGCTCTTGTACGTGCTGCTCATATCAAAAAATCTACAGCCCTGCTTCATCACCAAAGACCAAGTGAGGGGTTTCAGATCCAAACTTCAGGATATGGGTGGGAGTGTCTGGACCTAGGATCATCTCTAATGTACTCACAATGCAGAAGTAATTCAAGCATTTCAAGTACAAAACAACCAAGACTTCACTGAGCCCCTCACCCTTAGATTAATGCCCTGGTCCCTAATGTGAACAAGACAAGAAATAGTGGAACTTACAAAAGAATATTTCAACCTTCAATGGCATTATTCAGTATTATATACTCAATTCACTGGTAACTTCAATAGGCTGTTTAGTGGGCATTGGTACATGCCAAAAGTAATCCTGATGGACTGAAAAGCAGAAGCCTTAATTATTATTACCCAGAAAAAGACTCTTTCTTCACATGTATACCCAGCAAGCTTTAGGAATCAGAGGAGGAGGGTTATTTACCAATGCTACCAAACCTGAAAAATAACATTCAAGAATATTGTTATATTTAAATGCTTATTTCCTCTTATTTATTGTTCCCATCATGAGATTCAACTCAAACCCCACTTCTGCCATTTTAGAGGCTTTAAAAGGATCTGCTCTGGCAGAGATCCTTACTCTAGCGGTAATCTGATGCTTTGAAAGAAGTGAACAAATCTGTACTGTATTTGCCAATTGCGCAATACTGCACTTCCTGACCCCAGCTGGAATTAGCTCACACCATGAAGCATGAGGACAGAGTAACCTTTACAATTTTTCTCCTACCTAGTTTAACTGCAGGCCTTTTCTTATTAAAGTATATCTAATCCATTTAATCTTGCTCAACCATTTTCCTCAATCCAGTTTGGGAGGGGGTAAGGGTCTGGTCTTGGAGTTTTCATTTTAGTCTTGTGTTTCACTATATAGTAAAACAAGAGAGAGTTACAAATTCACTAGATTTTACAGGTCAGAAGAGTTACTTAGGATCTGTGTTTAGAGGAGGGGCACCCAAGTGAGCAGAGAGCAAACAGGAAACTTTGCATATCCATTTCACTACGGTAAATATCAGATAATTTGATCCCACTTTTGGCTCCACGTTAGCAGTTCCCCAACACACTAGGGAAAATTTCTTCCATCTACTCAGATATTTCTAGAGTTCTCATAGCCATTGTACAGCACAAGTAAATCCTACTCAGAAAAAAAAGTTACTCACCTTCTCGTAACTGTTGTTCTTCAAGATGTGTTCTTCACATCCATTCCATTCACGGTGCGCGCATGCTGCGTGCACGGTCGTCGGAAAGTTTTCCCTTAGCAGCTCCTGGAGTGGCACCTTCATGGCGCTCAATATATAATCCTGCCGACCCGGCCCCCCTCCCCTTCAGTTCCTTCTTGCCAGCTACTCCGACAGAGGGGAAAGGAGAGTGAGTAGTGGACTGGATGTGAACAACACATTCCAAAGAACAACAGTTACGAGAAGGTGAGTAACCATTTTTTCTTCTTCGAGTGCTTGTTCACGTCGATTCCAGTCAGGTGACTCCCAAGCTCTCCCCCGGAGATGGGGTTGGAGTTAAGGAATCGCTGACTGGAGCATCGCTCTGCTGAATGCCGCATCATCTCTGGAATGCTGGGTGATAGCATAGTGAGTGTTAAATGTATGCACTGATGACCAGGTTGCCACTCTGCAGATCTCCTGAATGGGGATCTGGGCCAGGAAAGCTGCTGACTAGGCTTGTGCCCTTGTGAAGTGTACTGTAATAACCGAGGCTAGGACCTTAGCCAGCTTGCAGCGTGTGTGGATGCAGTCTGTGATCCAGGAAGAAATGCATTGGGAAGAGACCGGGAGCCCTTTCATCCGGTCTGCCACCGTAAGAAACAGCTGGTTCCATTTCCTGAAAGGCTTAGTGCGCTCGATGTAGATTAGAAAACTACAGGCTAAAGAAGAAAACTAAGGGAAGCACTTGCAAGGCAAGTGAACGCAGTTCCAATGGCCGTGATGGACGGTAAGAAGGAACTGAAGGGGGGTTTGGTTGGCAGGGTTATATATTGAGCACCATGAAGGCGCCACTCCAGGGGGCTTCAGAGCCGACCCGACGGGAGCTGCTAAGGGAAAACTTTCCAATGACCGTGCACACAGCGTGTGCACACCCTGATTGGAATCGATGTGAACAATCACTCGAAGAAGAATTTTCCATCTCCCAGCAAGAGACTCAGAAAGGCCTTTTCTCAAGTTAATATTCTATCATTTGTCTGGGCTGATTGGTGCAGCAGGTCCTCTGGGCCCTCAGCTAGGACACTGCCTCACAGATGGATGTTTTGAATGCACACAAATACAATTTTCAGAAGCACCTGAGGAACATGGGAGCCTAAAATCCCATTCTGAGAAGGGACTCTAGCACTTCAGAGGCTGAGTCATGTAGGTGCTTTTGAAAATGTTACCATGTTTTAAATACTTTTGTTGTTTTCTATTCCATAAATTATCTTGCTAACATTTCCCTTCTTCTCCTATTCATTTTATCCCTTCAGTGTATTCCTTCAACCAGCTCTCTCTATGTGGGTCTCTATGCTAGTTTGTCCATGTTGAAGGTCTACCCCTTTGATCAACTTACATCTACCCTACACCAAGTTGCTGTCCATATCCCCAAATATGAGGATCAGCCCTTTTCTTCTGGGTATTGGATCCTCTTTAGCAAAGAGGAATAAAGACAAACTTTATCTAGCCTTGTAAGGTTTTTCTTCACTTGAACTGAAAGTACCTGGAGTTCTACAAAGCTTTGAACAGACCCATTGGCCCGAGCACCCAATATCCAGAGTGTGCATGGATGTCACCAGGTGGCAGCATTGAAAGATTCCACCTGCTGAACTTTCTCCCATTGGTGTCTCATACAAACTATGGGGAGACAGAAAATGTCGCTTCAGCTGGCCTGGAGTCAGGGTATGTTCATTTGTAGCACAAATTCTTTACACTCTACTGAACTCTTCCTATAACTTCCTCAATGTACAGGTCCTTCAGAAAGAGCAATGCTAACACAGCATGAGCCAGAGGATGGAAACCCTTCCTTTGTACGTATCTGTTAAGACCTGTGGTGTAGAAATTCCGCAGTCGCATAGAACAATCCCCAGTAGCTCTGCTTGTCTGGATGGTTCTGTCCTTTCCCCAGTTTTGGAGAGCTATGTACACATGGGATTGAACCCACTTCCTAGTGAGATACATCATCTACTGGACCCTTTTCATGAGCACAGCGTTACATCCTCATCCCCACCCCCCAGGTAAAATTTATTTTTCCCAGCCAGAGATCAGAAGCAGAAAATACATACAGCCACAATGAGGAAATCCAGCCAGCACCAGGCGTTGGTGAAGAACTTGACGAATCCGTAAGCGCACCACTTCAGCAACATCTCCAGAATGAAAATGTAGGTGAAGACCTTGTCTGCATACTCCAGCATGGTCCGGATGGTCTTTCTCTGTTCTATGTAAATATCCTCAAAGGCCTGGGAAATAATCAAATGCCACTTGTCATTACATAAGACTTGCCACTGAATGTGCAACAAACCAGCAGCTCATTTAAATGAGGGTAAGCTGCACCAGTGGAAGTCATTTTTTACACCAAGGCAGCACATTTGCACGGATGCAAAGAAGTCCAGTGTAGACAAGCCCATGGAGACAGATTTTCAAAGGAACTCAGCTTCCTTTTAGGCACCTAATTGAGGGACAGTTTTTCAAAAGTGCTCAGCACCCAGTATCTCCTATTGTGATGCTTACAGATTTTCAAAACAGCTCAGCTCTCAACATGCATCTAGTGTGCTGCGCTCTTCTGAAAATCTTTCCATTTATTATGATGCCTAAATGGGAGCTGAGCACTTTAAAAAAAAAAAAATCCGGCTCCAGTTATGGGTGCAGAGACCCTCTGAGCAGTCTGGCCAAAGGTACGAAAGAGAAGCTGGAGAAGCATGGGAATTTTGTTGAACTGGAATTTGCAGCTTAAATGTACTGCATTTTTTCATTCACTGTATAGCACAATCCACTAAATACCCAAGAAGCTGATTCTCATCAAAGATCTGGGAAAAAATTAGATGAGGTCTTTCACAAGTAGGAGAACTTCATCCTCTAGAAACATGGCTGCAGCATCAGAACCATGCATCCCAGTTTGCACCCACACAGTGCCTCCAATCTGAAGGTCTCCAGGAGCTGAACAAATGTTAAAGAAAGTATTGCTATCCCAACAGCATCATGGGCAAATTAAGGCCCAGAAAGGTGAAGTGGTTTTGCCAATGGTCACTCACTGAGTTTGTGGCAAAGCAAGGATTAGAACTCGGATTTCAAGGCTCCTAGTTTTGCGTCTTATTTTAAGTTAGATTGGAAACCTTCAGGACAGTGACCATGTCTCGCTAGGTTTTTGAATAGCACCTAGCACAAAGGGGGCCCATTGCAATACAAATCATTAACAATAAATCACAAGTTTATTCTTCATTCCCCAACCTCTCCAAGGAGAGATGGCATTTTCCCACCAAAATGCCCATAAATAGCTCTCAGTACACTAGGAGAAGAGCCCCAGTATAATGTAATTTGGCTTCACAGACTTCCAAAACTCACTTACCAGGGCTCCACTGCTCAGTAGGATCATGAAGATGATGAAAGTCTCAAACCAGTTGTGCTCCACAATCAGAAAACAGGTCTTCCTCAAGATCCACCAGGATTTGCCCAGCCCATCTTCAATACTGACCTGACAGCACTTAAAGCGCTGCACACAACCTGCATGGGGGCAACGCGGAAAGGAGTGAGTGTGAGAGGATTTTTATTGGGGGTGGGAGACAGGATATTGTAAGAACAGAAGGGTCTTTGCATAAAAGTGACTTTGCTCCTCTAAAATCTTAAGCTGGTTGCATTTCAGTTAAAAGTAAAATGTATCCATCCAATCAATCCACCCCTCTTCCAGGTCCTGATGCTAATTCCTGTCACTGTAGTATCTGAATGCCTAGCTTTACATCAGTTTACTAGCAGCCAGTTTAAAATAATTATACTCAGCGAGGCAGCCACAATTCACCAGAAAGCAACAGAGAGAGAACTCAGTGATAAAATCACCTCAAACCATTTAGAATACCTTTGCTATGGGAGTTATTCTAACAAATCAGTGGCCACGTATGACTTCATGATGGCTCTGTCAAACATTGTGGCCACAAGTATCCTCACAGCACCAGCAATAAAACCCAAATTCTCTTGCTTCAAAAGCCCTGGTGCCAGCAACTTTCCCTGAAGGAGAACCTTCCTTAGCTGGTAACAGTCTAGACTGTGGCAACAACACCTGGTCTCCAAAGGCCTAAGTCCTGCAAATCCTTAGTGTGACTATAATTTACTCATGTCTGCAGATCTTTAAGAACCCCTAGCTCTGATCCAGCCCCAGACCTAAACTCTAGGCTAAGCCTACACTAGATATGGGTCACAACACCAACTCAGAGGCCCATATCTACATCTGTGCTTAACTCACCTTCTGTGAAGCATGCATCTGGGTCCAGATATTCTTCTGGTGCCTCCACAGGGACTTCCTCTACCTCTGGCTTTATATCAATGGTGCTGCCCTCAGAAGAGCTAGTATCATCCAGTTTCTTTAACACAAAAAGAACCCCCAACAACCACCTCAGTCAGGTAAACCCAAAGATGAATTTTCACAGCAACTCTATATGGGATCTAGCTCCTTAGCAGAGGAAACTAACGATCTGCCCACCAAATCTGCCTCAAAGAAAATCTATTTCCTGGCTCTTGCCAGGATGGTCTGGGACACTAACTGTGAATCAGGCATTCTGATTAGGATATTTAGTCATCAGTTTTCAAGTCTTAAAGATCGTAGTGCAGATAGGGAATCAAAACTGAACATTTGCAATTTTTTGTGGGGGTGGGAATCACATTTCAAACCCATCTTTACCCCTTAAAATGCAATGTTATAGTGACTGAATGGCAGTGCATTAACACAACAATTATTACAACAATGATTAACATTTAGGTCATGTGTGACATCTTCCATGTTAGGACCACAAACCACTTTACAGAAGATAGTTACTGAATCCTTAACCACCAACTCCTGTGAACTGATGGTATTCTCCCAGTTTAATGACAGGGAAACTGAGGCAGACAGGTGCTGTTCCTTGCCTAAGATCACATAGGGCAATCTATGACACTGTCAAGAATATAACTCAGATGCCTTGACACCTAGTCCTATGCATCAGCCAGAAAGCTATCTTTCCCCTGTAGCCAAATTTTTTCTTCTTCATTTAATTCACTGCAGGTGACACACCCAATGTTAAACTAACACTGCACTTTGATTTTAGGCCAAGAGAAACACATCACTGATGGGAGAATAAAAGCATGTTGATAATGGCTGGGCATTTGAATCTAAGTGTTATCCCTATTTTATAGAGGAGGAGAGTGCAATACAGAGATTAGACTGTAATCTCCTTAAGGGAGGGACTGTCTTCTATTCTGCTCAATTTAATAGAGCTTCTATAGATCTCTGTACTATAATGAATGAATTATGCCCCCCTTGCCCAAGATCGCACTGGAACAATCTGTGGAAGAGCTGTCTGTCAGTATCTGCTTGCTGCCTCGTGTCTTATATTTGGGTTCCGTGGGGCAGGGACTGTCTTTTTGTTTTGTGTTTTTATGGGGATTAGCACACTGGGGTCCTGATCTATGACTGGAGCTCCTAGGCATTATCACAGTACAAATTAACAACAAAAGCAGGGAACAGAATTCAGACTCCCCAGCTGCAAAATCCTGTGCCTGAGCCTGAGACCAGCCTTTCTTCCCTTGCAATGCTTCTCTCTCAATAGAGGTTACCTGTAGCTGTGAAATGGACATGTGGTTAAAACTAATATTGAGCATCCATCCTACCTCCTTGCTGCCATTGGGATCTGTATCGCTGCTGAAGTCTTCTGTATTGAGGTTTTCAAAGTCTGACTCACCCACAGCAATGGGTACCCGAACGGTGAGATTGGGGTTATTGATGAAGGACATGTGGTCTTCATCTATGATGTATTTCTCCACACTGCTCCCAATCCCGCTGGTGGTGCCATTGCCGTTCTTTTGATAATCAATGTCCCTGTTGATATCAGCCCCTGTGTGGTTAGCGATGCAGTTCACCTTCTTTTCATACAACTCGTCCAAGGGTTTGACCTCATCCGCCTCTCTCTGCTTGAAATGCGCCTGCATGAACTCATGTGCTTTTACCTTGATCCAGGCGATTCCCTGCTTGATGCGAATGACTGCTATTTGTAGGTTGTTCATCTCCCCATCATCATCTGTTGCTGCTAAGTTATCTGCACTGAAAGAGCTCAGCAGCAAAGCCAAGAACAAGTTCAGCACCTGAAGGAGAAGAGATCATGTTTGGCAGAGATCATGTTTGGCAGAGCTCTGACATTGTGCCAACACATTACAGCAAAGCTGCATATGAGCATTTAGCCACCTGAGCCGCTGACACTAATGGGAGCTGCAGAACAAAATCCACAAGCACCACACTGAAAACCAGTGCTGGTACCCGATAAATCTACTGACAAATCCAGAACTTAAAACACCAAGGCCCCAATCCTGCAATGAGCTCCGTGCATGGGAGCCCTCAGCAGCATGTCACCAGCTTGGAATCAGTGAGGCCCGGTGTCTGTGCAGGGTAGCCCTGCATGCAGCTCATTGCGTGTCTGGGGGTCAAGGTATAAAAGCTAGAGATGGGCCCTGAGCTGCCAAGTTCCAAGAGATTTAGATCTAGCATTGTCGTTTGGTCCCATCTCAAACTCAAAGGGAGCCTATTAAAAATAAGGATTCGATCAGTCACCACCGTGGCCTTAGTCTCTGCCCTTGTCTATTTCCAGCCCCTAGAGCAAAGCAAAGAGGACGACTTTCTCTGTCAAGACCCTTTGCTGGCACAAGTCCTTGCAGGGGAAGTCCAGGAGGAGTCTCTTGCTGGCTGCTTTAAGACACGATGAGTGTTTCCACTGGTCTGTCCTTGGTCTTTTCTCCCGCCCCCATCAACTTTTTCATAGAATTTAAGGCAAGAAGGGATCATCATGGTTATCCAGTCTGACCTCCCACATAAGAGGCCATGCAATTTCACCCACTGATCTTCATCTAGCTTACATTGTATGACTGAGCTAGAGCACAGTTTTTAGAAAGGAACTTCCCAATCTTGATTTAGAGACTTTAAAAAGACTTTGGAGCCCTTCCCCTGCTTTCCCCTCCTTCCCCTCTATCATTCTGTTTTAGTGCAAAAACTGGGTTTTCTTCTTGTCAGATTCCTTTAGCCCATCATAGCATGTGTGGGTCAATCTCCTTTGACTGATAGTTTTGTACCACTGGCTTTTATAACAGAGTAGCTGGATGCTTTTGTGATGGGCACCCAATGAGCACCTGATCCTGCAAAGCAATTAAGCATGGAGCTGTCTTATCAAATTCAATAGGATTATTCACATGCTTAAAATTAAGCAAATGCTTAAGTGCTTTACTGGATTGGAGCATAAATGGGTTAAAGTAGTAAAATAATACTCTGAGGTCACAATGCCATCACCAACAATTTAAATATTAACAGATTTCAGGATGAACTGACATTTGAGGGCTAATTTATCCTTTTACCTACTTAATTCATAGTCAGTTTAGGAAGTAATTCTGGATACAACCTCATATATTAAACATAAGGCTGTGGTGCAAAATTGTTTAAAAAATTATTTGAAATCTTGTTTTGGATGATTTAAAAATGGGGTTGAGGTCACGAGGAGTGGGGGGTTGTCTGAAATTTTGTGAAACAGGGTTTGCACTCTAGTATGTGAAAATTCACATTTTTGAATGATTGATGTGAAAACTGATTTTTATCCAAAATTTAAAGTTTTTCTTATTCCATAAAGCAGGACCAGTTTCACCACAAGATCTCAAAGCACTTTATAAATATTTAATTAAACCTCACAGCAGCCCTATGAGGCAGACATGTATTTACTATACCCGTTTTACAAATGGGTAAATGGAGGACCAAACTCTGTTCCCATTTACCCTGGTTTAAATCCAGACTATTCTGGAGTTACAGCAAGGTAAATGAGAGCAGACTTTGGGGGCAGAGAGGTTAAAGTCCATATTTTCAAAAGTGGGCTTTAAGTCCCCAATCATGCAACAAAGTACAACTATACACATGCTTAACCTTACAGGATCAGAGCTTAACTTTGGGTGCCCAACTTTAGGAATCTACTGCCGGATTTTCAGAAGCTCTAAGCACCCCCAAGTTCCAACATGCAGCTGCTCCAGACCTCTGAACACAAGCCACAAGGGTCTCTAACGCTGGGCATCCAGAATTAAAGGCCTAAATGATTTGTACCCAAGGCCACACAAAGTCCATGGTAGAACCCAGTGACAGTCCTGTGGTCTCACCACGGCCTCCCCACCCACAAGCAATCAATAAGACAATAAGCAAATCATTTACTGACCACTAAATTCCCGATGACCATGACCATCATGAAGACAATCAAGCACATGGCCTGTCCTGCCACTTCCATACAATCCCACATAGTCTCAATCCACTCCCCACACAGCACGCGGAAGACAATAAGGAAGGAGTGGAAGAAATCGTGCATGTGCCAGCGGGGTAGCACACACTCCACGTTGATCTTGCAGACACACTCCTTGTAGCTCTTGCCAAAGAGCTGCATGCCCACCACAGCAAAGATGAACACGATGATGGCCAGCACCAAGGTCAGGTTTCCCAAGGCACCCACTGAGTTACCAATGATTTTTATCAGCATGTTTAGAGTGGGCCAGGACTTCGCCAGCTTGAAGACTCTCAGCTACATAAAGAAACCAAAAACAAAGAGATACAAACCACACTTAATCCATCTTCTTCAAAAACAAAAAGACAAATCCACAGAGAAATCATTATGGTGACAAGTCCTAGATTCTAAGGGATGCGGAGCTCAGACCTCTACCACTGAAGTCAATGGAGTGGGCGATGCTCAGCACCTCTCTGAATTTGGCCTTGTATGTTTTGTATTCAATTCCCCTCATGCTCCCAAATTAATTTCATGTTTGAAAAGAAAAAAAATCAAGTTTCCTTCTTGCTTTGGAAACTCTTGAGAGATGGATGAAATGAGCCACATGAAATCAGGTGCCCAAAGGTTAATATCTTTTTACAAATGCCTTTCAGTCTTCCCTCTGGACAAGAAGGGCCTGATATCCCAGAGTGCTCAGCACCCATAACTGGGGACAGATTTCCAAAGAGCTCATCTTCCAATTAGGCCTCTGAATAATTGGCCAAACTTTCAAAAGCTGAACTTAAGTGTCACAATGAAAGCTGCTGAGCACTGAATTTTTTGGAAAATCTGGCCCTATTTGGGCATGCCTAGCACCAGGCTGAGCATGCTGGGCCACAGCCCTTTCAAACATTTGGCCCTACCGCCAGGGCTCAGTTTTCGAACGTTCTGAGCACCCCTAGCTCTAGATTAAGCTGCTGGAGGCTACTGGTGCTCAATGCTTCTGAAAATCAGGCCCTAACATGCCAATTATCTCACTTTGCTACAGCATAATACACACCCAGCCTGGACTGCCTTTTGGTAGTTTGTTTTTAGTCCTCTGGACAACTGAGGACTGCCTCTGAACAAAGTACATGGCCCAGGTTAGAATGGACGTCTTATTTTGTTGTAATGCCAAGCTAAGAACCTTACACTGAAGTGGACCCTTTAAAAGCTATCCTTCCTCTCCCAACGTGCAGCTGAGCTACCTCATGTCTCATGCCATACAAGAGCTGAGTGGAGTCAGTACCCTTCCACTCTCAGTCATCTATGCAGAATGATGGGAATGGATTGGGGCGGGGGAGTGGCAGAAGACTAAAGCTATGTCTACAGTATGCATCTTTTAGTGACATGGCTGTGCCACTGCGGCCGGGCTGCTAACAGGCGCGCAGTGTAGCTGCTGTTTGCTGTCTCTCCTGCTGACAAAGTGCTGTTCACCCTGGTGCTTGCCGTCGACAAAACTTTTGTCTTTCGGGGGTGTGTGTGTGTTTTTTTACACCTCTGAATGACAAAAGTTTTGTCTTTCACTTGCCAATGTAGACGTAGCCTAAGAAACCTGCCTCAAAAGACAAGGAAGATGCAGCAAAGGACAATTCACAATTACCAGCCACCACTGCACTGCCTGCTAACTGGGGAGCTCCCATTGCTTTGATATGAGGGCCATGCACAGACAGCTTTAGAACTGGGCCCTGAACAGCACTATTAAAATATAAGAGCCCAATCTCATTCCCAGTGAAGCCAATTAGCAACATTCCCCTGGATTTAATTGCAAGCAGGATGAGGTCCTAATTCAGAAGAGCTGTATATAACCCTTATGGCCAGATCCTGTGAGATGACGGACGTCAGCGGGACCTGCAGGTGCTCAGCACCTTGCACCTTTTTCAGTTTCTTACACCACAAGCTCTTCAGGGCAGAGTCTGCTTCACCCTTTATGGATGACTAGCACTGAGTGCGTTTACAGACTACCAGCAACAAACAATAACAAGGGTTCCAGAGTTCAGTTTAAACTTGGAAACAAAGATTGGTAGAATGACACCCATTTTAACTTCAGAAACAAATATTGTGGGGGAGGGAAATACACATACCACACACAAAAAGGGGTCTTTCAATTAAATTAGCAGCATCGTGTTTACACTGTAAATTACAGCCTGTCCCACCCCCTATTCATGCTTTGCTTAGTGCATGTTTTGGTCACACTCAACATCTCATGTGTGATTGCACTCAGGCTAGTAAAATATAGGATGCAAACAATAACAGAAACTAGCCTACAACATGTTAAAAAAAAATTGTCAACATGTGCATTAATTTAATTGCTAATGAAACCACCAATTTCTGCTCAGATATCTATAGACACAATTCAGGCAAGATTATAAAACATAATGTCCTAGAAAATGTTTTCTTTACAAGGCACTAAAGTAGACAAAAATCACTGAAAATTAGTATAAATTAAAACTGAAAACCAGAGGCTATTACCAATATAAGCTTTTATAACACAAATGTTTCTCTTTGCAGAGCTTAGTCTCTGAAATTATTATTTTACTGGGTGCCAGTGTTGTTCCAGAAGGACCTTTTACCCATTTCGATAATGGTTCATTTAGCAAGTGAAAAAAGTTATTAGCTTTCTGTTATAACAAACAGTGCAATGAATCAGCACTAAGAATTTGGTTGATTTGAAATTTTAAAGAAACTTTACATTTGGATTTTAGTCAGAGGAAAAAACAAGTTTTAAAGTTCTTGTTTTGGAATGGAGCAGAATTTACTCATGAAAATTCAATGATCCATTTTTAAAATGGAAGGTACTTACTGTACCTGGAGGCTCTTCGAGGTGTGTGTCCCTACCTGTATTCCATGCATGGGTGTGCCTGAGTCTGGAAATTCTAACAAGCAATGTCCATTGCCCTACACATGCACAGTAGGTCTCCTAGTGCTCCAGACCAAGGGTATAAGAGGCAGGGTGAGCAAACACCTGTCCAGATCCTCTTGTTACTGCAAATTCAACAGGATCCAAAGCAGAGGAGGATAATGGAATACAGATAGGGACCAGACATCTCGAACAACCTCCAGTTACAGCAAGTAACCTCCATTTCTTCTTCAAGTGCTGGTCCTTATGTGTTTTCCACACATGGGTGATTGACAAGTAGAGCTCACACTTGGGCGGGGGATGAGGGAGTGCCTGAAAGCCAGCAGCAAAGATGCTTGCAGTACCATAGACCCCACTGCTGCATCCGCAGTAGAGGCCTGCACTATTGAGTAAGTCTCGCGAACGTGTGGATGGAGCTCCAGATGGCTGCCCTACATATGTCTTGTATTGGGCCCTTCCTACAGGGATGCTGTAGAGGAGACCTGTGCTCTTGTGGAGTTACCTGTGGCACTGCCAGGAGGAGGGGTGTGTGCTAACGTGTAGGACTCAATGCACCCCGAGACCCACTTAGAGATTCTCTGAGAGGACAGAGCTTGACCTCGCAATCTTTCTGCTATGGAAATAAAAAGTCTTGGTGACTTTCTGATAGGTTTGGTTCTTTGCAGGTAGAATGCCAGGGCACATCAGACATTGAGGCAGTGAAGTCTCTTCTCTTTGGCAGAAGCATGGGGTGTTGGGAAAAAGACAGGTAAGTGAATACTTTGGTTGACATGGAATTCAGGAACAACCTTGGGGAGAAATTTAGGATGTAGGTGAAGGGATACCTTTTCCTTGTGAAAAACTGTATAAGGAGGTCTACCATAATGGCTTCCGGCTCACTGACCCTCCTGCATGAAGTAATGGCCACTAAAAATGCAATTTTCATGGACAGATGAGGCATGGAACATGTCACCAAAGGTTCAAAAGGTGGTCTGGTGAGTGTCGACAGGACGAGATTGAGGTCCCATTGAGATGTAGTTTTTCTAGGCATAGTCCCTGACCATGGGGAGTGTGAGTCCCCAGCCAGGGAAAACAAGCTATGATACCTAACTATACTAACAGGCTAAGAAGTATAAAAACTATTTACAAATCTATTTACTGGTTCCATAAAAAGCTGGGGAAATCTAAGGACACAGGATTTCAGCTCAGGCCCTGCAGTGGTAAGAAGGAATTGGAGAGGCGTTGGCCCACACTGTGTCTTATACCCTTGGTCAGGAGCAAGAGGAGACCTACTGAGCATGTGCAGGCCAATTGACACTGCTGGTTAGCATTTCCAGACTGGGGTGTAAGGTGCGCATGCATATCCATGTGTGGAATACACATATGAAGCCTTCTGGAAATTTCCACTACATGCATCTGAAGAAGTGGGTATTCACCCACGAAAGCTTATGCTCCAATACGTCTGTTAGTCTATAAGGTGCCACGGGACTCTTTGCCTCTTTTACATAGGGAGCAGCACTCAAAGAAAAAAAATTTTTTTGAGAGAAACAACAACTCACAACCATAGAATCTCCCCCTCTCCTCCAAACAGAACCAATGAATATTTTTAACCAGAATAACTTATGTAAAAGGTTTTCTAGTAGCTGCAAGACAGGAAACTTCAAAAAGAAATGGGAGAAATATGGAATACCAATCGGAAAGATCGCAGCACTGAAAGCCCTTCCACGTCTGCTAGACCCAGTTCCATTAAACTGAGGGAGACAATAAATCCGTCAAAAATGTTCCAACCTTCTTGGAAATAATAGTAGGGGTCCATGGCTATGAGCTTCAGGAACATTTCTGCTGTGAAAATTCCAGTGAAAACCTGGAGTGGAGAGGAGACAAAAATAGAGCACGCACACACGCCCACACACAGATACACACACACACACAAAGGTTCTCCTTAGTTTGGTTTCAGACAGTCAATATACATCTCAAAGATAGGTTAACAGTGAACTAAGAATGGGGACCCTGCAATGCTCCTTGTACCAGTTCAAATGCACAGCCTGGGCAATGTCATGGGCTTGCGTACAACGGGTTATTCCCTCCACTGGTATAGCTGCGCTGGTGCAACCCTTACTGGCTTCCCTGGTAATCACTCTCCTATCAAGACCTTACAGACAAATTTTCAGAAGTGATCGAAACTTCAGGGTCTCCAGCTGTGGTTCAGCCTGGTCCCACACCGGTGAAGTCCATATGAACTTTGCCATCACTTTCAGTGGTCACAGGATCATGGCCTGAGGCAGGTACAGCTAGACCCTCTGCTGGTATAAGCCAGCACAGCTCCACTGATTTCAGTTATGTTCATCAGGCCCCAAAAGTGATGAGCATCTACAGCTCACAGGGACTGCAGTTGGAGAAGCAGGTGCACAGTGCCTCTGAGAGTCACCTGTGAAAATATCAGCCTAGCAAGTATTTGGGTGTGAGCCTGAGAGATGCCAGGTACCCACAAACCCTACTGATCTTCACAAGAGCTGCAGAAGGAACTCTGCGCCTCCTCTGGATCTGTGCCCTTTTAGAGTGAAGAATCACTTAGTACAGTGCAGGGCAAAGTCATGTGACCACAGTGCAAAACCTGAGTAAAAGGGCCTTTTGGGCAGGACACTGTACTCCTCCCTCTGAAGAGCACAGACACCCCCCCATGCTCCCTGGTTGCTACAGCAGCCTTCGGGCCACAGAGGCCTCTGCAGAGCATGTGCTCTCCATCAGTTTTGGGTGTTAGTTGATCCGCAGAGCAGAGGATCCACTGGGCTTCCTTTTGCTTCTTCCCATCCTCAACCCTCATCCCCTGCACTGACCAGAAAGATTGCTCACTGCACCGCCCATGAGCAGCTGAATCGCTCCGTTTGGGGACCTTTGTGCCCACTGGAGAACGGCAGAGAATTAGTCATTAGCCCTGTGCTCTGACCTCTGGCCTGCAGCATTACTGGATCTCCCCTACTCCTTCATCTCCTCCTGAAGCAACCCCCTTCTTACCTTACTGATACGGGCCCTGCACGGAAAGTCACTTAACCTGGAAGCCATTTCACCCACCATGTGGGCAGTCCACACTACAGCTGTGACCCTAGTAATGTTTGCTTCCCAGAGGAAACATCTCCCTCATGGAATTCTGGTAGTAAGGCAGTAACTTAAGGCAGTAATTATTCATGGTAAGTCATGGCCCCTTCTCTGCTAATTGCAGATACATTGCAGTTTAAGCCATTCCTTTGGCAGCAGGATGGCGAATTATTAGCCAGCAACATGACTGCCCACAACACTGCTGTAGGGAGAAGGGAACTAACAGGAGACAGTCTAAATCACAAGGAGAGAAAGATGACATTCAGGAGTAAATAAGAGATTGCAGCTAGCATCTAACAGCACCCCTATCTCCCAACACCACAAACAGAATGTGAAACCACACACAAATGCACACGGTTAAAAAAAGGATGGTGCGCTCTGGTCTAATTATAAAAATATCTAACTCATGTAGCGCTTTTCATCAGTAGATCTCAAAACACTTTACAAAGGAGGTCAGCATCATTATTCCCATTTTACAGATGGGGAAACTGAGGCACAGAGAACTAACTTTCCCAAGGTCACACAGCAAGCCAGTGGCAGAGCTGGGAATAGGACCCAGGCTTCCTGAGTCCCAGGCCAGTGCTCTCTCCTCTAGAAGGCAAACGGCCTCCTTCTGATGAGTTGAAGTGTGTTCATCGTGCCAAAGAGACACCTTACCACTCCCCTCCTGGACCTCACGCCTGCTGAGAGGCAGAGATCCCTTGGCAGCAGCACTCTCAGTGATACAGGGTCGTGTCCCCTGCACTCCCTCTCCAGCTCACCTAGTGCTCTGTAGGCCCTGTTCTACATCCACTGAAGCCAGTGTGAAAGACTTCCATTGACTTGAGTGGGCATTGAATCAGTCCCCCACCCGCAGCTGCACTGTAGAGGATCTTGCCACTTATTTCAGGCAGTGCCCAGATGTCTGGGAAAACACACAGACCTTCTAAAAGGATTTGCAAGGATCTGTACACAGAAAGGTGACATGACACTATTGATAGCTAGTTCATTTACCCTGTTATTTATTTGTATTATTGTAAACGTGAATCTGCTTGTCACTGTGAACACGAAGCCTCAGAGTTTTACGAACCCTCTGTACCCCCTACAACATGTTTTCCCAAAGCACTCTCTTACCAGATTTCCTACAGTCAGAACATCTTGAAACTCAGGGGTCATGGGATGGTGTTCCATTGCCATGAAGACAGTGTTCAGCACAATACAGATGGTAATGGCCAGGTCAACAAAGGGATCCATGACAATCATGTTCACTATCTCCTTCAGCTTGATCCAATGTGGATGGCACTCCCAGATCAGGAAGGTGTTGGCAAATTTGTACCAACAGGGGGGGCACTTCCTCTGGGATTCTTCCAACTCTGCAGTTACAAAACAAAATAGCAAAGAGTCAGGTCTTGTCCTCCTCGATCTGCCTTAATCTGTTAACATGGCTCCAGTATCATTTCACTGCTCCCCTTGGGGGTGTTGAATCCACCTTGCGTCTTTGCTTATACTTTGCTTTAAGCTCTTTGGTGCAGAGTCTCTTTGCTGTATGTTTGTACTGTCCCCAATACTATGGGACAGGGGCCTCTAGGTGATCCCATAATACAAATTACAACAACAATAATGGATCTCACAACTGTTTTACCCAAGAGCCCAAC
The DNA here is from genome assembly GCF_965152275.1 of Natator depressus. NCBI lineage: Eukaryota > Metazoa > Chordata > Testudines > Cheloniidae > Natator > Natator depressus. Next base: position 813,556 of record NC_134253.1, on the reverse strand, counting down.
CTGTGGGTTTAGGATGTGATTCAACAATCACTGCAGTTAACGGGACTCCATCTACTGGACTTCACACATCGGGCCCCCAGACCTCACCTATATTCAAAGTTGCACCAGTTTACCTAAAGATGCCATTTTAAACTATGCAACACAGTGGTGTGGACACACTTAGTAAAGAATCAGTTTGGGATAAATTGGTACAAGCCTGGTTAAAATGAATGTTGTCCATTTAGAGAAAGCCACCGTGAACGCAACACCCGTGACTTAAGTGGCTTTATTTATTTAAGATATTTTTACATTTCTCCTGGAAACTTAGGTTCTTTTTGCCCATTCTTTGGCCTCCGGTTATTCTATCCAAGCTTCACACAACTGTCCAAGGTGGTCGTTGTATTTTTGCTTGGGAAGGGAGAGATGCTTTGGTGGACTTCTCCAACTCCAATTTGTCTTTTGGTTGCTAAGAATATGGTTGCCTTGGTTTTCTGAAAGTTTAAAAAAGGACCACAGCACTGGAGCTGTAGGAGTTTGTGCGGGAGGAAAGCCACACAGAAACCTTGCTCTATTTTCAAAGTATATATAATTTTCATATATATTATTACAGGATCCTGTAAGAATCAGAGAACACCCCCCCACACACGTCTGTCATTCTCAAACTCTTACAGCCTCTTGCATAATATATTTGGAAATCAGAGTCATTTGCTCATCTCGATCTACTGTTTATTTCAGCATTTGTCACATGGAGGTCACTCTCTATTGACAGCTGACATAGCCAAGATCTCAATGCAGTTCAGATCTCTCTATTCTTGGGCTTCAGGCAAAGGAGACTTTCTCCATTCCCCATTTGTGCAGAACACCTATACATTCAGATTGAGTGACAACTATAGTTTCCCTTTTGCATATTGTTATTGGAACCAGAACATACACCAGTTGTTTTTACTCCCCCGCACCTGGGAGTATGAGAGTCTTTGAAGAGGTGCAGATTTAGGTGCAAACAAAATGCACAAGTACTTCTCCAGTGCTTAATTTGTAATGAAAGAGATGCCAGGGCTATGAACTGCCAAGCCTAGAGGTGCCAGGGCTCAGCCCTGGCAAGCCGTGGCACAAAGTAAGCGCTGTACTTCTCTAAGGGAGGAATCACCACTAAGTTAAGCATCAATTCTTTGGTGCCTTCACAGCAGCTCAGCAGAAAAATCCATTTGCCTCCCTCTGCTCCGACCACCAACCTCTCTGGCTCTTGTGGTTTCATCTCTGCTAAACACAGCACAAAAACCACCTTTTCCATGGCTGCCTACAAGTAGTTGTGTTGCCCAGATTCCCTCCTTTAATGTCTTTCCACCAATCTCCTTAATGTGATATACATTGTTGTACGGTAATAGCTGTGTGTTGCATTGTTCTAAAGGGGAATTAATACAGCTGTGTAAAATGCTTAGTGCTTTCTCTCTCAGCCACAGCTTGGGGCCCAGTTCACAAGACTGAGCCATGGCTCAACAGAACCTGGAGGAATTTGTGGTTCTGAGTAGAACCCAGGCAGAACTCCAGTTCCACACATCTCCCACCCAAAACACTGAGGTTTCAGTTGAGGGAAGGTTTGAAAATCATCATATGAATCCAAACAAGGGGGGAAAAGAACCACAACCCCCAAAACTGTCACACTGATACAGTAACGAACACATTGCTGCATGAGTCAAACTGGATGCAGAAACAACAGGGATCAAACCCACCACATTCAACTCCATAACACATCAGCCAAGAGGAGAATCTCCTTCTAGTTACCAGCAATAGGTCTTCTAGTTTCTCCAAGGCAGCCAAGGCATCATTAGGCACACACATAAATACAGACATACACACTAAATTACATGGCATTGTGCACACCTTCTACAAGGGTATTAGTTAAAACAGTCATTATACTGTTGGTTCGATCCTTTCTTCCATAGGATGCATTCAGTTGATCCATTGAGACCAAGAGAGACCCGGTAGGTTTCTTTTTAATTTCCACCTCGGTAGTACCCTGCAAAATTCACATGTCTAATTAGAACAGACTCTTGATCCGTCTGAAACTCTGCATATTGTCACGTTAGATAGATAGCATGCACCCAAGGGAGAAAATAAAACAGGGGTTTTCCATACTGACGTCATTCCTTATGCACGAGCCTGGTGTGTTTATCTTACGTAACACTATGGACGCTGCTTCCGCAGGCTGCAGCAGTAGTTTGCACTGCTTAAAAAAATGTGGTTACTGGAAGCTTAGTATTTCCGATATATTCTTAATGCAGAGTATTTGCATATTTAAGACCAACAAAAAGGAGAGTTTTAAAAATTTGGCAATTTCTGCATAGTCCTTTGCTCCGCAAGAAGCCTAATTTAAATCAATAGGAGGAAGGGTAGATTGTTGCTAATGTACTAACTGGGACAAAGGAGATCTTGGGTCAGCTCCCACCTCTGCCACAGACTCCCTGTGTGACTTAGCCAGTCACTTAAAAATAGTCCTGCCTTTCTACCACCTTTGTCTGCCCCATCTATTTAGACTGTAAACTCTTTGGGGCAGAGTCCAGCCCATAGAGAACAATGTGAGCTGCTGGTAATTAAGGACAGACTACAGTGTGAGAGCCCAGCGCTCTCAACTCCCATTCAAGTCAACAGCCAAAATCTGGATTTTGTTATACAAGACAGATGTAATCATTTCTTAGGCTTTGCTCTAGTAAAGGATTAATCGTACCCAAGGGTAGCAAATCTAGGCCCAGAGATCTGTGTGTGCTACCAACGGTTTATTGCTTCGCCCTCGATAGAGGGGTCTGCCATCAGTTGCTTGTGAAAAGAACACATGTGCCTCAAGCAGCCTTTTGTCTCCCTTTCTTAAGGAAATGAGATACTTACGCTATGAGTGACTAAGGTATCCTGCATAACCCATGTGATTCCTCAGTGGTCATGATGGCTAATTGGTATTTGCACTGTTTAACTACAGGTATAGCCAGTTATCAAAAAGAACTGCCAAGTAACCAGTGTATCCAGTATCACATAATACAGAAGTCTCTCTTCAGGTGTCTTTCATGCATTCATCATGCTAATTACAGTTTCTAATATTTCCATGCTGTGTTAGAAAGAGAACAAAATATTCAAACTACACATTATATTAACATGCTAACTGGGGAAGAAGATAGGAACTAAAGTTTAACGTAACTAAAGAAGGGTCAATAAAGTCTCAAGGATGAATCAAGGATTAGAGGGTATTAATTCAGGTTGCAAAAATTAAAAAAAAAACTGCTTGGAATTTACACACACACTAGCTGGATTTCCCCCACAAGCTATTTTTTTTAGACAGCTCAAAAATGATCTTGCTACCCTTTCTTTTTATCGAAGGCCAACAATCCCTTCTAACTAGCACATAATAGTACAGGCTCTCTCTGGCTTTCTAGACTAACTTGCTTTGTTGGCATATTTTTAAATGAATTTTTTGACTGAAGTTCATTCAACCCTTTTGTTTTAAAAGGTCACTGTCAAGAGAAAAATCAGATATTAAAAAAAAAATACAAAGAAAAAGAAAAAATTATTTTCCTCCATTGTGTTAAAAATTTCCCTTGTGGAAAATTCCTGTAGAATCTGAGGGAGATTAAATCAATATGATTCAATAGATATCACCCTAAACAATTTATAGACTGTAAAGGCCCTGATTTGGCAACCTGAGCCAAACTGATGTACAGCAGTGTGCATGACTGCATAGATCCATAGGCATAAATCAGATTGCCGGATTGGGGCCTGATAATTATATTATCCTCTAGGCTTCCATAAGATGGTTTTTAAAATTCTATCGTAAGTTTGTCTCTGTTAAATTCTATAGGATTTCACACAGAAGGATGAGATGATTACAATGGAAGGATTTTAAAAATTAAGTTTACTTCCCAACCATCTAAACTGATGGTTTCATTTCATTCAACTTGGGCAGTGAAACTAGACTGGTCAGAGTCTCTGCTCTGTTTATAGTCAGTTTCACCACCTGTTTCCCATGCACTAGTGCCATGCTGAGAAAGTTTAAATCTAAAATGACACTGTTTTCACTGAAATTATTTTCTTAATTCCATTAAAACATTTCTTCCTTACTAGATTTTGTAATATATATTACAAAAAAGAACAAAACCTATATTTGGAATTAAATTTCTTGTCAGTGTCCCCTTTTAAGCTTCATATTTCACCTAGATCCCCTTCTCATAGGTCTAGTCTTCCCCAAAGCTGTCACTCCTGGTGCCTGATTTGGTTCTTTGTTTGAAATTGCTCTCTCACACTCTCCTCCCTTCGCTTCCAAGACCCAAATCCTGCAAGCTGATCCAGGCAGGAGGGTGGCTCCACTTACACTCCAAAGGAGTTCCATGAACTTCAGTGGGTAAGGAAGTAAGACTTTGTTCCATCTAGACCTGACTGCAGGATCGTGGCCTTCGAATGTAAAAATTCTCTGCCCTGTTTACATTTGTTTTTAAAATTATTCCTCCATAAAGGAATTTTTTTAAATTTGGTGGGAGAAACTTTCCAGCAAATCTTGGTCTATTTCCCCTCCCGCACCTCTTAAATAAATTGTTCCTAAGAATTGCCATTACTAATGGCAGGTTTATTGTTATATCCTTCATGAAAATCTCAATTCCAAGCCTTTTTTTCTCCCCCAGGAAGCCAGGAGGAGGATGTGGGTCAGTAGGTTACTCAAGAAGAAAGGAAGGGGGTAACTGAAGCATGGCAGTCTTTGAATCCAATACAGACTATATAGTCTGCGGTTAGACAAACCAATTTTCATTCCATCAGGGTTTCCATTTGGCTTGGAGGGCGGCATACAGGAAAGCAGAAAAGGGCAGACCGCCATGCCTAGACTATCTACTCATTGACTTCCTTACACTGTCATCAGTAGCTGCCTTATCTATTTTCACCTCAGGCAGAAGGCGTCCCACGGGCCTATTAGATGCCGGGCCGCCAATAAGGGACACCACGCCATTACAATCCACTGTGCTGTTCCTTTTCACGTTCCGGCGGATGCTGGGGAAGATCCGTGAGGACCGGCTGCCCTGGCTGTAGCCACTGTAACCACTGTAGCTGCTTCTCCGTTCCCGGCCACGGAAGGGGACGAAAAGGGAGTCTCTCCTGCCTTCACTCTCCTCCACCGTGCTGTGCTCATCATCAGCAAATTCGTTCTCTGAGCCTGGATCACGGAAGCGCCCTCTGAAGCTGAAGATGCTGCTCTTGCTGTTGTGCCGGGAGAGGAAAGGGGAGCCTGGGATGCTGAGAAGGGACTGGGAGGGAGAAAAGAAAGAATAGTGATGGCGTGAATGGTAGAGAGAAAAGCAAAGCGATATCACAGAAGGCCACGCTCATCCCTGGATCTAGGGCCACCCATTTACACTGGACAAGTCAGTGCAATTGTCTGTTTGGTCCAAGTGGCCTCACTACTGTTCCGAAAGGGTAGTTACCTGCATTCCATAAACCACATCACTTGAACTGAAAGCTCTTTGGGACAGAGAGTGCCTTTTTGTTCTGGTCTGTACAGTGCCCAGCATAGAATCATAGAACTGGAAGGGACCTTGAGAGGTCATCTAGTCCAGTCCCCTGCACTCGTGGCAGGACTAATTATCTAGACCATCCCTGACAGGAGTTTGTCCAACCTGCTCTTAAAAATCCCCAATGATGGAGATTCCACAACCTCCCTAGGCAATTTATTTCAGTGCTTAACCAGTCTGACAGTTAGGAAGTTTTTCCTAATGTCCAACCTAAACCGCCCTTGCTGCAATTTAAGCCCGTTGCTTCTTGTCCTATCCTCAGAAGTCACAAAGAACAATTTTTCTCCCTCCTCTTTGTAACAACCTTTTATGTACTTGAAAACTGTTCTCATGTCCCCTCTCAGGCTTCTCTTTTCCAGACTAAACAAACCCAATTTTTTCAATCTTCCCTCATAGGTCATGTTTTCTAGACCTTTAATCATTTTTGTTGCTCTTCTCTGGACTCTCTCCAATTTGTCCACATCTTTCCTGAAATGTGGCGCCCAGAAATGGACACAATACTACAGTTGAGGCCTAATCAGCGCAGAGTAGAGCGGAAGAATTGCTTCTCGTGTCTTGCTTACAACACTCCTGCTAATACATCCCAGAATGATGTTTGCTTTTTTTGCAACAGCGGTACACTGTTTACTCATATTTAGCTTGCGATCCACTATGACCCCCAGCTCCCTTTCTGCAGTACTCCTTCCTAGGCAGTCATTTCCCATTTTGTATGTGTGCACCTGACTGTTCCTTCCTAAGTGGAGTACTTTGCATTTGTCCTTACTGAATTTCATCCTATTTAGTTCAGACCGTTTCTCCAGTTTGTCCAGATCATTTTGAATTTTAATCCTATCCTCCAAAGCATTTGCAACTCCTGCCAGCTTGGTATTATCCGCAAACTTTATAAGTGTACTCTGTATGCCATTATCTAAATCACTGATGAAGATATTGAACAGAACCAGACCCAGAACTGATCCCTGCGGGAACCCACTCATTATGCCCTTCCAGCATGACTGTGAACCACTGATAACGATAATGATTTTCCAACTAGTTATGCACCCATCTTATAGTAGCTCCATCTAGGTTGTATTTTCCTAGTTTGTTTATGAGACAGTCATCCGAGACAGTATCAAAAGGCTTACTGAAGTCAAGATATAGCACATCTACCGCTTCCTCCCTAACCACAAGGCTTGTTACCCTGCCAAAGAAAGGTATCAGGTTGGTTTGACACGATCTGTTCTTGACAAATCCATGCTGACTGTTACTTATCACCTTATGATCTTCTAGGTGTTTGCAAACTGATTGCTTAATTATTTTGCTCCATTATCTTTCCAGGTACAAAAGTTGAGCTGACTGGTCTGTAATTCCCCGGGTTGTCCTTATTTCCCTTTTTATAGATGGAAACTATATTTGCCCTTTTCCAATCTTCTGGAATGTCTCCCATCTTCCATGACTTTTCAAAGATAATTGCTAATGATGGGGTCTTGACCCTGATCCAGGTCAATAGGTGCTGTTGTAATACAGATACAAATCACAATCACAGCTAGATCCTTGGGAGCAGGCTCAGCAAAGAGGCCAAGGAATGAACAGGCCATGGAGACTGCACTCCCCTAAAGGGGGCTGCTAAAACCAAGGTTGAACCATATTTGGGTGGCAGTGTGGGAGAGAGCATCCCCAGCTGGTGCCTTTGTGCTGGGCTTTAGGGGAGGACTTTACTCCCTTTGGTCCTCAATCCAGCACTTTTAATATACAAAGAAAATTTTAGGAAAAATGATCGAACCCAAGCATGTTGAGTAAATTTTTCAAAAGCACCTCAGTGACCTAGGAGCCTTAGTTCCATTTTCAAAAGCGACCTGGCACTTATGCGCATAAGTCTAATTGAAAGTCACCTGTGTAACTGCCCTGACTTCAGAGTTATTCCTGATTTCCACTAGGCTCACAGGGACACTCAGGACTTGTTGTGTAAGCAAACACTACAAGATTGGGCCCTAAGTTTCTTCCTGATCCAGCATCAATTAAAAGGAACGGAAAGATTCCCTTGGATTGCAAAGGGCACAGGATGAGGCCCCAAGACAGGAAATGTGACTCTTAATAATGCGAAGGAATGTTACCTGATTCATGATGGAAAATTTCCTTCCCAGCCTGTTGTCTGGCAGCCTAAAAGCTTTTCTCCTCATTCCATCCTCCGATTCAGACTTGAACACCTTCTCGTTGTCACCCTTCTCCTCTCCTTCCAAGAGCTCCTTCTGCTTCCGTTTCTTCCTCCTGTTCCGCCGCTCCTTGTCACTCTTAGAGCTCAGTTTGGAAATCTCAGAAGAGCTCTGAGACACCCTCCCCCTGCCATCATCCTCCACAGCATCTTCTGAGACCGTCCCTGCCGAAGTGACCATGGCAGCAGCCTGAGGGGAAAGGGACAAAATTAATTTGTTCCTTATTTAGTGGACAGGGAAAGGGAGTGGGTAAGACAGAAAAATGACAGTCATCTCGCAGAGGCAGTGGAGTGGAATGGTTACAGCATGGGGGGCTGAGCTAGGAATCCACATCTCTCTTTCCTGCTCTGGGAAGTTGTGTGGTCTAATGCTTAGTGCACCGGATCAGGACACCAGACTCCTAAGTTCTGCTTCCTCCTCAAAATGGGGATTTTGTGCAAATGGTTAGAACACAGGACTGGGATCCAGAACTTGTGGGTTCTGCTGCAGACTCCCCTTGGTTCAAGTAACTTCACTTCTTTGTCCCTCAGTTTAGTCCTCTCTCTGATGAGTAGAAATAATACTTATCTGCCTTACATGGGTGTGGCAAGGCTCAGCTAGAACCGAGAGCTGTTCTGACATTCTCTGGTGAAAGATGCTTTAACCAGTGCAATGCAAATAATAGAACGAATCTGTGGCTTTCTAAGAACTTTGCAATTACCATTGTGCTATACACCTGGACTGTCACAGAGGTAGCAGAGACAGAACCCAGGTCGTCTTGCTACAAAAACGCAGGCCACTGCCACTTTAGCTAAAGGGGAAACTCCGTAAAAAATGTTAGCAATATGTTGGGCATAGGAACACAGGGTAAGCAATTCTAATTCCATCCAACAGAACGCAGTGAGGCCCAGACACACCACCCAGTTCATTACTGTATTTTCATAATTTTATATGACTGTTTTGTAATTAATGGTTCAGAAAAAAAATTATAACAACCTAAAAAAAAAAGTATTAATCAAAACTGTAACCTGCGCATCTTCCTGCTGCCTTTTCAGCTGTTCCAACATGGCCTTGAATTCTGCTTCCTTTTGCTCCGCTTCCTCCAGCGTGGCCTGGTTCTGCTCCTCATAAGCCATGGCTACCACAGCCAAGATCAGATTGACCAGATAGAATGAACCCACAAAGATAACCAGGACAAAGAATATCATGTATGTTTTTCCTGCTGCTCGCAAGGTCTGAAAAAGAGACAGCAATTTCCCTATCACTTTGATTCAGAAGAGACTGTCTACAATATGGATCTGAGCAGCCAATCACAGTTCTCCTGACGGATGATTCTAAAGAATAATACATTGGTACCATACATACAAAGTGTTATCTAATTTTTTAGCAGGATCCATTCCAAAGAATTAGGATACACAGCACACCCAACAACCTTGGGCCCCAAGCAGTGAAATGACTCTTCTCCTTCCTTTAAGGACAAGCCTGATGCTATGTCAGGCAAGAGTAAAGGTTGTAAATCTGACCAAAGGATGGAAGCTTTCAGGGATTCAGAAATACAGTATGAAACTCAACGCCAAGCACAGAGATTCTTTAGAAACAATGCTGGTTCAGCATGATGCCAACCTGCTAGAGAAGTCTGAATTGTTCTTAGACAACATGGATACACTTTACCCTTCAAAGCACCTGGATGCCCTGTGTTATACTACAAGAGTATCAGCAAAGCTCAGGTGCGCAGCATATGCACAACATACACTATGACAATTCTGCAGCACTCACCACAGAATCTTAGTTAGAAGATTTAGCAAAACAGAACAGCCTCCAGGCTGAAAACAGTCAAGAATGCTACATGCGCTCTCCCTGGCGCCATTCTTCCCCGCCTTAAAAATACAACTCCTCCTAAGTCACACAACCATACACTTGTGGGTGGCTCCCTCAGACCCTTAAAAAACTCCCCATCCTCCCACAAATGTGTATGAAATTACAGGCAACAAAACATTGGAAGCAAAAGAGAAGCAATGCATTTACTTACTAACTGATACAAGTTTTCCCAAAAATCCTGAGTCATAAGGCGAAATAAGGCTAGGAAAGCCCAGCTGAAAGTGTCAAAGCTTGTGTAGCCATAGTTTGGATTCCTTCCTGCTTTCATGCATGTGTAACCCTCTGGACATTGGCTGCAGAAAAGATGAAAGCAGTTTCAGGGTATCAATATTGTAAGAGCCATAAGGACAGATGAACAGGAGGCTTGTTGCCAAAGGCTGTGATGACTTTCACAGCGGCAAGGTGCAACATTTCACATGTGCTTTATTTTCATGGGGACAAAGCGGTTGGCAAAAAAAACAGGGCAGTTGACAACCATGGAGACAGAAGCCCTTATCCACAGAATGCAGCAGTACAAGGTTATTCATATTGCCTGACCAAACCTGAGCTGGACGGGCTAGCTACAGGGGTAAGAGCTTATTACAATCTTCATACCCACTGGTGACCTGAACAAAAGCCCCCTTGAGCCAATTGGAGTTTTTCCATATTCTTCAGTGGGCTTTGGATCAGCCCTCAATCTTTGGCCTTGCTGCAGGCCAGCCAGTGCCAATTGTGGTGATGGTAGGTGATGTGACATGGACCTACCGTTGGGATCTAGATTAAGAACCACCAACTTACTTAATATTGACCAACGAATGGCCATCACAAGGTAAGAACAGTTACTACTGACCAAGGCTGGATTGGAACCAGCAATCTAAAAGTGAAAAGCTCTAGATCTCATTCCCAGCCATCCTGAGCCTTTCAGGCCTCCTGAATAATCTAAATGACTTGAGGTTGAAATTCAGGGACCCCATAGATTCATTTTCTTGTTCTCTTGCTTTTATACCAATCAAGTTTTCTATTGTGACCCAAATTAACCAGCAACTGTAAGTTTTTGACTAAACAGAATTAATTTACTAATGCTAATGGAAATACCATTATCTGTATTTACAGCATGCATTACATAGATTTTAAATCAGGTAATTAAATATGAACGCTAAAGTTTAGGGACAGGGTTTTCAAAGAGCTATGGGCAGCTGGGCACCCAGGACTGGATTTCAAGTGTCCAAGGGCCAGATTTTTAGAAGTAGTTAGGCGCCCAAAGCCCTAAATGATTTAGGACAATTCTCATTGAGAAGCAATGAGAACAGTGCTTCTAACTTCCCAAATCTCCTTTGAAAATCCCATCCTAGTACGGCTACGATCCATTTGCTAGTGAACTGGGAGAATGTAGCCTGCAACATTCCATACACCTCAGTTGCTTAATTTTAAGTGGTGCAAAATGAACCACAAATAATGAATTTGTCTTTTTAAAACAGAAGTTATATTTTTGTTTACATATGACACCGCAGTCCAGCAAGCCTACATGAATACCCTGTGTCAGGCATGATACATGCAGAGTAGAGAGACAGTTACTAATGGGGTGCATTCAATGAAAGGAGAACAGGCTACATGGAATCACCTCTAAGCCTGTGCCACCACTAAGCTCTATGAAAGCCACTGGAGAAGAAAGACATTCTTTACTTTTAATAAAGTCCAACACTTACCCTGCATCTGAGCTGTTACCACAGAGCAAAGGATCAAGGGCCCCAGGGATTACGTAAAAGTTTGCTGAAAAAAAAAATGTTAAAACACATATGTATGCACACTGCACACTTAATGGACTCAGCATATAACAAATCTACAGAAGCCTTAACAGAGCAGTCATCTAGGTTCTTCCTGGAAGTTAATACAGCCGTTTGAGCGCAAATACAAATGAATCGCTGGCACACTGGAGCAAGTTAATTCAAGAGTGGGGAGGCAAGGGAGAAGCTGCGAAGAGCTGGACCCTGATTCTCCACTACCTTGCGCTTTGTGTTGTCACTTACACCTGTGTAAGCCCTACTAGCCTGTTTTCCTGCTTTGCACAAGTACAAAAGGAGATACAAGGCAGCAAAAAGTCAGGCACCCAGTCACTTCAAGTGGAAATATGGTGAGTGAGAACCAAGCGAAAACCAAATAACGGAGCTCAGGAGTCAGGTCGATGCTTTCATCTGCGGAGCCAACAGCATTCACAGACATTTCCTCGCTGTTCCCGCTCACCATGTTTACACCTTGTTTTTATTCGGGGACAAGTTTTTGCTATTGTTAATGTTTGGGGAATAGGCTGCTCTTTGACCTAGTACCTGTATCTACATGGCATTTGGGCACAGACACAAGTATTTAGGGTTCATTATCCCCATTTGTATAAAAGTCAACCAGTCAGGATGAAGAACTGATATCAGGTAATAAAGGTTGCCAGTTGCACACCATGAATAGAGAAAAGAAAAGGAGTACTTGTGGCACCTTCGAGACTAACCAGTTTATCTGAGCATAAGCTTTCGTGAGCTACAGCTCACGAAAGCTTATGCGCAAATAAACTGGTTAGTCTCGAAGGTGCCACAAGTACTCCTTTTCTTTTTGCGAATACAGACTAACACGGCTGCTACTCTGAAGCCTGTCATGAATAGAGAATAATCAAATAGCTCATAGGTTGCAATTAATTTGCATGAACTGTTAGAGTGATTGAAAATAAATAAGTAGGAAAGGAAAGGACACCAGGCCTAGTTTTACAACTAAACTATTAGTTACAAATGGTTCAACATGCTCCGTAGGTCTCTTTGCACATATCTTTTCCAAATGCTTAGTCTTTTTCTAAATCAATGCTGACTGACACACAAAGATAAGGCTTTAAGAGACAGGAGGCCAGGATGCAAGAATGGCAGTTGGAAGAGGATGCTGGACATAGATATAATGGGAAAGTGGGGGTCAGGTCAAGGCTTAATACAAAGAAAGCATGTACAGCTCAGTGGAGGATAGAGAGAAGCTTATTGTGCCCCACGCCCTGATGCTGGGAGCCTCCCTGCTATAGAACTAGGATTTAAGAATCAAATACATGAGCCACTTTCTCAATCCCTAAAGCCCTCTCTCCAGAGTTGTATGCAATCTTGGCTGACCACTCATGAATAACACTTGATAAGACACAGCCAGAGAGAAGGAATCCCTGAAGCAAGGAAGTAGCTTTCAAAAACTCTACATTTAAAACTAAACAGACTGGGCTGTAAAAAGCTTTGTTTGTGAGCTTAGAGGCACAGAACTCACTGTGGGTTGGACAAACAAGTTGCAAACCTGGGCCAAGTATCAAGTGAGCCTTGAACCATGGGCCACAGTGTAGGGTTTGTCCTTGAAACCAGGTGATGTAGTGATAATTGGGGCCTAGTAGGCCTACTCCATTTGTGAGCCCAACTGTGGGAAAGGAGATAAAAGTTTATAAGGTGTGACAATCTATAACAATAAATATAGATGGGGAAAAGTGCAAAAGGTAGAGACAGGCTGAATTAGTCTAAACAAAAAGGCCAACTGATCTAATTCAAGGACTGTGTTAAGATCATGCCGATAAACAAGAAAAGTGAGGGACTGGAAATCAATGAACCAAAGGTGGATTGTCAGAAATTAGACCTAATCTGTATACAAAATAATGAGAGGATAGGTTATTCTGCTCATCATTCCCTTTTTGGGTCCTTTTGGGGGCAAGGAGGCAAAAGTGAACACAATTGCTGACTAAAAGAAGTGAGCTTCACTATCGTGGCTGCCACCTGCAACATTTCCTGGGACCCCTGACTTTACTGGGACACCATATGGTCTTTGTCATCCTGATCCTCAAATTTTGAAATTTACTGAAATTTAATGATGTGTTGCCATGGTACTAAGCAGGTTGAGGTCTCTGTACACCAGTAAAACTGCTTAACATTGGACAGTGGCAGGGTCATTTAACACCTTTAAATCTTTGGAACCATTTATTCCATTGAAATTAATACAACGGTGAAACTTGGTGATTTAAACTAATTTTTTCTCTGGAGTTTTTGGTTCCACTTTTCCTGGAAAAGAACCAGCACTATGGAACACTAACACAACCATCCTCTGATGTAATTAAAACATGGTTGGTGCTCACAGCACACTCCAGAGTCAAGGACGACACACTCTCCAGTACCACCTACACTCAAGGCAGAATTGTGTTTTAGCTACTTTGTGGAGGTGGACAGGACCACCATTTTGTGGGGTTCGAATTGCAAAGCAAAAGTCACATTGATCTAAACAAAATAACATATGTTGAGCACAGATCTACAGAGCTTTGCACAGGCCTCTCCAGATCTGCAACGTTGTAACAAGGACTGGCCAGTCCAGTGGACAGTGGTTATTTTAGGAACAGCACTCACCATGCTGAAATGGACAAAGCCATGATTTTCCAAAGTGAATCTGGATGCCCAATTTAAGACACCTTAAAGAGACCCAATTTCCAGAAAGTGCTGAGAAACCAGGGCCTTTAAGGTGCCTGAAGCTGGGCACTCAAAATCTCAAGTCATTTTGAAAATCTTGGCCAACAACATTTCGTCACGTAAAAAGGAAACAGACTTTAGGGAGCATTGCTGCAGAAATACCTACAGACATTGTTGGTGTATTCTTGCCAGTCAAACCCCCTGGTGCCATTCTCTAGTAAGCTCTTATTGAGGTTAATTGGCCATATTACACACTTGTTCCTCAAATTGCCCATAAACAGCTGCAGGCCGATTAAAGCAAAGACACTGAGGCAAAACACTGTCAAAATCATTACATCTGACAGTTTCTTCACAGACTGAATTAGGGCGCCCACAATGGTCTTCAAGCCTGCAGAGAGAAAATAGGGCTAGAAATCACTTTCATATAATTATCACACAGACAATACATTGCACATTACATCTATAACACAGTGGCAAAAGGTCATTGCTTAAGGACAGCCAGGTCCATGGGAAATCGAAGATGCACTGGATCTATTCAGGTTTTCCTCTACCGTACATTGATTAAAGCAAAAAGTATAATGGGGGGTGGGGGAGGAAAGCTGAGCCAAATGAATCCTGGGTGTAACTCCACTGACTTCAGTGAAGGAAAAGGAATAAATCTGACCCAGTGTCTTAAAACAAATTAAAATACACCGGACCTTTGCTAGAACGCGCGTCTATCTAGCACGAATTCGCATATAATGCGGTCGCGGCCATGGATCCCAAATTTAATTACTTTAATTGCAGTTCATTCTAACGCAGACCCTGCGTTAACGCGGTACCGGGCATGGATCCCAAATCCCGCGTTCTAGCAGGGGTCCGGTGTATTAAAAGGTCACCATTCAAAATCTTTGTTCTCTAGTGACAGTGCATATATAGGAGCCTCTGAGATGAATGTTAGGGCTTGTCTGCACACAGATGTTACACCCAGTTAAATCAGTGCAAAATCTAAGTTAGTTAAACTGATGCAAACCCCTATGTGGACAGTCTTATCTGGGTTTAAACCTTGTTCATATGGTGCAAGCTACACAGATATAAGCCAGGGTTAAAAGGATATCAGATTGTCCACATACACAGTCGCATTTGTTTAAACTGGTTTAAAACACACACCTTTAGTTAAACCTGTGTAAATTTCCATTTTAGACTGGCCTTTACTCTTTCAATCTGGCATAAGAGGATTCCACGAAAAGTGTTAGGATTTTCTCCAGTATAAACTGCCTCTTTGGGACTCTATAAACTTGGAGCCAAAGCTGCACAAGACAGTTAAGAACATAGGAATGGCTATACTGGGTCAGACCAACGGTCTATCTAACTAGCCCAGTATCCTGTCTTCCAACAGTGGCCAAAGCCAGGTGCCCCAGTGATCCATCCCGTCACCCATTCCCAACTTCTGGCAAACAGACGCTAGGGACACCATCCCTGTCCATCCTGGCTAATAGCCATTGATGGACCTATCCTCCATTAACTTATTTAGTTCTTTTTTGAACCCTGTCTTGGCCTTCTCAACATCCTCTGGCAAGGAGTTCCACAGGTTGATTGTGCATTGTGTGAAAAAAATACTTCCATTTGTTTGTTTTAAACCTACTGCCTATTAATTTCATTTGGTGACCCCTAGTTTTTGGGTTATGAGGAGGAGTAAATATCACTTCCTTATTTACTTTCTCCACACCAGTCATGATTTTAAAGACCTCTATCATATATCCCCTTAGTCATCTCTTTTCAAAGCTGAAAAGTCCCACTCTTACTAATCTCTCCTCAGATGGCAGCCATTCCATACCCCGATCATTTTTGTTGCCCTTTTCTGAACCTTTTCCAATTCCAGTATATCTTTTTTGAGATGAGGTGACCACATCTGCATGCAGTATTCAAAATGTGGGCGTACCATGTATTTATATTGAGGCAGTATGATATTTTCTGCCTTATTATCTATCCCTTTCTTAATGATCCCCAACATTGTTTGCTTTTTTGACTGCCGTTGCGCATTGAGTGGATGTTTTCAGAGAACTATCCACAATGACTCCAATATCTCTTTCTTGAGTAGTAACAGCTAATTTAGACCCCATCATTTTATATGTATCATTGGGATTGTTTTCCAATGTACATTACTTTGCATTTATCAACACTGAATTTCATCTGCCATTTTGTTGCCCAGTCACTCGGTTTTGAGAGATCCTTTTGTAGCTCTTTGCAGTCTGCTTTGGACTTAATTATCTTGAGTAGTTTTGTATCATCTGCAAATGTTGCCACCTCACTGTTTAACCCCTTTTTTCAGATCAATTATTAATATGTTCCTCAGATTTGTCACCTAAAAAGATTGGCTCAGGTTTGGGAATCTCCCTCACATCCTCAGCCGTGAAGACCGATGCAAAGAATTCATTTAATTTCTCTGCAATGGCCTTATCGTCTTTCAGTGATCCTTTAGCATTTTGATCATCCAGGAGCTCCACTAGTTGTTTAGCAGGCTTCCTACTTCTGATGTACTGAAAATTTTTTTGCGATTACTTTAAGTCTTTGGCTAGTTGTTCTTCAAATTCAGTTGATGTATGTGGTTTAATACGAACGACAGTACATGTCTTAGGCAAGAAATAAAAGGGATCTTCCAAGCTCAGTCTGATCTGCCCAGGTACCATCCTTCAATTCAGTGGACAATTTGCATGAGCAAGGAATGCAGAATAACACCTTCAATCAGACCTACATGAAAGGTATGCAGAACCCAGTCAGAAGTCAACAGGAATTTAGAGTGTAGAAGAAAAACAAGGGTAGACCCTTAAAAAACAAACAACTCTAACGTCCAGCAGGATTGTTCTGCATTTATAGCATGAAGGGAGGAAAAGCAGACAAGAGCTTTGCTGCACGTGGATTTCAGACAGAATTTCTAAGGGTGGCCATAAGTGACTCTGGAAAATAATCCTGGGATGTTCCCTCCCATGGCAACTTCCAACTCAACCCTGCTCCATTTACAAAGGCCAAAACGGTTTTCCCACCACAAAACTGCCAGGCCCCACAAACTCAAGCACCGCTTCAGTAAATTAAAATAAAAGCCACCTTCATCCTGCTTACTGACTGACTAAGAAAGAGAAGCAACATTTTCACCACGACAAAACCAGTTAGATGAGCTCAAGGTAAAATCCCTCACCTCTCCCTGGAGCTCTAAGCCCCATGTCCACGAGACACAACAGAGACCATCAAATGTTTCTGCCAATATTAGATCTCAGTTTCAGCTAGAAATTCGTGCCTAGCCCTCCACCTCCTTATTCATATTATAAACAGTACTGATAACTTTTAAAAGCATCCATGAACACGAAGTTACTCCCTTTGTCTGTTCTGTCTCACTTCTTCTGCTTCGGTAAATCAGACCCTTCATGCCTTGCAAAATTCTACTCACACAGCAACTACTTTTTGGTCTTTGACAAACAAATAAAATGTTGTTAGTTTCTCATCATCCTCCTCATCCTGTCGGAGCTGGGCAAGCAGGTTGTGCGTACAGGCTGGTCAGCTTTCCCATAAGAGTTCAGCACGGGTGCCCCTACATCCTTTCCAGAGCAAGTGGGGAAGATGTGTCACAAAATATTTGCCATACCAGATCACGTCACAGGTGGATTTAGTCTGGTGTCCCATCACTAGATCTGGCCTTGACTGCATAGTATTCCATAGAAAAGTTATCTAGGCCCCTACTGCTATTGGACACTCCTGAACCATTTCCAAACTTCATCCTCCAAAATATTTTTCCAGATAAGAAATGTAGTTTACCTTTCTTCACTCTCTGCCCAGGGAATTGGATCATATGCAACTTCTGAAAAGAAATCCCTACCTAACCTTTTAGAGATCCGATAAGAGAGACTCCTATGAGACTGGCATCCTTCCTTTTAACATATTTACTGAAGTGCTTTTTCCATCAGCCACAACGATAACTTATCCCTTTAATTCATACTCAGAAGGAGGCATTTAATGAGTCATTAAATGTTGTGCTTTATGAATCTCTTACTCCCTTAATCTACTGTTAGCTGTGAGCACTTTTGATACACTTTATTATTCCCAGACCATGTATGGATTTCCATCCCTTGCCTCCCAAAACCTCACCACATCCATCAGTGCTTTCATACAATTGTAATTGATATTAACTTCCCCCTCATCACTGCTTTAGCTACCTCCCAAGAGGGCTTTAGGTTTAAAAACTCCAGAAATGTTAGCCTTGTTAAGCCCAAGCAGTCATTCCAGGCTTAAGATGCTTCCTCAGACCACCACCAGCCTTCTATAACAACCTCTTGGGCAATCAACCCCTCTTACGCTTGTCTATAGGCACTAGTTCTGAAGTAGAGAGAGAGTGTGCAACAGTTCCAGCAGTAAATATTTCAGCTAGGATTGGATCAGACCCAAAGCTCTGGCTCAGATCACCACACCAGCCTTCAATTGTCAGCTGTCAGACCCTCCTAGGTTACCAGCAGCTTCATCCAAAGCCCACCGAAGTCAATTAAAAGATTCCCATTGACTCTAATGAACTTTGCATCAGGGTCCAGATCAGAAGTCTTTGCACCTAGTCACTGTTCTCTGCCTAGATATTACATGCAAGTATTTATATATTTCCATGCATTCTTTGTTTTGACAGAATTAGCTGGTTGCTTCCGATCCATCTTTATTGTATGATCTATGTGTTGCAGAATGCTCAGACCTAGAATACATGGCTAAATTGGTCTTTGGTGTGATGGTTCTTGAGACCACATTGTAAGTCTGGAGTAATTCATTTCCACAATGAGATCAGAAGGAGCTGAAGTTTGTCTGCATCTTCAACCAAGTGGTCAACACTGTAATTGGCAGAAGTGGCCAAGCATGAAGTTAAGGTCGCAGTTTCCCCTAAATGCCTGGTTTCAAATCCCACTCCTAGTATTATGACTGCTTTGACTGGGTGAAATCCTTATGGCCTGTGTAATGCATGAAGTCGGACTAGATCATCATAACGGTCCCTTCATGGCCTTAAAATCTGAATAAATGGCACTCATTTTTAGAGCCATACAATGCAGACCTCCGGACCTGCCCCAAAATCCAGCAATCAGCAAAAACTTGTGAAGCAAGATTAGACGTGGTGATTTTCATTTTTAAATTTCTGGACAAAGTGAAGCCAGCTTGTAGTGCAAACTCATTGGCGCTCACAGGCGTAGGACAGGCCAGTAATTGGATGGGAGAATTCTACAGAAAATCAGATTGCTATGGGGAGTGTTGATGATTCGGTGGGAGTTCCTCCCATCTGCATCACTACTTAACTGATGACCGGGGCTGGTGCTACTGAAGGTGCTGCCTTTTGGATGAAGTGTAAAATTGAGGCCTCCTGCCACTTTTGGTTGCTAAAGATCGCATGGCATTTTTATCCTCCAATGGCTGCTTGACAATCCTCTTCTGTGAAATAGGACTGGTGAGTTTCTTTGGTGAGCATCACAACTGGTATCATAAGAACATAAGACATCCTTGCTGGATGTCTCAGTAGGGAGCCCAAAGATTAAATGAGCTGTGAAGAATCGGTCCTCCAGGACAAGGATTATGCACATTGGTCCAAAACCTCATGGGGAAACTAGCACTGATCACGCTGCTCCTGTTCTGTGGACACAGTGCTTCAGTTGCCAGGGCCAACTTTTTCTAGTCACCAGCTGGAAAGTCACATGAAAAATTTAAGCATTAAAACCTCTCAGTCCAGAAATGCTTGTTCATCAGGAAAAAGCCTCATACTGCAGCTTGCTCCCTCTAAGCAATGAGGATGTTTCCACTTCAACTTATAATCAACTTGCCTCAAATGTTTTCATACCATTAAACTGCAAGTGGGCTGGAGCTGAGTCATACGATCCTCTCCTTCCTCCAGGACTTTTTTAGACCACATAGATTTACATGGCCCTTCTGCAGATCTCAGTGTTAAATAATGCAACAAAGCGGAAAGATTTATCAAGCCATGTACGTTTGTGTCCACATTCAGGGAGAGCACGATGCAGTTGCTCTGTGCATGGTACATTCCAGGGCAGAAAACGCTCTAGGGGGAAAATTTTCCAGTGACAAAAATGTTTCTTTGGCAACCCACAGTTTGTGTCCATTTGTTTTCCAAATGTCTTCCTTTTGGATGTGCTGTATGGACAATCTGCTCAATGGCCAGACTCTACGATGCAGTATTTTACCGTATCTCAGAATTACAGATAAGTTATTGTGTGTGTTACTAGTAATGGCATCTAGAGGCCCCAGCTGAGAGTGGAGCCCCACTGGGGTAGGTGCTGTGTCTATGCAGAATAAGAGGCAACCCCTGTCCTGGAGAGTTAATCTAAATGGCCATCTAAATGGACAAGACAAATGAAGACTGAAGATGCTCATTTGGGAAATGAGGCACAAAGAGAGTAAACAGCTTGCCTAGGGTTACACAAGGAGTCTGTGGCAGAGTGGGGAACTGAATGCAGATCTCCTGAATCGCAGCCCAGTGCCTTAACCGCAAGCTTGCCCTTCCCGATCAACTGGCTGGAATCGGTGAGAGCTCTCGGCCCCGTCTAGCACCCCCTATCTGGGGCTTGCAACTATACTTGGAGCAACGCTCCAGGTGCAACTATGTTTTTGTAACCAGTTCATTACACTCATTTGACTCAGCTGCAACAAGCATGGCTGAGCTGTGTCTACACAGCAGCCCTTTTCAGCATTTTGTGCATCTCCACCATTCATGCCACCTGCTGTAACCATGGCTGCTGTCACAGCATACCGGAAAAATCTGAGCAGTTATCCCACGGTGTCTAGTAGGTGACACCCATAAAGCAACACCAGTAGCACACAGGGCAATCAATTCTAGAGCGTCTTGCATCACAAAGAGCTAGGAGCCAGAATGGCCAACCTAGTTACCCAGACAAGTTTGTGGCATCCTGTTTATGTTGCAGAAAAAATTGCAGGATGCGAATCAGATGTTAAAAGGAGACTTTTTTACCTTTCATCAAACAAAAACAAAAAAGAGATTTTATTTTTTTTTTTGGCCATAAAAATTTGTTAGCTGAAAACTGGAAAAGCTTTGTTTTTTCAGCAACCCCCTCAAAAAAAGTTGGATGAATTTTTTTTTTTCAAATCATCAACATTTTTCATAGAGGGGACACGAAAAAAACCACCAAAACATTTTCCTGACCAGTTGCACTGGCTACAAAAATAGAAGTTTTGT
Organism: Natator depressus; assembly: GCF_965152275.1. Lineage (NCBI taxonomy): Eukaryota > Metazoa > Chordata > Testudines > Cheloniidae > Natator > Natator depressus. The sequence goes on along the minus strand of NC_134253.1, from coordinate 792,354 downwards.
ACTGGGATGTTTTATGTTGACCCAGAACTGAACCTGAATTTCTGTCGGTTTCTGAGAGCTGGATTTATGTCCCAACCCTTCTACATTTTGGAATTAAAAAAAAACAAACCCAAAACATTAAGTTTACAAGAGAAAGTCATGTAAATTATGCATTTTCAAGAATTACCAGATCCACTGACACGTAACATCCTCTCAAAGCCTTTTTACTATTTCAGTTATATAATATAAGTGCCAGCATGTGACATGACAATGGAGTCTTGACTTTCTAAAAAGTGAGTTCGCAAATAGGGAAACTGGGGAGGAAAACAAATGGTAAAAACATTGACCAAAACACATTTGAACCATCCATAATTTATCACATGTCAAACAAAAATGTGAAGCAAGTTGAATTACGTAAGCAGGAATCAAGAATAAGCTGGGATACTCCATCATGCACTATAACTGCAAGGCTCAGCAGAGCAGATTTAGTTTCTGATTTTCACGCTTTGTGACATTCAAGAGGGCTTCTACTTAGATTGATCCTTGCAATTATCAGATAAATTTTAAAGTTTAGCTCTACTTTGCACCTTGCCATGGTTCATGCCATGTCTTAGACCTTGAATGGACCATGCAACTAAAGAACAGTCTGAATCAGTGGCAATTCATCTGTAGAGAAATGCTAACATGAAGGCATTTCATTATCAAGGCTGTGTTATTTAGTACACACCAGTTATCTATCTGAATTAAGCACTTTGAGTAACTAAACAAAAATCTAGGCTTGAATATAAATATCAGATGAAAAATGCAAAAGAGAGGAGCCAGTGATCTTTTGGGAACCTGTGCCTGATTCTCATTTATTCTAAGGCCTCTTTACACCGTCTCATCAGTATAAAAGCGTCTTACCCACTCGAAGCACCCCTTACATTGCCAGGCTGATGTAAAGGGGCCTTAGGGTAGCAGGCACATGAAACTGTAAAATAAAACAAATAAAGGAAGTTCCAGGTAGGAATAAAATGTTTTTTTTTTTAAACTCAGAGCTTTTAATCAACGCCAAAGTTACTGTCAATTTCCAAGTAGCTTTATTGCTATTCATTTTTCCAGACACAACTGGAAATTTTTACACCCTGTTCCCTTCAGCCCTCTAAGTTGTTGTTTGCTAATCTTCAGTGCCTCTAGGGTCCCATTCTTTATTGCTCTGACAGTGTGCAATCATTATTCCTGCTGTGCACTGGTGTAAAGAACTGCATGAGACACCATGGAAAATTAGGCTCTTAAAAACATTAATAATTGTATCACTGAAAGATTTGGTCACTTGGGGGCTTGGAATATCATTCTGATTCCTCACTGTTGCTTTTCTTTACCAATTCATAGTTAAAAGGAATGTCCCTGTTCAGATATCAATGGGTTGCAATTGTCTTGGAAACTAAGTTTTCAGGGTGATGCGGGCTTAGTTTCCATTTGCGATAGACTCAGCATGTGTTTCTTCACACAATTTGTCAAGTCAGATAATGTGACCCTGGCTCTATACAACAGGATGCAGAGCGAGTTCTGTGCTTAATTCACCAACTATTAAAAGTTGCCTGTGAGATGTTCAGCTGTCTGCCTTCCCAGCCTAAAGCAGAACCACACTATCGGTCTATTGATACTAGGGATATTTTCAAACTGGTTAGAATAGTATTGTAGATCTGGTTTTAGGTGACCTGACCCATTTTTACTGAGCTGCTTTCAAGACTACTCCATTTCATTAAAAAAGGGACCTGCCTTCCTTAAGTCAGCTCTGCACTATGGCTCACACTGTTTTAAAATTGGTTCCGCTAAATTGGTTTTTAAATTTCCCCAGTATAGATAGGCCCCAGGAGACAACTAGCAGCACCACTACTTTCCTCTTTCAGAATTTAAGAGATGCAGCTTGCACTGCCACTTGCCCCTCAGTTTGTGTGCGCATATGCACCTGCATGTCAGTGAAAGGTGGCAGATTGACAGCCCTGCAGAAGAGTCCTTTCTCTAGTCGCAGGACAATATATGCACACCATGTAAGCCCTCTAGCCTGCATGTCTGGAGGAATCACCTCTAGATGTGAAGGATTAAGCTCACTCCCCTGGCACTATTTGGTATTTGGCCTCTTTGCTGAGGTTTCCAGTGCCTGGGGCCTCTTGGCAGTTGCTGTGTAATTGCATGTGTGATGCGCACTCTTCCCCAGCAGGAACTGCACTAAGACCAACATACTCATTTAGCACAGGTCACCAAGCCATCTTATGATGGTCATATTTGGGAATTACTGCTAGCATAGACTAGAACTGAGCTGGTGAAGTAGAGGTGAGTGTCTCTATATCCTATTAGTGATCCACTAAGCCACGCAAACCCTGCACCTCACCTGAAACTTTATCCAGCAGCATGTCTCCAGTCCTGCATACTTTTCATCTAAACACCCACTGCTCATCTGAGGAGGCCAATTCTAATTATTTACAAAAGGTTTATTTAACATCTGTCATAATGATAAAATGGTTCTCTCAAGGTCATTGTGACACTGGAATTCCCATCCCACTGCATGCACTGAAGAAACAAGAGAAAACATTTAGATTTTAACATATTCAAATACATTACCTTGAGAAAAGTACACTTCTACCCTGTGTGTACAGTAAGCCACCAAGTAATACACTAGCTCTCTGCTCCACAACTAGCGCTTCCAAGCTTACCCTAAAGACAACCAACCAGTAGGTTAATTATCCCAATTCTTGCTAGTGATGGGACCAGAAGGCAGGGGGTTGTTTTGCAAAGCCTCTAGTGGGCCCCAGCGCTGCACAATCAGGGGAGATTCTGATCTAGGCTCTAATTTAAGTCAGTGACCAAAGCTCCGCCCATTTCCAATTCTAGCCTTCGCATTCAATGCATTCAATCCTGTAACAGCCACCCTCACTTTGCTGCAAACTGGCTATGCTGAACTTAACAATGCGGGGTGGGATGGAACTTAGATCCTCCCTGCTCCAAAAGCACACTTGAGCTAGAGAGGAATCTCTGTTAGCAGTTAGGAGCATGGGGCCTAGGATATGCAGCTGAACAGTTCCACATCTTTTCATGCGAGGTCAATGGCAAGTTTACACACTAACTAGGCAGTTGATTACACTATTTCACTCTGCTATACTGATGAATGTGAAGCACATCCTGAAGCAGTTTCAGCATACTTCTTCTTTTACCAAGGCGGTGTAAGAACTGCAGTGCACTGACAGCATCACAACTGCTCTCCAAGCAGTGCATCATCATCAACGATAATCAGATAGTTCTTCCTCCTTATGTGTGTATCTTAAGCTGTGCAGCCAACCATCCGACAAGGCTAAGTAAGAGCATTCTAATTAAGGAGCAATTCTCTATCATTCAGTGCAAGAAAAGCAGGTGGTATTTAAAAGCATCATGCAGCAGGTAGGGTTTATAAATATGGTAGGCTTGGCAGTCTGGAGGGAGGGAAAAGGCATCTGCCTCCTAGAACACTGTAGTTTGTTTTTTTGCAAACATACATGGAATAGCACACTGAGAAAACAGCAGGATGTTGCTGGACATCGTTTACTTAACAAGTAAAGATGGCGCTATTGCTCATTCCAGAGCAGAGCTGCATTTTGGAGAGATGGAGAAAGAGGTAGGCTGGGCTTGACATCACTAACAATACACAACCTGAGGTAACAATTTTACGTCACTTCTCCCCTGAACCCTGGAACAGACCAGCTCATGCTCCAAGGCAATCTGTATTTTCAGTGCACTTAAAGCCTTCAAAAATATTCCCTCAGTACATTGTCAGAAAAAAACATAAAACCACTCCGCACTTTCCACCCCCAAAGCACTATACAAACTATCAACTTGCTAAACCTAATATCTGGGAGGCAAGTGAGCAAATCTCACTCCCATTTTCCAGATCAGAAGACAAAACAAAGGAGGTTAAGACCAAAACTCTCCCCAGTGGCTTCTGATTTTGGGTGCCCAACTTCAGATGTGCTGAGCACCCAAAACTCTAACATGAAGTCCCTGGAAGATAAAGTTGCTCGGCACCCCTGAAAACCAGGCTCTACTTAGGTGTCTAAAGTTGGGTGTCCACAAATTCACAAACTCAAAAATAGAGGCCACACATATGAGCAGCATGGTGAGCAAAACGCAAGAACTTCCGGTGCCTCGTCCACTAAGCCAGAAAGCCACAGTGAAGGAAGCTCCATTACTTGGCACTTTAAAAACCAGACTGGACAATATACTAGACATAGTATTGCCGAAGGCTTCTCTGCACTGGCTGCAGGGCGTAGTGGATGGGCTAGGTGATCCAACAGGCCTCATTTTTACGATTGGATAAAAGTTAAAGTACTGTATGCCCTGACACAGTAGGGTTCATAACCCTCCCAGAATGACTGGTTCTTTATTAAAAAAAATCCCCATTAGTGTAACTCCGAAAGTTCCTGAAGTGAACTGGATGACTCCTGGAGCAAGGCACTACTCAGCCTGAGTAAGAATGGCAGTAGCTGGCCCTTTATTTGTTTTGAATTATACTTCAGGGTTTTCACACAGAGGCTAGATATTGATAGACATGCACTTAAGAGGATGGAATACAATTATCAGTATTCATCCAACTGTCTTACTTTTTTTTTTTAAATCACTGTTGATTCATACAGACTGCAAAGCCCATCAAAAATGTCCCAGTGCCATTTTTGAAAGGTAAGTGGTGAGAGAAGGGGGGGAGGAAAGAGAAAGAGGGAGACATACACAAGATAAGCATTAATGCTTAAAAGACTCCTCACCTGGAATAACAGAGATAGTTTTCAAAGCTCGGAGAACTCTGAAAGTTCTCAATGCTGAGACATTCCCAAGGTCCACAAACTCTGTGACATATCTGTAATGAGGGAGGTCATACACAAAAAACACAATGACAAAACACACACCAATAAAACAACTACAGACAAAGCAATACATCACTCACAGAGGCCTGTACCCAACAGCTAACACCAACCGGAGGCCGCCTTACCTGGAATTACAGAAATAGTTTTCAAAGCTCTCAGAACCCTGAAAGTGCGCAGAGCTGAAACATTGCCTAGGTTTACAAACTCTGTTATATACCTGCAGAATTAAACCAGAGTTAATGGCACCATTGGGGTCACCTTCCTTTTAATATAATCCTTTGTAGGAAACAGACTGTAATTTAAAATGCTTTAGAACTGGCATTGAGAGAGACAGAGAAGGATACAAAGCCAAAACCAGTTTAAAAAGGTCTCAACAACAGCATGTTTTGCTCTTTGAGCTTTCCCAAATTTGGAGTCTAATGTTTTAATACTGTATGGACCCGTGCAAAGCAATTTAAAAAAATTACTTGGCAAAAGAAACCAGGTATGTTCGGAGAGACTGTTTCCTCAGATCAATGGGGTATGTTGTCAATCAGAGCTACTTCACTTTCCTTCCTGTTTTTAATCGTCATCAACATTTGCAGTTATGCAGCACCTAAGTGCCACACAGACATTAGTTCAGTAATGTCTTCTTCGCCACCTCTCTGTGAGACACAGTTAAGTATTATCACCATTTTACAGATGGCCAGACTTGGGGCACAGAGAGGTTAAATGAATCAGTATCAAAGCCAGGAACAGATTCATGTGAATCAGTATCAAACCCAGGAATAGAACCCAAGAGTCCTGGCTCCCAGACCCCCTATTGTAACCACTAAACAAACTGCCTCTGAAAATAATTCTGCTGTTTTGGGAAAGTCTGACATTTCGTAGCTTTCCAGGCACTACAGGTCAAATTCACCAGTGTGCAGAAGAACTAGCTAGACATCACCTAAGCCTCGTGAGTGGGATTTAAATGATCCCCAGGCCTTGGTGAATTTGGGACAAATCCTCCTGATATGACAGCAGTACAACCCCACTGATGGTAAGGTGATTGTATGGCTATAACATGAGTGAGCCCACAATGCTTGGTACTGATGCTCTTGAGAGCCCGACAGTCTTTTCAATGTTGATATTGCATTGCTTGTTAACTTACCATCCAGCTGCACAACAACTGATATTGGATGGGATTTTCAAAAGGAGCCTAGAGGAGTTAGGTTCCCAATTCACAATAAATTGCATCTAACTCCTTTAGGCGCCTATGAAAATCTCAGGTGTTGACTAGTTGAATTTAAGGCCTCATTTGCATTTCTTGAACAATGCATCTTTTAGTAAACAATATATAGAAAGGACAACTAGTGAAAGTGCTGGCACCCAAAGAACCCAATGCCCTAAGCCTCTGCACTGGGGCCTGATATTTCAGAAAAGCGGAACACGCACAACTCCAGCGAAATGCAAGTCCCCTGGACCCTTGAAAATCAGACCCCCACGCCTTCAGTCAATCATCTCTCTGATTTCAGTAGCCAGTGTTGGCCCTGGGAGCCCAGAACATGGACAGGTGTAAAATGTGTCAAAGCAAATATGGAAGGGAAACAATTATTCCTCTCCCAGGCATTGGTCAGATTGTCAATGACATATGTCAAAGCAAATATGGAAGGGAAACAATTATTCCTCTCCCAGGCGTTGGTCAGATTGTCAATGACATATTTCCATTGACGATAGCAGGGGTTGTAAGAGTGCATTAGAACAGGCCAAGAGGTGAAACACATTTTTATAAGATACAGGGTGCCAAACGTTTAGAATTCATCTCTAATTAGGAAAATGAATTTAGTAGTCTACATGTTGTAAGACACCTGGGCACTTCACTGCTTATTAGACTTGGAAGATAAGTGGATTCAGCAAAAGGGGAAAAGAATGAGCTAGACAAAATAAAATACTGTAAGGTGGACTTCCTTTTTTGGGATTCTGAATCTTTAGCTGCAAAAGGTTAATATCTACCCGTTAACCGACAAGTATCCAAAATGCAGCCCAAGAAAAATCCTAACATGCAAACCAAAGCCATGGAGAGAGTCAGTGGTGGAGCCAGGATTTAGAAATTCCTAGTTCCCATCCCCGAGCTCAGCTCACCAGAACATGCCAACTTTCTGGCATAGGGGCAAAGCTAGAATGCTGGACACTAATTACAAAACCCTACCTCACCATAGGTAAGTGGCCCCCAAACCGTGGGGGGTGCAGAGAAACTTTGAGTGGGCACACAGCGGGGCCAGGGGAGGGAGGTGGGGAGGGTGCATCACCCAGCCTTGCTCTGCCCCTAGCCGCAGCTCCACTCCGCCCCTCCTCTGCCCTTATTCCCTCTCCACCCTCAGTCCAGCTCTGCCCCCATCCCCAGCTCTGCCCCCAGCCCAAGCTCCTCTGCTGAGGAAGCCTTGGTTGTGCAGCAATGGAGCACGGGCGCAAACAGATTCCATTACTGGCAAGGGCAGGGGCGCAACAAGAAAAGTTTGGGCACTGCTGCCATAGGTGCATATTCAGAAAGCTGTGATTTGCCCAAAACATGTCCAAGTCAAAGCCACTGCAAGCAGATGCAGCTCCACTAATTTTAGCGGAGTTACATTTAGCTCTGTCTTTATCTCAGGACTGCACTGAAAATAAGAGCCAGAATCTAGACTTTGATCTTTTTGCTGTCCACTTTAAAGATTTCCTTGACTTTTTCTTTTTTCCTATGCACCTGTCTCACAAGAAGATTCAACCCCCTCCCACATTTCATGTACACACATAGAATCGGTAACAGGAATAACCTGAAAATGCAACTTACGCCATCATGATGACACTGAAATCTAGCCAGTTCCATGGATCACGAAGGAAAGTAAAACCATCTATGCAGAAACCTCTTGCAATAATTTTCACAAGTGATTCAAATGTATAAATACCAGTGAATGTGTACCTGTTAAAAGGGAAGTCGAAAACAGAACTCTGCTAAGAACAATGTGGTAAAAATATAATTTCAGTCATGAAAAAAATCTTTTCAAATATATTAGCCTTAAGAAATCAAGAGATTATAAAACCCCTATCCTACCCCCACTTACTTAAACGGAAGCAAGAGTAGGCTTATTGAATAAATGAAACAAAATTCTGCAAGAATTTGAGGAAAAAAAACTTCTGAAGTATTTAAAAAGAGAAAGATACAAAAAAAAATGCTACTTACTCCACATTCTTCGACCATTCAGGTGGGTTACTAAAAGTCATGAATACACAGTTGGTCAAAATAGTGCACATAATGATCATGCTAAATAATGTAGGGTGAAGTCAAGGAAGAAAGGGACACGCTAAATTGGCTATTTACTTCAGTATGAAAACATCTTTGTAAAATTCACTGCAATATAGAGACAATTCTAATGAGAATAATTTCCAGCCAGTGATCTATTCACTATCAGCTAGATAGGACAAGAGCCAGGACAACATCCAGCAGTCACAGGAGATGGAGAAGAGAGACATTTTTTCATATAATTTTTTTCCATTTAACTATCTCATTGGTTTCCCCACAATTCTCTGATCTCTTGGACACGATGGGGCTGATTCTCCATTGCATTCTGATTGGTAGCAGTTTATATATGCTTTATACCTGTGCAGATGACTGCATGAGGGACAGAGCAAGAGTGAACGGAAAGACGTTGCTCTCCCAAGGGCAGTGCGCACACGCACAGGGAGCACAGAGTTTTCACCTTAGTTAATATTTATGGCAAGTTAACACAGTTCTGTCCTGCCTCCAGGCACTGACCAGAGGAAGGTGCACATGTGCTTCATGTTCTGCAACCAAACAAAAATACTGCCTCATCTCTTTAACAGACATTTTATGGCTTAGAACTAATCATGAAGGCTGTAAAATTGTAATGTACATTGAATAGACTCAGACTAAGGTCAGCAGAGACCATCATGATCATCTAGTTGGACCTCCTGCACATTGCAGGCCAGAGAAACTCACCCACCTGCTCCTGTAAATAAAACAGAGTCCCAGTCTCATACTTCACAACAATTTACATTCATCCTTTAAGTGAAACTTCCCCCCAGACAATTCCATCTACATTCAGGAATAGCAACACAATCTGCTGGTAAATGAAATGAGTGAGCAGCATCGTATTACATCACTTGTTAGTCAGAAATCTGGCTAGGATTTCAGTTTGGGGGCTTTTCCAACTGCATGAAACATGGGGTGCATTTGATATGATATGCATAACTGCAAAGTGAGCCCTACTGGACAGGTAGAGTCTAGCATCTTAGGAGCCAAATTTTCATTTTTTCTCCTGATTTTGTGCATTCAGCTGAAGGAGGAAGGTATGCCCACCTTGCACCAGCTGCTGTCATCAAGTGACCAACTCTCCAATCCGTTGGCATGAGTCCCCTGATATGATTGCTCACCTTTGCAGGGGCAATCAATTGTATGAGCAAAAAGCGAACAAGTCTCAAATGTGTTACTCAAAAAATGAAAGGTGTTTTTGTCATAGGCAGCACATGGTTTTCATACTGTTTTTCTTCTACAAGAAATGGGGGAAAAATATCCCTATGGCTCTTAAACTGCCCCTTTCAAACTCCATCGTGTATAATCTGGTTCAGACAACTTGCAACTCACTCTTAACATCCACTGAAATGACCCATTGCCAAAGGAACATGAACTCATACATGCAGGGTGGGATTTTCAGAAATGGTCAGCATTAACTTAATTCTGCTTCTACCGAAGGCAACAGTAAAACTCCCAGTGTCTCCAAAGGGGACAGAGTTATGCCTTGATTTCAAATGCTGATGCATTTTTGAGAATCCTACCATGTAACAATTTTACCAGGACCCTTCTAGGATTTACAGCCTACTGGACAGAATCTAAAAATAACCACAAGAATTCCATTTGCAACATCAATATGTCAATCTTGTATTTTCTAAAGATTCCTTCATACATAATTTCTTCTTAAAAGTGAAGGGTTACCTGGTGCTGGATGCATGTGTTATATTCAAGGGAACTGAAAGAAAGATGAAGCACAGCTTATCGCTACAATTATGATTACAGCTTCATCAAACCGAAACATAACTTTTCTCTCTATATGCTTCCAAACTGCCAGTCCTATAGATGGATGGATGGATGGGCGGACGGATGGATGGAGATACACACACAGATTAGAATATTTTAGACACAAACTTAAATTTGAGAATTTCTTAAGTAAATATGTTTTAATTATTTATAAGGTCACAGGATTTTAATGTGAATATACTTTTATATTAATACATAAATTAATTTTGTATATTTTTAAAATGCAGTTACCATCAAAAGTAAATGTGTAAGTAAACAGACACCTTCTTACTAATAGTCTGATCCTTTTTCGTATTCAGGGTCATATATGCAGGGTCTGAAGACAAAAATAAGCATGTATTACTCTTTACTGTTAAGAGTGATTCAGGAGCAACACAGCTGCAGCAGACAGAGATGGATTCTATTTTGGCTCAAAGAGAAAAGGAGTACTTGTGGCACCTTAGAGACTAACCAATTTATTTGAGCATAAGCTGTAGCTCACGAAAGCTTATGCTCAAATAAATTGGTTAGTCTCTAAGGTGCCACAAGTACTCCTTTTCTTTTTGCGAATACAGACTAACACGGCTGTTACTCTGAAACCTGTTATTTTGGCTCAGGCATCAACAGAATTGCTAACCAAGAACCTGATCCACAGCCATTGGGAACTGTTTTCATCAGCTTCAATTACCTTAGGATCAGGCTTCAGTTCTACCTGCAAAATCTTTGCTTCAAAATGGTCAGATGCATACCCCGCAATTGCACCTTAGTCCATCTGTGAGAGCTACGTTTACCAGCAACAAGACATAACCTGGAAAGAGCCCAGTTCAACTCCCAGATCAAGTTTCCAGCACTAGCAGCTAGAAAACACACATTTTATTTGTAAGCCAAGCCAATTTGATATGGAAGCTTTTGAGATACCAAAGACCTGGGACTCCACAAGGTCTATTTTACAGAGTAGAAAACTAGGAATTGCCAGACTAGATAGAGCCATCTCATCCAGTATCTTCTCTCTTACAACACAAGCATCGGATGCCTCAGAGAAAGTGGATCATTATGGAATAAACCTGCCCATAGAGGGAGGTTTGAGAGAGACCAATAGACTTAAAGACGAATAGGAACATAATTATAAGTAAAGCACAGTTGGCTGCACCTCCGGCTCATAATTTATTTAATGGTTTCACCAGCTAGATAAACCTTTACTCCTCTTGTAAAGCATAGCTGTAGACTATTTCTTTTCCCATATTTACTGGTCCTTGGGTACTGGAAGAATGGATGTGCATATACACAGTGTAGCATGGATCTTTGTAAATTAAATGTTACTGGATGTGCCATGCCTATAGGAACTATAATTACTTATTCATAAACAAAATAATTACTACTGTATACACTTGGAGCCCAATCCATTGGGATCCCCTTCACTGACCTCGCTGAGCGTTGGATCGTGTCCTACATGAATAAGTTTTGAGTAGTAAGTAGTAGGAGAAGTCATTGATTTTTTTCAAGCAGTAAACAGCAGCAGCACAGAAGTCAATTATTAATAAAAAAGGATATGAATGTATCAAAATCTTAATAGCTATTCTCCTAAGAAGATTAAAAGGAGTTAAAATGTACAAGGCAGGTGTGGCACTAAATCGGAAGAGTGTTTTCCCTCTGTTTAGTACTACAAAGGTCTGCAGAGAAAGAGAAAGAGAAAGAGAGAGTTAATGCATGAAAAATCAAAATATGAAACATATGTACAGGAAAAAATGGAACAACTTTCAAGGCAAGAATGTAAAAGTCACACAAGAATTACATTTCCTGGTGTTTTTAAGAAGAACAGTGTTTAAGAAGTCCCCCCACTCCCCCATGGTAGAATGTGCATGCCAGAGTATCCTTATTATTGGTATTACGGTATCATTTAGAGGCCAAACAAAGATCAGAGCCCCTTGTGCTAAGCACTATATAAACAGAAGAGAGAGTCACTGGCCCCAAGAGTTTACACTCTAAACAGCCAAGACAGACAGAGTGGGAAAAAGGGAGTATTACTATCCCCCTTCTTAAGAACGGGGAACCAAGGCCCAGAGATGCTAAGTGACTTGCCCAAGGTCATACAGGAAGTCAGTGGCAGAGCCAGCAGCTGAACCCAGACCGCAAGACCTAGTTCAGCACCTTAACCTAAGACTATCCTTCATCTCAAATATGGCAGACACAGGGTTTCATAGATCTATGACTCCCTCCCAATTCTGCTAATTACATTGCCACCCTGCATCGTTTTGTGCAAGAGCACACTTCATCATCTGCAAAGGAGGAGGGAAAAGTGACATAAGCAGAAAAAAATATATCCTGAAGCTCAGCCCTGGCAGAACTGAGCAGAGCCAGGTGTCCAGCCCAGACATGCAAGCTGCTCCCCGAGAGCGCTGAGCGCACTGCATAATGCTGCACACACCCGAGCCATGACCATGTACTGCCATTACCTCCTCCTCCCCGGTTAGATATTTGTAAAAATGTATTGGGAAGGGCCAGGCAGGGCTTCTCTCCTTGCACTTATACAAGCTGTGTAATACACTAGATAAGTAAATCTAGTCTCCAACTCTAGTCTAATCCAACTCAGACCTCACCTCCCAAAATATAAATCACCCATTTCATCAACCTACCAGAGCCTGTGTAGCCTCCCTCATCAGACCGACCCTGCACAGCCTCCTTAGTCAAACCGATCCATCCCTCCTCCCCATCCCCCCACCAGAGAGTGCATGGTGGCCTACCTCATCAGACAGACACTCCCCTCTCCCCCCATGTGTGGGGCCTCCCTTGTCAGACTGACCTCTCTCCTCCCCCTCACACATGGCCCCTCTTGTCCCACCTGGAGTTGTGAAAACCTTATTCCCCGAGCTCTGCTCCCTTGAAGGGTAAGGAACAAAGCCCAGCAGTTGACCTGACAACTGCAGAAGCTATAAAAAATTACAATCCAGGCCCATCCAAGTATATAAAGCATGCCCCTCCCCTGTAAAGGGAAAAAATCCCTCATGACAACTACTGAAGATGCACTGTCCATCAGTCTAGTGTATGTGGGTGAGACCATTCAGGAGCAACATTGCTTGTCCCTTCCATCACAACAGGGGCCAGAGCAAGAGTGATGAGTTAAAAGGCAGCAGTGCGATTACAGCCAGCATCAAGCAAGAATGTCTCAGGACTGATTTAACTGGGAATTGGTCCTGCTTCGAGCAGGGGGTTGGACTAGATGACCTTCTGGGGTCCCTTCCAACCCTGATATTCTATGATTCTATGACTCAGGGATCCTTGTTTTACTCAATTCACAATTAGCTATTGGCCACTCAAGAAAGTCTCTCTTGCACAAACAGCGAGGAAGGAACCAACTCCACCGCTAAAAGGCTTACAGAAGGAGCAGTATATATAAAAGGGGGAATTTCCGATTAAATAAACACAAGAGGGAGGGGTCACTTGTGGTAATGAGTTATGATAAACAGATAAACCACAACTGGCCCTCTTGTTGACACCTCAGCAGAGAAGCGAAGGATAGACAGGGCTATGAGAAGGTGGTGGTTCTGTTGGGCCTAAGTTCCCGCACGCTGGCCATGCAGTAGAGAGAACCTTTTAGTGCCACTGCTAGGGTGACCAGATGTCCCGATTTTATAGGGACAGTCCCGATATGTGGGGCTTTGTCTTATCTAGGCGCCCATTACCCCTCACCCAGTCACAATTTTTCACGCTTGCTGTCTGGTCACCCTAGCCGCTGCCCATGCTAGGGCTCTTCTGTGCATGGAGGATTTCCATCACCAGAGCTCTCACTGCAGCACAAAAGCCACACAATTCCCCACCATCACCACGATAAAAAAAAATAAAAAATAAAAAGCTGAACTGTTTGAGCTGTACAACCTGCAGGAAGCCTTCATGCCTGCTGTTTACCGGCTTCATATCTAGACAAGGTTGCTTTACAAAGGTATATGCAATGTCACATTCATATGGGACACACTGAATGCAACAGCCCCATCCCGCAGAGGGCCCGTTAACGAGCCCAATTACAGAAAAGCCAGTGGACTCAACAGGATGCATGCTGAGTCTCCACACAGCAGTGCAGTGCCTGCTTTTGCCCTCCACAGATGTGCTGAGTACTCATTGGCTATTGCTGTAGATCTGGGCCTAGATCAGGGGTGGGAAAACTACGGCCCGCAAGCCATTTTAAGCTGGCCCTCGAGCTCCCGCTGTGGAGCATGGTCAGGGGCTTGCCACGCTCAGATGCTCCTGCACCCCAAACCCCTCATCCCCAGCCCCATCCCAGAGCCTGCACCCTTTTCTGCACCCCAACCCCCTGCCCCAGCCCTGATCCCCCTCCCGCCCTCCGAACCCCTCTGTCCCAGCCCAGAGCACTCTCCTAACACCCCAAACTCTCATCCCCAGCCCCACCCCAGAGCCTGCACCCCCAGCCAGAGCCTGAAGAGGTGAAGCTCAGAAAGGTGAGCAGACAGGTCAATTCTGCAGCGACTGGTGCACTGTAAAACAGCAGTGGAAGGATTACTTGCACTGGATTACTAGTTTAACTCTAGATGATTCACAGGTGCTGCAGTTATGAACTGCCTTGAGTTCAAAGTCCAGAGAGCCATCAGTGAAGGAGTGTGTGCACGCATGTGGCAACCACCAAAATAAGAGAGTTAAACCAGTCCAATTTCTGTATGTGGACCAGACCTTAGAGCGCTAGGATTAGCTCCCATTAGAGTCAACAAGCAAGATTATCATTGGCTTCAATAGGAGTTGGGTAAGGCCCATAATATGTGAACGCTTTTACTCTCATACACTAGCACAAAGACCCTCCCCGCAAATACAAGAAAAACTCTCCCGTCTAAACAGACTTGTTCACACCAACACTGGGAATCTGTGTGGGCAGTGACAGGTGTGAGCTGCCAAGATGTTGGAGAGGTTCTTCCCCATGGACCTGGAGCAGGTGAGGCAGCAGTTGAGACTATTCACAGTTGACAAGACTCCAGGCCTAGGGGAATTGTATACTCAAATCCTGCAGGAAGCAGGACAGAGGAAAGCCATAAGGGTCAGGTTTACACAGAAAACTAGAAAGCTCCAATAATTAACAACGAAGAAAGGGAGGATCTTGCCAACTTCAAAAGAGAAGCTGCTAGTCTGACCCCAGTTGTGGGGGAGAGATATTGGAAGCACTGATTGGGAACAAGATTACAATACATTCAGAAATGTATAATTAAGTGAGGAACAGTCCATAGGGACTCGGCAAGCAGAGGATCACACGCCACATCCTTGCTAATATTCTTTTAAGATGTTATTGCCTTGGTAGATAAGTGGAAGTGGAGGGAGGGGAGAAAAAAACCAAGTGGATCATAATTTATTTGGGTTTCATTATTGGTTAATAGGCTGTGCTGTTCACTGTACCAACAGTGAGTTGTACTCAACAGCGCAAGCCAAATACAAGCTAGAAATTACAGCCTAGAAGGAAGCACAGTACAATCCAGGAGAAGAAAGAAGAGGGAAATGTTTCCAGGAGATTGTTAATCAAGCAACATGTGGGGACCACATAAAACAGGGTTGTACAATTTAACTCAAGCTCAGCCTCTGCCAAATATGGATCTACGTTCCCCCAGTGTGTATCACTTACCAGATTGTTCTTCCAGCTCAGTAAAGTAACAATGCACCAGTTTACACTGTCTCTGTCACAAGAAGGGACAGTTCGTTTGTTTCATTTAAACCTACTAAAAGTAAAGTTAGGATTCTTCAGCAATCCCCCCAGGATTCTTGGATTAAGTATATTTCTCTCCAAGATGAGCCACATGGCCCCTGCTCCTTGGCCTCAGACTACCTTGCAATGCACCCAGAAAAGTACAGCTATTGTCCCTTGTCAAGTGCTCTTGGAGCCATGTTAAACAGATGAACATTTCTAACTACTGGCAAAGAGCCCAAGCTGCAGAATTCAGATGTTCAGGTACACGGTGGTTTTGTTCTGGGCTCTCCCTTAAGAGTGTTTATTGTCAGTCATGATTCAAATGTACACAGCATTCTAACGGGGCACAATCTAGGATAACCCATTGCCTGAAAAGCGGACAATCCAACACAAAGAATGTAAAATGTATCTATGGGCTGCAGACCACATACAAACCATCACTGTGAGACTCACGTGTGTACAACTGGAGAGGTGAGTCTAGAACACAGTCCTTCAATAGCAAAACCCACTGGCCCCTCCCACTCAAGTGAAAGGAAGGGAACAGCCAGTATGCACTGAAGAGTTTAAACTCTCATGCACCGTATCTTCTTACAGGCATCAGGAAAGGTTTCTTATGGTACATTACAGACCCAATGCAGCAGAACCCATGCATTAGAATGAAACTCACCCCCTACAGAGGGCCAGCACAAGGCCTATAAACTGCCTAAAACCCCCTAAACACTCCCTCTTCAGTATTTAACCTACCCTTTGGCCTCACGGAGCCCAACACAACAGAATCCATAAGGGCCCTCTGCCAAGACGGATGTTGTTTCCCAGCAATAATTCGCCATTTCACTAGTGCAATAAAATATTTTAGCTCCTTTGGCTAAATTAGACCATAGAGCAGTAAACTAGTTAAGAGGGGAAATCAAAACTGGATTGTGGTTTAGTCCCCAGGGGAAAGCATCTGTTAGCACAACAGCTAATGAACATGCATCTCCCAGCAAAAGGCACTTTAAAAGTACCGTGGATGACTCTTGACAAATCACAGCATCAAGTATTAATAAATGGCTTGTCCTGGCAAATGAGAGAGTTTTGAAAGGCCATTTTTTTTCCCCATTTCTAAGACGCAGGGGGAGGGAGGGCTTAAGCTGGGAGATTCAGCCCCATCCCGACGCTGAGAACTTGCCTGCCACACTACAGCCAACTTTACAGGGTTTTAAACCATTCTCTTGTCTTTTCTTACTGTCACGAGCGCAGGCCCCTGTGTGGGAGATCTGTCACAAAGTTCACAGCCAGCAGAGAGGCAATAGGGAAGGCATTACAATCTACAGGCTGCATACCATTGACAATAATTCTATCCATTGCCAGATATGCCTCATTTGCAAAGGCCCAGCCCATTCAGCTGCAATCTGATGGACTTCTCATTCTTCCATCAAGGCCCTTCATATTCTACACCCCCTATTCTAACCTCTTCAACAAGAGCCAGTGGATTTCAATACACAATCAAGTGTAATACTGGGTTCTCATCAGCACAGGGCTTCTAACGTAACATTTAACCCTTGCCACACTGATACCTTTTAAGCAGTGGAAAGTGCTCAGATATGATGGTTGATGAGGGCCATGTAAGCACCTGGAGAGACTGGATAATAGATACATTGTGGTTTTTGTGTGTGGCTCTCAAAAGTACTTTAAAGATGTGGGTAAATTTTATTACCTCCCCTTTTACAGATGGGGAAACTGAGCCACAAAGACACTATGACTCACCCAAGCACAAAAAGGCAGTAGGGTTGCCATCTGTCCAGGTTTTTCCAAGGATGGTCCCTTTTTTGAGGTAACAGATTGGTCAGGATAGAAAGGGTACTCAGCACAAACCACCAGCTGTCCAGTTTTAGGGCCTCAGGATCATTCTCCTGGATGTCCGAGTTTTTTTTATTTCAGACATGGCAACCTTAGAATGCAGGGCCAGAACCCAAACTGTTATTTATATGGTGCCATAGCAGTGCATGCTGATTTATGGACTGTGATCCCAAAATAAAAAAAAATTATAATTTGCATTAATATAAAAAAAGAGGCCTGCTTCAACACTGGCTTGCATCTTGGGCAGTCATTTACAGCAGTGTAAAATGCTACCTAATTAGAATCACTTTATATTGATGGAAATGACTGTACAAGGTACACTGCATGAGAATCCAGGCCTCAGCTTTCTCCACTCCCCACCTATACCTTATCCGGCAAGCCACACTGTTTCAGCCAGGGCTCTTGCTCCTACGGGCTTTGGAACCCAGCAGGACTAATTTGGAATCAACTCAGCACTTTACCTAAACTCCCTTTGCGACTTCCATTTTGGAGGACCTGAAAGCTCTGAATCAAACCATACACACTCCATACTTGCTTTGTTCTCCATCCTAAAGAAACAGCAAGTGCCAGCTTGTACTCCCACGAGATTCTCGCGGATAAGGCAGATGACGTTACCATCACTCGGCCGGGGTATACCAAGGATCCCAGCGAAGCAGGTTTTTAAGCTTCCTCTTCCGTACACTCACGCACAGACTCTATTGCCCATTCCAGGTCTCCCACTTTCCAACAGTGGGAAGGGCCCATCATGTGGCAACAGTCACTTGAGTTCCAAAATAAAGGCCTTCACTACTTGAGCTTAGGGAAATCTCTTTTTGTTAATAACTGTAGCAGGTTCTGGTCTTCCTACTTGCCCTCCCTACCACACACATGCTCCTCTAACTCTTGCTGGGTAACCATGTAACTCAGTAACCATGTAACTCGATTCCCCCACCCCCCTCCAATCAATAACGTCCCAACACAATGGAGTAATTTGGGTGTAAATGTACATTTTCTTTTCAACAGGATTGATCCAGCAAGGGTTGATTTGTGTCTGCTAACCTGGGGTGGTTATTTTTAGTAGGAGGCAAGTGAGTTTCTTAGTTTAGTTTTTACTCTTGTATTTCTTTTGTGAATCCCTCAACTACAAAACCTGGATTGAAAAATGGAAAAAAGCCACAAAGGTGGGGGGGGGGGGCAAGTATCATGGGGTTCACTACTCACTGCTGGCACACCTCTTTGTGGCTCACCTGAGAATTAGCTCACCACTGCTCTGGCACCCCCTCCTTCAGTCACTTGTCCTGTTGTTTGTCTCTCTCTCTTTCCGGACTCAGGGTGCTCCCTCTTCGTGTCTTGGCCCTCCAGCCATGTCACTATAGTTGTCCCCTTCCAGGGTATCGAAATCCCATTGGATGACTGTCCCAGAAATCTTCTGCTCCACTGCCCAGTCTGTACTACTTGCCCAGTTGCTGGTAGGGGAACCCAGGCCTGCCCCCTGCTCTAGGTTCCAGCCCAGGGACCCTACAACCAGTAGCCAAGATCTGCTGTGTCTCAACCCTTGCTGCTACATCCCTGGGCTGCTTCCTACTTTGCCTCTACAAGGCTCCTTCTTTATCCTTCTGTGGGTACGCCTTTCCCTCAAGGCCAGGCTCCAGGTGCTGGGTTTTCTCCTTTCCCTCTCTAAACCCAGAGAATAACTGCAAGGCTTCTCACTACCACCACCCCTTACCACCACCTGCTTTTCTTTGTGCCTCCCCCAGCCGGCTTCATCAGCCCTGACACTGCTCCAGGTGCCGAATATCACAGAGTTAATTGGCCCTTTGAACCTAGACAGGCCTTATGAGGGGCAGACATCCCAGCACAGGCAATTTCTATTTTTGATCATAAACAAACAAACAAACCCTATTTTAACACACAAAATGGGACCATTTTCAAAACCGAAAAACCTCAAATTTTTGAGTTTCTAGTTTTTTAAAAGAATTTTCCCATACCTCCTTTAATATAACCTTTCCAGCTTGATGCAGGGGGTGGAGAAAATGACACAAAGGACCAAACCAATAGATATCAAATGCAGTATTGGCAAGGGAGGCCATGATGACTACTGGCAGGGCCCTGGACTGGGAGTTTAGAGATCTTGGTTCTATTCCCACCTGGGCAATGACCTTCTCTGTAACCTTGGAGAAATCACATCCCCTCTTTTTCCCTTCCATTTATCTATTCAGATTGGAAACTCTCTGAGCCAGGGACTCTGCTTTATTGTGTGCCTGCACAGTGTCCAGCACAATGGGACCTCCAGGGACACCAATGACACAAATAATTAATAATAAATAAATCAATAATAATAAACCCTGGTCACTGGGGAGTCTACATTTATGATTCCAGGTGCCCTACTGTAATTTACTAGCTCTAACAGGGTGCCTGGTGAACTCTTAGGTAAGTCTCCAGATGGTGCAGTGAGTAGGGTGAAGGAAAGAAAAGCCAAAGTGTTTGGTAATTTAAAAACTAGTCTGAATTTTTTTTTTTAATAGTGCTGACTTATTAGAACTTATCAATTTCAAAATGGCTGCATGTACTTAAAGTGGTTTCTGGTTCAGTTCCAAAAACATCTTTAGGACCTTTTAAGCCATAATGCTCATTGCCTCAAGATCTGCAGAGGTGAAGCTCAGAGACAAGAGTCATCTGGAGAAAGGCATTTTGCACAGAGGTACCTTATAGAAAAATTGACTGCCCAAAAATCTCAGCTGTTCATTTTTTGAGGTTTAAAAGGAACCACCCATTTTAATTATTTAATGTTAGGGATGGAAATTATATTATATGGGGGAAAACTGGACATTTCTGATGTAAAAGGAATGGTATCATAGGAACAGGTTTCATTAGAAAACATTAATTGTTTTAAAATAACTTTAGTGATTTGCAGTACAGCCCATGATAGGTGTTATATTACAGTGCACAGATAAGATTAATAAGATGGTAAAAAATAATTCCAGTTACATGCAGGTTTAAATTACTTTAGGCTTATGCAGATTTTAAACTAAGCACTCCTAGGATGGACTGCAAAAGCAGGACAAGCGCAGGCGGATAGGATTTAGGGGAGGAAGAAAGGTTTAATGAAGAGTTTGGAGAACGCATGGAACTGCATTCCCACAGGTAAAAATAGAGCGGTTGACATTAATGTCAAGTTTTACCAAGAGTGAGTGATAAGGGCTGCCCTTCTAGTGGCAATGCCTGTGTATGTATTTCTACCACATCTGTATTCAAAAAAGTCTATCTAGAAATGTGCACTAAGAGGAATTTTGACACCCCACAGGCTGGGGAATGATACAGTAAGTGAAAAGAAAATGCAAGAGTCTTTTGAGGCTTTTGACACAGTCCCACATGGCATTCTCATAAGCAAATGAGGGGAATATGGTCCAGATGAAGTTACTATGAGATGAGTGCATAACTGGTTGAAAGACCATACTCAGGCAGTCGTTATCAATGGCTCACTATCAGCTTGGGAGGATGCATCTAGGGAGATTCAGCAAGGGTCTGTCCTAAGTCTGGTACTATTCAACATTTTCATTAACAACCTGGATAATGGAGTGGAGAATACACTTATAAAATCTGCACATGACATCATCACCCTGGGAGATTTAGGTTAGATATTAAGAAAAACTTTCTAACTCTAAGGATAGTTAAGCACTAGATTAGGCTTCCAAGGGAGGCTGTGGAATCCCTATCACTGGAGGTTTTTAAGAACAGGCTAGACAAACAACTGTCAGGGATGGTCTAGGTTTACTTGGTCCTGCCTCTTGAAGTCCCTTCCAGCCCTACATTTCTACAAAAGTTGTTTTTAAGCCTTTTTTGGCTCTGAATGATGTGGTTCCTGTATACATCAGACAGCTCATTTTCCAGGCACAGCATTTGTCCCTTTGTTCCTCAGTAAGGGTTAAGGACAAATCTTCTGCCACATTTTGTGCTTCTTCTAACCTTATTTAGAGCACAGGGTTGGGGATTTTTGGGGCGGGGGCGGAGCTGAGGAGAGGGGGAGGATCTCGTGAAATGTTTAAAATTATTTTGCCTTTCAAAGAAATGCTTCTCTAGAGAGATTTTAACAAAATAAAAGCAACATTGAGTAACAGCAGCCCAGGAGACCTGGGTTCAATTCCTGGTTCTGCCACAGACGCCTTGTGTAACCCTGCATAAGGTACTTCATCTGTCTGGAACTCAATTCCCACATCTGTAGAACATGGATGACAACCCGTCCTTTGTCCCACCTGCCGTCTTGTCTGTTGACATTAACAAGGTGGCACTGTCTCTTATCATGTGTGTGTACTGTGCCCAGCACTAGGAAGCTCTGATCTCAGCTGGGAGCTTCTAGGTGCTACTGCAATAGTAGGAATATAATTGTTATATGAACAATAATGTCTCATGAACAGCTATATAAAAGGCAAACATTGCAGATATGACCTCGTCTCCCATTAGCCCCGTTCCCAAAGCAAGCTGGGAAGAAGCGATCAGCCTAGGTTAACTGGGCACCAGTCTCCCTCCCTCTGCTGTGATTATGAGAAGACAGTGACGACTGGTCCAGCACCTGGATTCTGCTTCCCAAATTAAAGTGAGTCAGACAGAGAGACCCTGGGGAAACACATTAAACACAACAGCCCTGGGAAGGGATGTTTCTTTGGAAACTCAAGAGACCAGCTCAAACCTTATGCTTCATACCTCTCCCCATCTGAATGTTTCACTGCATCCCCCACAAGGCATGGAGAGCCCAGCAGTAGCACCTCGAGTCTTTTCTGCCATCACCAGCATGGAGATCATAGGAGGAGGGTCCTTGAAGCACATGCTGCAAGTGGACAGGCCTCCCTGACTCATCTCACATATCCCTTCACTACCTCCCAGTTTCATACACTCACTCATGGTGACATTTTGGGCAGGACGGCTTCATTCCAACAGGGCATGTGACTTGATGCAGATGCAAATCACTTTAGTGGCCCATGCACATTAGTGAGATCCTCAGGTGCACACCCGCAAGTCACAGGTGACCTTAGCCAATATATTAGGTTTTGCCACCCGACTCTCATGGGCCGGGCTTCACAGTTGCTGAGCACCCATAACTCCTGCTGATATCAATCTACATAGGTTCATATATGGTCCCCCCATCCTGATAGTACCAAAGTATTTATAAATAGAAAGGACATTACCAGGGTCTGTATTTCTTTTCTTTATTCCCAGCCAGTGGCCTACAGGGTCCACAGACCCTTAGAGCCAAGCCACGATCATCACGCTCAATTATAAAAAACCACCCATGGGACGTGCGAATACAGTGGACAACATGGCCTCCAAAAGAGCCATCATCTGATAAGAACTCTCCAGCCAAACTTGATGGGCAAAGATTGCATAAATAAAACACAACCAACCATTAATTCAAGTGACAGCTAAATGCCTCCAAATTTTGCATTGGAGAAGGGGCATATGAGAGGGGCAAAAAATTAAAAAAAAAAAAAAAAAAAAAAGACCCACAGACTTATTCCCTGTTAACAGGATACGTTTTCCAGAATCTGAACTCACTTCCATTATCCCATTATTCACTGAGAGGTCTTAGACCTGGGCTCAACTCAGACTCTGAGGTTTTGCAACTTAGGCCCCATTTCAGCAAGGTACTTCAGCACATGCTTAACATTAACCCTCTGAGTAGACATATCGACTTGAAAAGGGCCAGGACTTCACCCACTGACTTCAGTGGGACTACTCGGTTCACAGGCTGTCTTCCTCCGGGCCCCAGGGGTGTTCAACCCGCCACTCTGCCTCAGGCCCCGCCCCCACCCAACCCATTTTCCCAAGCCTCCACCCCCACCCCGCCTCTTTCTGTCCCCGCTCCACCCCCACCTCATCTCTTCTCGCAGAAGCTGATCATGGGAGGCAGGAGGCTCTGGGAGGGAGGGTGAGGAGTTGATTGGCGGGGCCACTGGTGGGTGGCGCTGGGAGGCAGGGGGGTAGACTGGCTGCCAGTGGGTGCTAAGCACCCAATAATTTTTTTTCTGTGGGTGCTCCAGCCCTGAAGCACCCATGGAGTTGGTGCCTATAACTCACTTACTGAAGTCCCTTGCTGAACTGGGACCTTGAAAAGCAACTGTGAGTTCACAAAATCTCACCCCTCATATAATTTTAAGCCATGTTTTCCCACACACCCTCCCCAGGGTGGCATTTTTCTAGCTTAAAGGGAAGCCCAAGCTATATATTAGGTAGGGCCACCCAGAGAAGCTCAGAAGACACAAAGTGGGCCTATCCATAGCAGGTAGACCATTTTTTCTTTTACAATCTTTCTGTCTCCCTTCTTTGATTCTCTGCCTCCTTCCTGCAGTGCTTCTGGGTGTGTTCCATGTTGCCCACATTCTGCTAAAGGTAATATCCACCTTGTCTCTCTAATATCCTGGGACCAACATGACTACAATGACACTGCATACATGATACATACTGTCATGTGGGGAAGCTTTCAGTTTCTCCTCATTCATTTCAGCTGTTGACATCATTTGATACACAGGCCGTGTCTGGGGTCTCAAGAGCATGGATGGGAAAGGGTATTTTCAAGACAGTTTTAGGTAAGGAATATTTCCCCTCTTGTGACTAAAATCCTGTGGAGGATGGAGAAGAAAGGGCACCAGGGACAATGCAACTTAATGACCTGGTGCTTCCTCTCATGGTAGAGATAACCATGTGCATTATTATAGCATCTCTCTTCCAAGGATCTTCACACTCTTCATAAAAAGAGTAATTACTTCTCACTCCCATCCCTGTGGGTGGGAGTGATAAAGTTGGCCAAGCAATGGGAAAACGCATTTGCAAATTCTGATTCACCATTCAGATTGATCATATTACTGCCCTTTTTAAACTTGTTTTCTCTTAAAATTAGTTTGTGTTCATCCCTTTGACTGTTTGGAAATATGATGTTACCTGCCTGAATCCCTGTATGCACACATGAACAAAAGTATAAAACATCTAGTCAGAAAATGGAAACTTCATATTCCTCCAATGACCAATCACACACAACTCAAAGTTCTCAGTTCATGGAGAGTCCCAGAAACTGCAATTTGTTCAGATAAAATCTTCACTGTTTTTTGCATGAATGGGAAAAAGGGACTAACTGGTCCAATAAATTGTGCTTATGAGTAAATAATTCACCCAGTTCTAGTAAGAATCATCATCCCCATTTTACAATGGAAAAACTGGGGCACAGAAAGGTGAAGTGATTTGGCCAAGGAATGCTACTCACAGATCTAGAAACAGAACCTAGGAGTTCTGACTCCCAGTGCCTCGCCTATAACTATTAGCCAACTGGATAATGAGAAGTTAAGATTCTCAGTTGAATGCTGACAGTAATCAAGATTACCACTAGCTACAGCTGTTCCTAACACAAGGGAAAAGCAACCATCCGCTGTGGTGCCTATGTATGCTGTGTACCTAGCATTAAAAGAAAAAATCCATGTTCTAAAACTGTTTGGCAAATGCTGGAGAGTGGGGGGAATGTAATCTGGGCAAACTTCCCACTATTCAAACAGATCTGCAATTTCTGATGATTGAGAGGGCTTTTCTTTTAAATGGACTTAAAAAAACTTTTTCTGTGGGAAGCTCTAGAGTCTTTGGCTATATGAAGAAATGATACACGTCTAAATCTTATACATGCTGAAGTGGATGCAAACGAAAAGAGCCAATAAATAGGCTGCTCTAGTATTTATGGGAAGAGAGAAAGGTTCTTTGTACAGAGCAATAAGCATGAGGTCAGCTGGGCTGTAAAAGCTTGTCATTGATATCTAGAACCTTCCCCTCCAACATCTGCAGCTGTTCCCGTTGCAAAAAGAGTTCACATTCTCTGCATGGCATGTATGCTGAGTTTGCAGAAACTCTGTATGTGGCTATGCACAGAAATCCCAGCTTCTTTTTGGGGATATGACAGAGCATCTCCAGATTTATTTCCAGACAAAATGTTATTTCAAAGCTGCCTTTTCAGATAAAAAAATTAACATTTCCCACCTTAAAAGATTATTAAAACATGTTTTCTTTGTGGTGCTCATCTGCGATTCCTTCCTCTGGGGAAGTACTGGGACAGCTTGCAAGGTTTTTCCCAAAGCTCTGAAGGGTGGAAGTCCACATCACACTTTCACTCACTACTCCACAATTCCAATGCATCCCTTTCCAACCTCTATCTCACTTGAAGACCTAGAATGAATTCTCTGTTGGCCTGCGCCTTGTGCAGTCATTCACTCCAGTGAAAAATTGGTACAAAATGTTCAGGTTTTTAGTAGCATTTTTACCCACTTTGCCCAGATCAAATGACTGCACTAGGCCCAGGGAATAATGAACGGAGCCCCTAAGATGCATGCTTCCACATTTCCAAAAACTTTCCACACTGAAACTATTTGACAGAAGCTCCACCACTTGGGAGGAAAACCTGGATTATGTATTTTAAGGATTCTCCCCACACAACAGGATGAGGTTATAGCACTGTGTATCTGGAATATAAAAATCCAATCAGCTGGAAATATTTCCCAACGATTATGTACATTTGTACTTACCTGCCAGAGCAGAACCCTCAGGAAGCTTTTGTAAGGGCTGCATCAACACTTGCAAACTTCGTGCCTGGCTCTCAGCATCACTGCAGCTACACTGGTGCTAGCACCGATGCAAGCACTAGTGCGGAGAGGACCTAGATATTCCCAGTACCATATTCTGCTCTGCACTAGTGCTTGTATTGTTATTAGCAACTGAGGCACAGAAGCAAGCATTAAACTTGCTGTTGTAGATGCAAGACAAATTATGAGGTGTATCAAATTTTTAAGGGCCAAATCCAATTGACCATACACATGTGAGTAGTGTGCTTATGCTCGCAGGACCACTCACATGAGACAGGTAAGAAAGATCTGACACTAAGACAAAAGCTATAAAATATGTATTAAATAGCCCATAATAAGTTATTGATTTTACATGGCAGTTAACTGATCACCTCAAACTCGTGTAAAATCACTGACCAATATTTATCTCGAGCAGTTGCGATATAAACAGTCAAATTTCCATCTTCCCAGGCGAAACCAGAATCCCAACCTGCATCTTTCCTGTAGATTTCCCAGTTTATCCAAACTCTGACCTCCATGTAAGACAGTCACAGAAATCAGAGATAGAAAAGATGCTTGGTATTATGTTATCTAGTCCCCCATGCAAGCCAATGGCAATGTCCCCTTCATTGAACAGGATTGTTCACTGCTGCAGGGATGCTGGAATAATTTATGTAGTGGGGGTGCTGAGAGCCACTGAACCGAACTGTAAACCCTGCATATGATGGAAACCACATCAAGCCAGGGGGGTGTGGCAGCCCTCCCAGCACCAGCACTTCTGCACTGCTGTACAGTTACTACAACCACTTCCTTTTGGAGACTATTCCATTTCCTAGCTGAGTCCACCATCAGGAAGCCCCTCCTGATTAATAACCCTCATTTTTCCCATTCCTACTTTCATCCCTATGACTCCTACTTTTTTTTTTTTTAAATCAACCTAAAGAATTCCTCCTCTTCTGGGGTGTCACAATTCTGCCCCACCATTCCATTCAGATCAAAGGTTGACTGTATCCCATACAAATAACTAAACCTATCCCCAAGAGAAAAAGTCTCTTCCGCCACCATTTGCAGACCCCTCTTTAATCGATACAACACAGCTTTCTGCATGAATTCTACTGTCCTGCGTTAGGGTAGCAGCTGCCATTGGATTTACTGCAATAACAACTCACATTGCTTTGAAATCTGTAAGGTGCCAACATCATCCCAAGTGTGAGTTTTCAGAGCCACCTGAGAAGCAGACCACTCACCAGATATTATATACATAGATTTTAAAGGGCAGAAAGAACCATTAGGACCAGCTAGTCTGACTTCCTGCATAACACAGGCCACAGAGTTTCATCTAGTAATTCGTGCATCAAGTTTATGTCATGTAACTGATCTAAAGCATATCTTTTAGAGAAGACATTAATCTTGATTTAAAGACTTAAAGTGATGGAAAGTCCACCAGATCCCTAGATAAGTTGTTCCAATGGTTAATTATCCTCACTGTTAAAAAGTTGCACTTTATTTCTAGCCTGAATTCATCTAGCTTCATTGAATCTCATTCTGTTTTGTCGGCTAGATTAAAGAGTCCTCTGTCAGAAACCTTCCCATGTACGTACTTACAGACTGTGATCAAGTCACCTCTTAACCTTCTCTTTGATAAGATGGATAACTGTTCTGAAGCTTCATGAAGGACAAAAGCAATATTGGTTAAACACAAGGACAAAACAGTATGTTTAAAAAACCACAAGCCTGGCACAAAGATTCCATTCCCCCTCACCCACATTACCAAGGTGGCTTCCATCACCCAAACCTGCAATTCCCTAAGAAAAAGGTGATTTTAGTAACATCTCTCCTGCAGACTCACTTTCTGGGTCAAATAATAAGGGTCAAAGTCCTCCAGTGGTACAGCAACCAGGCCTTTCGGGATGTCCCCATAGATGAAAGGCAAATTTTTCCCTGCCTCCAGGTCGCTGTTAGGTTTTGGTTTGCTGTCGTCATCGTCATCCCGATGGCTGCTGTCTTGCTTTGGACGCTTCTTCTTCTTTTCCTCTGCAATACGCTTCTCAATGTTAGCCAGAGATTCTGGGGTGAAAGGTTTAAAACTATCAGGGCCTGGTGGTGCGAGCAGCTGCGCTGCCATCTTTTCATCCTGCAGCAGCTTCTTTAGTTATGTTGCACCCAGGACAGGTCAACTCTGCATGGGATAAAACAGCACAGACAAAACAAATAGGTTTCAGAGTAACAGCCGTGTTAGTCTGTATTCGCAAAAAGAAAAGGAGTACTTGTGGCACCTTTTCTTTTTACAAAACAAATAGTAAGTCACTGCACTAGAGATGGACAAGTACATTTCATGGGGAACCAATGATGATTCATTTTGGCCTTGATCCTAAAAGCCCTTGCACAGCAGGATGTACAAGGGTGATGCACTCCGATGCAAGTGAAAGCCACGAGTAGGAGCAAATCAGGGCAGGCACTCTGTCTCAGTCTGCTGCATGTCAGACCCCTCATTCACAAGTGCACAGGGGCAGAAAATGATGGTGGGAAACTGGACAGGTCTAAAGATGGATGGGTTTAAGTGAGTTTCTCATCATGCTAACAAAGTTCTTAGCTATGTGCACCCCTCTATATCTTCACTCATGAGTCTAAGCAGGAGTAAATTGGGGCCAGCTTTTCAAAAGCTCAGCTTGTTGGGTGCACGTTGGGTGCTCAGCTCTTTTGAAAGCCTGGCCCCCAGGCCCTATTTGATACCACTGAAATTAATGAAAAGTTTCCCTATTGATTTCAGCGGGCATTGGATTAGGCCCCTAGGGAGTACTCAGCAATGCTCATTAACGCAGGTGCCAACCCCTCCACACCTCTGCTGTGCAAGATCAAATCTTATAAACCCTTTAATTACACACTCAATTAATGGGCTTTGGGGGCAAATATTGTCATTTATGCCCCCCAAATTAAGTTTTTCATTTTTAAAAAAGGACTTTACAAAATATAATCATAATTTTAAAAAAACATGCAGCTGTTTAGACAAAAACATCCCCACTGCACCATTTTCAGCCCAAACATTGCAGTTTTGTGCCGGTGCATGAGAACAAGAAAAGTAAAGGAGATTAAGTACAGAAGCACAACTGACTAAGGCCCCCGAACCCTCAAGCTGCTACAGTGGAGAGCAAACCCTTTGCACCCACACAGAGCCCCAGCAGACCTGCTCATAGCAGCTTGTAGGATCAGGATCTAATCAAGTTGCCATGTGCAAAGCTGAGTGAGTTGTGGAAAAAAAACAAATCAGCACCACTGGTTTTTTTTTTTTTTTTTTTTTAAGTGTTTAGGATGACTATTAAATTTAATTTGTGAAAGAACTACAAAAATATACCACAAGGGCATTGGTGAAGTCTGTCAGATGGATTTGCCTTGAGATACAATCCTGTATTCAGTAGGTTTTGCACTGTCCCCACAAAGAGAGCGTTTATAAGGTATTAAGTGAACTCAAATTTAAAAGCAGACAAATAAAAGGGGGTAGCTAGAAAATCATTTTGTCTGGATCCAGCACTCCTAGAAAACCCCTGAAGTTTTACACCTTTTGCCAGTCCTTTGTTTGAGATTGAGCAATAAGAATGTGTTGCAATTCTGAGCTAAGGGGAGGATGTCACTGATTCCAGCTTTTCACACTTGGGAAGAGGAGGGCAGAGGAATTCTAGAAACCTTGCACTGATGCAACTGCACTGCAGCATTGCAGGCTGGACTACAACAGAGCATAGACACTGCTTGGTGCTTAAGGGAGGAAACCTGAATATTGAAGGGGCATAGAGTTTCAAGAGGAAAGACAAAATTGTCACTGGATGTCAGACACAGATTTACATATGAAAGTCATGCACACTATTGGTTTGTACATTTAAAGACAACGGATTGCCCAGGAAAAGACAGAGATCTTGTTACCCAGAGACACGCGCACACAGTTTTTTTTACAGTAGATATTTAATGCCAGGGACCTCTGAATAAAGAATGACTTTCATGTTCCTTGAAATCAATGATTGCTTTAGGGCCGAATCATTATGATTCAGCTATTCCAGCATGAAGTCAGTCACAGACAGCCTACGCAGTCCTCAGCTTTGAAGATGTACCTGGAATAACTTCATCCTGGCAAGATTCCCTCAAATCCAATGAGGTCATCAAGATGGTGGAACGTACTTATTCATAAAGGGCAGGTTGGAGCATTTTGTGTCCAGCCCTGAGCAAGGTCCACTCTCACAATGCCCCTTCAGGGGTTTCTGCCAGGGAAAGTGAGTGTCGTAGGAGTGGGAGATGCAGCGGGGTGGAGAAGGAAGGAAATAGTATACTCAGATAAAGCCCTTTTCAGGGTGGAGCATAATCCTGGCTGGTGAGACATGGCTCCAGGTAGTCCTCACCCCTCCCTGCCAGGAGCATATGCCACACGGTCCATGTGCTCCCTCAGCAGTTGGATGCAGGTAGCTAGGCCAGGATGGGAGGGGAAATCCTTAACCCCACACCCTCTTCTCATACACGCTACTCTGCACAGCCATGCAATGCTGAGTTAAATAATAAGAGTATCAGTTTCCTACTTTGATAGTGTTGTCACTTACAGAAACAAACCAACCTAGAATGTGTACAACCAATTATGGGTTCACTGATCATGGAGATTTTACCACGTAGTTAAAGCTGGAGGTAACAATTTCCTGAGTAAATTACAATATCTGATTCTCTGGCAGCTCCTGCTTTTTACCTCAGCATATAATAGTATTTGTATGGCTGAAGTTGCCAGCTCGTGTGTTATTTGGTGTACACCTTAAAGCTCCAGCTTCTGAAGTCCTGTGGTTAAATGAGAACCTCAGTTTTCATCTAAAAAAAGTTAGTTTCTAGCTCTCTGGTCGTGAAAAAAGCTTGCAAATGTAAAATGTGAAGGCTCAAAAAACAGAAGGCAAATAAAGAACCCCGTATGTATTAATTTTGAAAATCTCACAAAGGCAAGCCAATCTCATGCTTCTAATATGCTTGAGGCTGGAAAAATCAAGTAAAGTGAAAACTGAGAGGCCAGATATGAGCCTTCATATGTTCTTAAAACCACTGTTACCATCCCAAACTCACCCTGCCTCCCACCATACTCAGCAACACCAGCTTTTGACTCCCTCCTCGCAAACGTAATGGGAACAAAAACTAACTTGGCTGCCTTACTTAATGCAATTGTTTTCTTTTGCGCAATAGGCTTTAGTGCATGGACCTACAAGGATATTATCTGGGGTGTTTGTGTGTCTAATTACCTGCTAATTACCTGGACTGCAGGCACTCAGAAATAGAATGTGTGTCATATAATCTATACAACCAATAGCTAATGGAGATTCTTGTTTAGTTCACATGGCAGGAGCCTATGTTCTGGAGCAGAGGGCGAGGGTCAGGCTTAATCAGTTCTATCCTTGTCATCGCTGTGAAATTCAATGTAGCTAAGCAGCATAGCAACAAGCATGAATTTGTGCCCATGTATTGGTTACAGTATCTGTGCAGGATCTTTCTTCTGACTACACATGTAGCACCATCTTTAAAACAACAACAAAAACTCTTGCTCATTTATTTGGTGTGTATAGAATCACACCAATTTCCACAATAAGCATTTTGCTAGTGTTATGAATTGCACAAAGCCTGAGTTTTGTTCATCCCGCAGCAAGGCTATTTTCAAGATCTTTGAAGCTGCACTCAAGACAAAAGTAGCGCATGCAAATAAATTCTTCAATTTCTTTTCACTTCCACATAGAACAAGAAGGATCTACTGGGTCTATCCATTAGAAACCTGGAGGAATTGAGAGACTGGAAATCAAATTCTTAATGATGCTGAAGTAATTAGTATATTACAATGGAAATCATTAGGGGACTAAGTAGCTCATGCTACTGTAACAGCAGAGAAACAGACTTCACCTAAGTGCTTTAAACTAGAGCGAGGCAAGTTTGAAAACTTTGGTTCAGATTCAGAAATTGACACAAACTTCAGATTCAATTATTATTTGTCTTCTAGAAATGCCTACAGCCACAACACAATGGGCTAGGCCCTGCACACACAGAGAGAGAGTCCCTTTCCCAAAGCCCTTACAATCTAAGACAAGATTCAATGTTCTGGTTCAACCCACTAGAGAATTAGGCTGTGATCTCTAACTTTGGGCTCAGCTACACACACTTTTTGTACTGCTATATTGGTTTAGCAACAGACATAGTTTAAGTGGTCTGACCCACATATAAAATTGTGTCCATGCTAAGGGCTATACCAAGTTAACTTCATTGGTATAAACCCCGACTCCTAACAAATACTTAGATGGGTATAATAATGTGTGTAGACCAGGCCTTAGATACTTATATGGCTCCAGTATCCTAGCACCTCACAATCTTTAATGAATTTACCCCCACAACATCCCTGTAAGGCAGGGCAGTTCTAGTATCCCAATTGTACATATGGGAAACTAAGGCACAGAGGGTAGGTATGTCTACACAGCAGCTGGGGGGTGTTTCTCAGTGTGAATAAACAGACTCACCCTAGCTCTGCTCAAGTGCAGTACAAATAGCAGTGTGGCCAGCAGCTCTGTGCAAATGTTCTTCCCTTTTATATCTATACAGAAAGTAGGGGTCTGTTTCCTTTATATATTTGGGGAACAGAATCCATATATCCTGAGCCTCAGTTCAGTACTTTAACCACAAAGCCTTCCTTTATTTATATATATATATACATACACACACACACACACATACATACACACACACACACACATACATACACACACACACACATATATACACCTACTACAGGACAGGCCTAACAAAGAAAATAACAGAACGCCACTAGCCGTCACCTTCAGCCCCCAACTAAAACCGCTCCAACGCATTATTAAGGATCTACAACCTGAAGGATGACCCAACGCTCCCAAGATTTGTGAGAGAGACAGGCCAGTCCTTGCCTACAGACAGCCCCCCAACCTGAAGCGAATACTCACCAGCAACCACATACCACACAACAGAACCACTAACCCAGGAACCTATCCTTGCAACAAAGCCCGTTGCCAACTGTGCCCACATATCTATTCAGGGGACACCATCACAGGGCCTAACAACATCAGCCACACTATCAGAGGCTCGTTCACCTGCACATCCACCAATGTGATATATGCCATCATGTGCCAGCAATGCCCCTCTGCCATGTACATTGGTCAAACTGGACAGTCTCTACGTAAAAGAATAAATGGACACAAATCAGATGTTAAGAATTATAACATTCATAAACCAGTCGGAGAACACTTCAATCTCTCTGGTCACGCAATCACAGACATGAGGGTCGCAATCTTAAAGCAAAAAAACTTCAAATCCAGACTCCAGCGAGAAACTGCTGAATTGGAATTCATTTGCAAATTGGATACTATTAATTTGGGCTTGAATAGAGACTGGGAGTGGCTAAGTCATTATGCAAGGTAGCCTATCTCCCCTTGTTTTTTTCCTACAAACCCACCCCCCCCCCTCCCCAAGACGTTCTGGTTAAACTTGGATTATTGCTGTGCACATTGTAAGATGAGCTATTGCCAGCAGGAGAGTGAGTTTGTGTGTGTGGTTTTTGGAGGGGGGTGTGTGTGGGGGGGTGGTGGTGAGAAAACCTGGATTAGTGCTGGAAATGACCCACCTTGATTATCATGCGCATTATAAAGAGAGGTTTCAAAGAGGGATGGGCTATTATCAGCAGGAAAGTGAGTTTGTATGTGTGTCTGTGTGGGGGGGGGGGGGAAGGGTGAGAAAACCTGGATTTGTGCTGGAAATGGCCTTCCTTGATGATCACTTTAGATAAGCTGTTAGCAGCAGGACAGTGGGGTGGGAGGAAGTTTTGTTTCATGGTCTCTGTGTGTATATAATGTCTTCTGCAGTTTCCACGATATGCTATGCATCCGATGAAGTGAGCTGTAGCTCACGAAAGCTCATGCTCAAATAAACTGGTTAGTCTCTAAGGTGCCACAAGTAGTCCTTTTCTTTTTTCTTTTTACGAATACAGACTAACACGGCTGTTACTCTGAAACCTGTCTAATGTACTCGACAGTGTAACATTTGTATGCACTTCATTACTGACTACCATGAAACTGTACAGCGGCAGAGAGGATCTGGTCTACTTGAGTGGCAGATAAATATACAAGGCCTGATTTTAAAAAAGCATGGTAACTCAGGCCTCTTCCAAAAAAAAAAAAAATTAAAATAAAATAATATATAGAGATGCATGCCTGATTTGTGTACACAATTACACCAATGGTAGCTGGAATTAACCAGCTAATCTGATAAATGGCCATTTTAAAGCAAAAATTCACTATTTGTACTTAAAAATAAGGTGCACAATTGCACACATCTCTACTCTCTATAATCAGACTCAGGTTGACAGATAACTATTGGCTCTACCATCCCCTAGGTCCCTCAACCTTCTTGGGGCAAATTCAGGTAGAAATAGATACACCTGCAAAGTGTCTGGCCTGAATCCTTGGCTTGTAGGCAAGGCAGGCAGCATTCATCTTTGGTTGGATACCCTCCTTCCTAGACTCGCCCTACAGCTAGTCTCTTCTAGTGGAGCAGAGCGCAGCCAGAATCTTGGATTAAGGGCCCAACTTTTGCGTGGCTTGGGGACTTTTCAATTCTAAAGTTTCCTTTTGAATGTCCCACTCCACATATAAGTACATAGAGCCACTATGGCTCCATTGTGCAGGGAGAGGTAACAGGCCATTGATAGTGGGAACATGCTGCAGATGTGACAAAATAGTTCTTAACCAGGGGACAATCCTGCATGGAGGAAGTTGGACTGGATGAACCAAGACATCTCCACCCCTCCCCACAAATCTAACTTAGAGAACTAATGGCCTTGTCTACACTAGAAAACTGAACTATTCATAGTTGAGTGAGTTGGGTTACATGGATTTAAGCACATAAGCCATCCTGAATGGTGTTAATGATCCCTGTGGGCTGCCCTGCATCCAGGCTAGCTCTCACCTACACAATTTTATTCTTTATGGGCCTGAACTATTTGAGAGGCCAGTCAAGATTGTCAAGAGTGAGTAAGTGATTTAGGAGCACAAGCCCCATTGAAAGGTGATTTGTGATTAGGTCTTCACAGCAGCTGGAGGTGGAATCACCAGGTCAGGCGGACATACAGACACTAGTTTAGCTTGAGCTAGCACAGAAAAATAGCGTGGCCGCGGCACCACGGGCAGTGGCCCAGGCCTAGCTGCCCAAATATGTACCCAGAGGGCTGGGCAGGACTGCACTCAGATGCTGAGCTAGCATGTGTACGTTTACCTGGCGTGGGAATTACACCTCCCAACTCCTGTGTAGATGTACCCCAACTCTCTTCAATGCGTTTGAAAATCTCATCTCACAAGTTTAGTAGAGTTCAAAAAAGGACTGAACATTTATATAGATAATGAACACATTTAGAGACAAAACAGACATATTAATAAAGCAAAATCAAGAGCTTTGGAAGGGCTGTAAACCCTACTTCTTCAGGGCAGATTTCACTCTTTGGGGCAGGAACCACCTTTTTGATCTGCATTTGTACAGGGCCTAGCACAATGGGATCCTGATCCATGACTGGGGCTCCTAAGTGCTGCCATAATACAAACAACAAGCCACCTTTAATTAATGGGGGTTAGAAAAGGAGCTTCCCTAGGTATGGGGGCAGATTATCTCATACCTGCCCACTGCATGGTTTCTTGCACCTTCCTCTGAAGTTGGCCATTGTCAGAAACAGGATACTGG
Organism: Natator depressus; assembly: GCF_965152275.1. Lineage (NCBI taxonomy): Eukaryota > Metazoa > Chordata > Testudines > Cheloniidae > Natator > Natator depressus. The sequence continues at coordinate 756,639 of NC_134253.1, read as the reverse complement.
GCTAGATGGGCCACTGGTCTGATACAGTTCAGCAGTTCCTATGGCCCACAAGTATCTATCCCACAGTTTCACAGCACAACTCCCAGAAGCAGTGTATTCTGGGAGACTTTGAATAGCCACTTGGAAGACAGCCGCAGGACTAGTTGAACTAATCAACTAATCTGCACTCAGACCGGCACTAAAATAGTTCAGACCCAATATGTATCTAGTCCCGCTGAAGCACACCTCGTTCCAATTTGCACGTAGCCTGGTAAGTTTCTCCAGCCTAGACAAAACCTATAAGAACACTCAGCCAGAAGCCTTATTTTAAAAGCAACAAGCTCTGGCTGGGGCCTAAAGAAATTAACCAGAACAGAGGCTGGAATTTGTAGTAGAAAAGGGGAAAGCATCAATGTTTCTACTGCTGGAGGATGAAGAATTTAATATCTTGCAAATTCTAGCAAAGTGTCCTTGGCTACGTGGCCTGTGCAGTGGAATCAGTGGGAATGGTCTGAATTTTCCTTATTGAGAATAATCAAACATCAGGGGTTAAATCGTGGCTTCACTCCCATTGACTTGAATGGAGCCAGGATTTCACATTTAACATACAAAACACCACCCCTTGGGCCTGTTTCTCTATTGCCCTGCACCTTGTCTGATCAATCACACACTCCCCCCTCGAAGATTTAACAAGAAAGAAGAGCACTGCAGGTGAAGTCTTCAGTTACCAAAAGTTCATTATTTTCACAAGTGCTCCCTACAGTCCACTTACAGCTGCCTTGTGAAGCATTATCATAAATTATTAAAGTCAATAAAATAAATTAAAACATATTTTGAGGCAGTATCCTTGTTTCAATGCATTTGTTCATTTATTAATTTGCAAGATTCAGTCATTCACAACGTGTCTCCCTGTTGTTTGTGTAGGGTCCGCCTGAGTGAAGTTGTATATATTTCACAACTTCATACAGACACATGCATCTATGTATCAGTGTACACACGCGTATGCACACACACACCCTATGGCCTACTCCTTTAAAATTAGACTGGACGAGATACTAGGAGTAAACTGAAGGGGACAGTACTCTTCTGTCAGGGAGACAACCTCTGTGGGACCTAAAATGTCTTTTCCATCTCCAGTAAATAATATATACATACTCTACCAAGGTAATGAAGCTACCTATGAGGTGAGAGGGGTGGCCATGTGGTCAGCTGGCACACAGCACATTGCATGACCAAGAGCCTAAGGTGAACTTTGGACAAACCCCTACTTTTATGTCATGTGCCATATAATTTTTTAAGCTTGCACAAGGAAGACAGAATATTACTCACCAGGTCCCATCTCTCTTTTAGTAACTTGTGTAGATCTCAGTTTATTTACTTCTCAGGGATGAAAGAACTAGGGGCCACCAAATGAATATTAATGGCAGCAGGTTTAAAACAAATAAAAGGAAGTTCTTCTTTACACAGCGCACAGTCAACCTGTGGAACTCCTTGCCTGAGGAGGTTGTGAAGGCTAGGACTATAACCAGGTTTAAAAGAGAACTGGATAATTTCATGGAGGTTAAGTCCATTAATGGCTATTAGCCAGGATGGGTAAGGACTGGTGTCCCTAACCTCTGTTTGTCAGAGGGTGGAGATGGATGGCAGGAGAGAGATCACTTGATCATTACCTGTTAGGTTCACTCCCTCTGGGGCACCTGGCATTGGCCACTGTCAGGATACTGGGCAGGATGGACCTTTGGTCTGACCCAGTATGGCCATTCTTATGTTCTTAAAGGCTGAGTCAACAATGAAGTCCCAGTGAGTTTGGTTATCCTAGCCCGAGACAGACTAAGCAGAGCACCAGGCTGGACCGACCTGTGAGCCTGCTCCAAAGCCCACTGAAGGTATTGGGAGTCTTTCTAATGGGCTTCAGAGCAGGCTCCTGAGTCCTGGTACAGTAATACAAGATGAATAACTTCCCCCATCCTGTTTATAAACACCTCTTTAAATTCAGCCTGTAATCCCATTCCTCCTGCTTTGCCAAAACTGAACCAATCACTTCCATCTCCATACTGCTGCTACTTTGAATCGCCAGGTGCTGCACCTTGCCAAGGCAATCCAGGTCTTCATCTAGCAGTGCATGAACCTCAAAGGTGCAAATCCAATCACTTCACAGACCTCAGACTGGGGGTCACTTTGGGCAGCAATCATCTTTCCATTATATACATGTACAAAGGCTAGCACAATGGGGTCCTTAGCCTGTCTACTGCAAATAGCGGCCCACTCTCCTAGCTTGTCTGCAGCTTTCTGAAGATGTTCTTTTGCTCTTAAGCTTTTAACGGTACATCCAGGTGGCTTCAGCAAATGTTGATACTCAACAGACGTGGCCTTGTTTCAAGTCAGTAATCAATATGCTGAAGAGTCTCAGCCCCACCACAGAGTTTCCAGTATCAGCTTCTTCCCATCACAACCCATTCTCAGTTCTGTTTACATGACACCCCCCAGCTGGGTCAAGAATCCAAGCAGAACAGTGTGGTCTGGTGTTTAGGGCACTAAACTGGGAGTCCAGAGATCTGGACTCTATTCCTGGCTCTGCTACTGACCTGCTATGTGACCTTGGGTAAACTGCTTCACTTCCTACTGCCTCTGTTTCCTCTCCTATCGCCCTGTGTCTGTCTCGCCTGTTTAGAATGTAAACTCATAGGGGGCAAGGACTGCGCAGTGCTCTGATCTCAGCTGGGGCTTCTAGGTGCGATCAAATACAAAGATATAATAATATTGATCCAGAGACACCAGCAACCTGAAAACCACATTTCCCTCTGAAAATGTATACCCACAGTTGTTACAAATATCTTCCAAGATTACTGTAATGGAAGGAGATTAATGAGAAGTAAAATATTTTTCTGTTTTTCCCCCCAAGCCAGTTCATGTTGTGTATCTGACAGCACTTTGTGGTTTCACTGTACAAACAGGTTTCAGAGTAACAGCCGTGTTAGTCTGTATTTGCAAAAAGAAAAGGAGGACTTGTGGCACCTTAGAGACTAACCAATTTATTTGAGCATGAGCTTTCGTGAGCTACAGCTCACTGCATCTGATGCATACTGTGGAAAATACAGAAGACGTTTTTATACACACAAACCATGAAAAAATGGCTGTTTATCACTACAAAAGGTTTTCTCTCCCCCACCCCACTCTCCTGCTGGTAATAGCTTATCTAAAGTGATCACACTCCTTACAATGTGTATGATAATCAAGGTGGGCCATTTCCAGCACAAATCCAGGTTTTCTCTCCACCCCCCAAACCCCACTCTCCTGTTGGTAATAGCTTATCTAAAGTACAAACAGCAATCAATGTTCTGTTGATGGTCAATTGCACTCCCTGTCTCATGCACGAGCATGATGACATGACTCCCCTGCAATGTGCTCTGTGGGGAGCCGAGCTGCAGGCTCTGCCCAGGGCTTTCAAGAGGATGCCGCAGCAAAGCTGAAACTGAACAAGCAGCTGGCAGAAGCACGCACACAGTAGAAGAGGAGGGGGGGAGCAGTGTAGCTCCTGCACAAACACTGCCTAGCTATCAGAAAAAGAGCAGAAAAACCCCTATATTTTTAAAAAGAGGAACTTTAAAAAATCCTGGGGCTGCTATTTAAAGGGGGCTCTTTCAGAGATGTGAACATGTAGGAAACTAATCAGTCAATTTTAAAAAGATACACATTGGCAGCAATGTGCCTTGCCCAGCGTCAACAGAGCTGAGAACAGCCGAACCCAGACTTCTGGACTCCTGTCTCCTGTCCTAGCCAATAGTCAGAGCTGCCTTTCAGTTATCCCCAATCCCATGTGGGAACCTGGAGATTAATTCAGATGAAGCACTAAAGTTTTAAGAACGAGGAGTACTTGTGGCACCTTAGAGACTAACAAATTTATTTGAGCATAAGCTTTCGTGGGCTAAAACCCACTTCGTCAGATGCATGCAGTGGAAAATACAGTAGGAAGATATATACATACATACACACACACACAGAGAACATGTAAAAATGGGTGTTGCCATACACACTATAATGAGAGTGATCAATTAAGGTGAGCTATTATCAGCAGGAGAAAAAAACCTTTTGTAGTGATAATCAGGATGGCCCATTTCCAACAGTTGACAAGAAGGTGAGAGTAACGGGGGGGGGGGGGGAAATACGCATGGGGATATAGTTTTACTTTGTGTAGTGACCCATCCACTCCCAGTCTTTATTCAAGCCTAATTTAATGGTGTCCAGTTTGCAAATTAATTCCAATTCAGCAGTCTCTTGTTGGAGTCCGTTTTTGAAGTTTTTTCTGTTGTAATATTGCGACTTTTAGGTGTGTAATCAAGTAACCAAGGAGATTCAAGTGTTCTCTGACTGGTTTTTGAATGTTATAATTCTTGATGTCTGATTTGTGTCCAATTATGCTTTTACGTAGAGACTGTCTGATCTGGCCAATGTACATGGCAGAGGGGCATTGCTGGCACATGGTGGCATATATCACATTGGTAGATGTGCAGGTGAAAGAGCCTCTGATAGTGTGGCCGATGTGATTAGGTCCTATGATGATGTCCCCTGAATAGATATGTGGACAGAGTTGGAAATGGGCTTTGTTGCAAGGATAGGTTCCTGGGTTAGTGTTTTTTTTGTGTGGTATGTGGTTGCTGGTGAGTATTTCCTTCAGGTTGGGGGGCTGTCTGTAAGCAAGGACTGGCCTGTCTCCCAAGATCTGTGAGAGTGAGGGATCGTCCTTCATGATAGGTTGTAGATCCTTGATGATGCGCTGCAGAGGTTTTAGTTGGGGGCTGAAGGTGACGGCTAGCTGCGTTCTGTTACTTTCTTTGTTGGGCCTGTCCTGTAGTAGGTGACTTCTGGGTACTCTTCTAGCTCTGTCAATCTGTTTCTCCACTTCAGCAGGTGGGTATTGTAGTTGTAAGAATGCTTGATAGAGATCTTGTAGGTGTTTGTCTCTGTCTGAGGGACTGGAGCAAATGCGGTTGTATCGCAGAGCTTGGCTGTAGACAATGGATCGTGTGGTGTGGTCTGGATGAAAGCTGGAGGCATGTAGGTAAGTATAGCAGTCAGTAGGTTTCCGGTATAGGGTGGTATTTATGTGACCATCGCTTATTAGCACTGTAGTGTCCAGGAAGAGCACAAAACTAAAGTTTTGTGGTTCACATTCTCCTTTTTAAAGGCTGATAGAGGAAGGATGTCCAGTGGTTAGGGCACTGACTTGGGACTCAGAAGACCCAGGTGCAATTCCGTGCTCTGCGGATTCTTTGTGACTTTGGGAAGTCACTTAGCTTCTCTGTGCCTCATTCCTTGTACAGTGAGGGCAACAGCACCACCCAGCTTTACAAGAAGCACTGTGAGAATACACACATTAAAGAACATGAGGTGCTCACTACTATTGCAACAAAGGCCCTATATGCAACAAATAGAAGTGGAAGGGGAGAATGAGCCGCCTTCCAGTCCTCTGTTATTATGCCAGATACTTAGTGGTTGCCAGATCCTCATCGTTCCCATACATTCTGCGCATGAGCCATGCAGGCTAATGATGCGTTGGGTTTAAATTGGCTGAGCAGCGCTAGCCGTTATGATACCACCATTTTCATCCCTTCCTCTGTTCATAGTCAGAGCTTACTCAATTGGATAGAACCATGCTCGCTTCAGGCGAAAGTTACTCCGAGGCGGAGAGCCAGCACAGTGCCCACACACCACTCACTTTACTCAGATTGTCAGCTCTCTGGGGCAGGGACTGTCTTTTTGGTTATGTTTGTACAATGCCTAGCACAATGGGACTGTGGTCCATAACTAGGCTCCTCAGTGCTACAATAATACAAATAGTAAACACTCAATTCTCATTTAAGTCATCAAGGATTACAGGATCCAGGGATCCACTGAAGAATAGGCCCCCACATTCACAACTGTTGTCTGTGAAGTTAGGCTCCTAAAATCCATATTTAGGCTACCAAATAAGTGGCCTGATTTTTAAAGGTGCTAAGCGCTGACATGCCCTATTAGGTTTCCACAGGAGTAGTGGGTACTCAACATCTCTGAAAAAATCAAGACACTTATTTTAGGTACCTAAGTATGGATTTTAGGAGACTAACACGAGGCCTCCACATCTGAACAGTTTAGCCTACATCTGAGCCAGATCCTCGGCCAGTGTAAATCAGCATCTCTGGAGCTGCACTGGTTTGCACAAGCTAAGGAGCTGGCCACAATTTTTCATTTTAAACTGTTTGTGATATGTTTTATTTTTAAAATGTTCTTCTTTCTTGTTTTCCAAACATCTTCCCTCAAGGTCCCATGTCAAAGCCACCTTCTCTTTGGCCAAAAAAACCAAATGTTGCCAGAATTGCCTCAACTAGCTAGAGGAGTTATTTTACTACAGGGAACCACCATCCTGAAGGACTGAATTTGTAGAAACAACGAGGAGTCTTTGTGGCACCTTAAAGACTAACAAATTTATTTAGGCATAAGCTTTCATGCGATATAACCCACTTCATCAGATGCATGGAGTGGAAAATACAATAAGCAGGATGCATCTGATGAAGTGGGTTATATCCCACGAAAGCTTATGCCCAAATAAATTTGTTAGTCTCTAAGGTGCCACACTGAAAGCTTATTTTATTTAAAGTTTTATCCTGCCTTAAAATTTATATAGAATGATAGTCGAATTGACGGGTATAAACGAACTGTGGGTAAACTTCAATAAAAGAAATTCAGCTTTGATTTCAAATGCCTTAACAACTTATACTTTATGAGAGATCTAATGGAAGGCTTTTAAAATTATAAACAGATATTGAAAGAGGACTATAGCAGCCTAAATTAAGCTCTTTTCATGCCACAACACTAGGAAACCTCAAAGCCATGATCCAACACACACACACGTGCACATGCACTTGCAGAAATGCAGAGCTAAAGATGAGGGGAACTCCAGGTGCCCAGTACTTACGAAATCAGGTTAATTTATACAGAGATACTTAAAGATACTAAGGCCTGTGAAAAATTTCACACCCTGTGTGAGGTAGTTAAACTGACCTAAGCCCCAGCGTACACTTCTGTTGACCGAGCTACCGCTTCTCAGAGAGGTGGATTTACTCCTTCGGTTGCTGTAATAAGCTTCCACACTACAGAGGCCTATCTGGTAGCACACCACAGCTAACACAAAAGCAGTAGGAGAAACATGGAGCTGAGCCTTTCAGTTCTCAGTTTGTGAAGATCCTCCCATGATCAAAACACTGAAATAGTTATTGTCAGAAGATGCAGAAATGGAGAATTGTCAAGGAAGCATTTTGCTCCACATATTCCTAAGCAATAAACCAATCACGCTATGTCCATCATGTCCAGAGCAGAGGCTGTCTCTTATCTGTGTTTACATAGAACAGGGCCCAACCACTAACTGAGGCTTTTGGGCACTAATTAACTATAAATGTTTATTCATAAATAATGATAAATTATTTTAAATTGTACAGAACTTCTCTACAGTTTCCATTCTCAAAAATACTCAGCATGCAGTAAGTAAAGTAAGATGGAATGTCTAAACATGATGACTGCTATCTGCACCTCTCTTCAGCAAACGCCACTGTGCATCTGATTTATCATGCTACTCTTCAGTGTGCTAATCCCAAAGTATCACAGCCAGCAAATTACAAAAATGAGGCAGTTTAATCACACAAACTCTTTTGGGGATATATTTTGCCTTGAGACTTTCATTGTGTCTATTGGGAAAGAGCAGATTTCAAAAGAGCTCAGAACCCAACAGTTCCCATTTAGGCACTGAAATAAATGGCCATATTTTCAATCAATATCAGCTCCCAACAGTCACCATTGTTCTCAATGGTGGGGGTGTGTTTTTGTGAAATGGGGGATTTTCCGTTGTTCTCAATGCGGAGCTGCTGGCAGCTAAGAACTTTTGAAAAAACTGGCCAAACTGTCTTTTAACCTCTCCACAAAATGGTCAGCAACGGTCTTAGAATGAAGGCACAATTCTTCCTTGTTTAGCTTTTTTAAAATTGTTAATTTCATGCTTTTTAAAGGTAACAGGTTGATGGCACAGGTGTCCCAACCCTCTCCACAGCAGGATACAAGTACCTCCCACTGAAATGAGGAGACTTATGTTCTATTTCTCCAAAGAAAAAGAGTCACGAGCAGCGGTAGCTCAGACTACCCCATGCAGCTTTGCCAAGCACTTCAACCCTGTGCAGCAAGAAACACGTTTAGGCATGGAGGGAGAAGTTAGTCCTGATGCCCTCTCTTCTGAGATTTCCAAAAGGGGACATAGTTGGTGCCAATTTTCCTGGAGGTTTTCTCACTTGGGACTGCACTGTGATCACAAGTTGATTCCAACAGGCCAAGCAGCAATCAGATTGGAAAAGTTTTCAATCAACTCTGTACCAGGCTGCATTCAAACCAGTAGGCTAGGGGTTACAGACAATGGTTTCACAAAAATGAGGATGTTAGTTAAACAGAAATTATAAGATACAGTGCCAAAAGTGAAATCCCTGCAAGCTGCATGGAGACTTTTTAAAGACACCATAATAGAGGCTCAACTTAAATGTATACCCCCAAATTAAAAAACATAGTAAGAGAACCAAAAAAGTGCCACCATGGCTAAACAATAAAGTAAAAGAAGCAGTGAGAGGCAAGAAGGCATCCTTTAAAAAGTGGAAGTTAAATCCTAGTAAGCAAAATAGAAAGGAGCATAAACTCTGGCAAGCGAAGTGTAAAAATATAAGTAGGAAGGCCAAAAAACAATTTGAAGAACAGCTAGCCAAAGACTCAAAAAGTAATACCAAAAACAAATTTAAGTACATCAGAAGCAGGAAGCCGCTAAACAATCAGTGGGGCCACTGGACAATCGAGATGCTAAAGGAGCACACAAGGATGATAAGGCTATTACGGAGAAACTAAATGAATTCTTTGCATTGGTCTTCACGGATGAGGATGTGAGGGAGATTCCCAGACCTGAGCCATTAGTTTTAGATGACACATCTGAGGAACTGTCCCAGATTGAGGTGTCATTAGAGGTGGTTTTGGAACAAATTGATAAATTAAACAGTAATAAGTCACCAGGACCTGATGGTATTCACCCAAGAGTTCTGAAGGAACTCAAATGTGAAACTGCAGAACTACTAACTGTGGCTTGTAACCTATCATGTAAATCAGCTTCTGTACCAAGTGACTGGAGGATAGCTAAATGTGATGCCAATTTTTAAAAAGGGCTCCAGAAGTGATCCCAGCAATTACAGAAACCTGTAAACCTGACTTCAGTACTGGGCAAACTGATTGAAACAATAGTAAAGAACAGAATTGTCAGACACCTAGATGAACATAATTGGTTGGGGAAGAGTTAAAATGGTTTTTGTAAAGGGAAATCATGCCTCACCAATCTACTAGAATTCTTTGAGGGGGTCAACAAGCACGTGGACAAGGGGGATCCAGTGGATATAGTGTATTTTCAGAAAGCCTTCACCAAAGGCTCTTAAGCAAAGTAAGCTGTTATGAGATAAGAGGGATGGTCCTCTCATGGATTGGTAACTGGTTAAAATATGGGAAACAAAGGGTAGGAATAAATGGTCAGTTTTCAGAATGGAAAGAGTAAATAGTGGTGTCCCCCAGGGGTCTGTACTGGGCCCAGCCCTATTCAACATATTCATAAATGAGCTGGTAAAAGGGCTAAACAGTGAGGTGGCAACATTTGCAGATGACACAAAACTACTCAAGAGAGTTAAGTCCCAGGCAAACTGCAAAGAGCTACAAAAGGATCTCACAAAACTGGGTGACTGAGCAACAAAATGGCAGATGAAATTCAGTGTTGATAAATGCAAAGTAATGCACATTGGAAAACATAATTCCAACTATACATATAAAATGATGGAGTCTAAATTAGCTGTTACCACTCAAGAATGAGATCTTGGTGCCATTGTGGATAGTTCTCTGAAAACATCCACTCAATGTGCAGCAGCCGTCAAAAAAGCGAACAGAATGTTGGGAATCATTAAGAAAGGGATAGATAATAAGACAGAAAATATCATATTGCCTCTATATAAATCTATGGTACGCCCACATCTTAAATACTGCGTTCATATGTAGTCGCCCCAACTCAAAAAAAATATTGGAATTGGAAAAGGGAAACAAAAGGGAAACAAAAATTATTAGGGATATGGAACAGCTTCTATATGACTGGGACTTTTCATCTTGGAAAAAAGACAACTAAGGGGAGATATGATAGAGGTCTATAAAATCATGACTGGGGTGTGGAGAACATAAATAAGGAAGTGGTATTTACTCCTTCTCATAACATAAGAACTAGGGGTCACCAAATGAAATTAATAGGCAGCAGTTTTAAAAAAACAAAAGGAAGTATTTCTTCACACAACACACAGTCAACCTGTGGAACTCGTTGCCAGAGGATGTTGTGAAGGTCAAGACTATAACAGGGTTCAAAAAAGATATTCATGGAGGATAGGTCCATCAATGGCTATTAACCAGGATAGGCAGGAATGGTGTCCCTAGCCTCTGTTTGCCAGAAGCTGGGAATGGGTGATAGAGGATGGATCACTCCATGATTACCTGCTCTGTTCATTCCCACTGGGGCACCTGGCATTGGCTACTGTTGGAAGACAGGATACTGGGCTAGATGGACCTTTGGTCTGACCGAGTATTGCCGTTCTTATGTTTCTAATACCAATCACCTGAGCCATCCAGGCCAGTCCACTGTATGTTTTCTGTAACCATCTGCATGTGAATTCCCACCTGCAAAGAACCTGACTTTCATTTTTAAATGCTTCTGTTTTGATTTCACCTTGTATTCTTTAACCTAGATCATTTCTTTGAACAAATCAATAGGTTCATTGATTCTAGTGTATTTGCTTATTTCAATGACCATTGCAACCTCGTCAGCAGAAAGGTAATCAATAATGAATGGGAGTCACATGCCAGCATGGGTAATGTATGCCCTAGGATTTACATACAACCTTCAGTGATGATTACATCTTAAGCCATTGAAGAATAGTAAGCATCAGTTTATATTCACAGAAGAGTCACATCAACTCATATTTAAAAAGCACATAAGTCAAACAACTCAATTTTAAACAAAGCAACTAAGAATATTGAGGAGGGATTTTATGTTTTCAGAATTTTGAACTATTCATGACTCTCTCTCATCATACGCTACTTTTTTACTTGATTTTTTAAAATTTTAACTGAGAATGAAATGAGGATGCATGTTTCTAATTTCTAAACACACCCAATCACTCTTCCTGCTACTGTTTATCAGGCATAGGTTTCTTTGTTGGGAAGTCCCCACATGGTTACCCCTGCACCACACTGGATCAATACTGTAGGAAAATTATAACATCTGTATCATGATCTGCTTATCATCCACAGATAGAAATTTAGACAACAGGTAAAGTTACTTGTGATGGGACTAGTCCTTTCACTCAGTGTTTCCCAAACTTGGGACGCCGCTTGTTCAGGGAAAGCCCCTGGCAGGCCGGGCCGGTTTGTTTACCTGCCATGTCCGCAGATTTGGCCGATCGCAGCTTCCACTGGCCACGGTTCACTGTGCCCGGCCAATGGGGGCTGCGGGAAGTGGCGGCCAGTACGTCCCTCGGCCTGCGCTGCTTCCCGCAGCCCCCATTGGCCGGGCACAGCGAACCGTGGCCAGTGGGAGCCGCAATCGGCTGAACCTGCGGACGCGGCAGGTAAACAAACCGGCCGGGCCCGCTAGGGGCTTTCCCTGAACAAGTGGCGTCCCAAGTTTGGCAAACACTGCTTTCACTGAATACTAACCAGACTACAGGTGTTGCAACCTATAAACAAAGATCAAGCGTACAAATCTTATCATTATAATTAACAATCCTATCTGAACACCCTGAAGGATGTTTGACTGAAATTATTGATATCCAAGGTTCGTCTGAGATGCCTGGCATTTTACTTATCGCAGCTACACATAATATGATCTTCTAAAGACCTGTATAAATATTGTCATGCTGTTTATTACATTAGCAACCCCAGGGCTGTAAGTCAACATTATTGAAATTATATCTCAGAGAAGCATTAAGATCATTTTAAGCAGCTTTCTACTACTCAGTACACTAGAAAGGAACAAACTCTAGCAAGTCAAGTATAAAAGTATAATTAGACAGGCCAAAAAAGAATTTGAAGAGCAACTAGCAAAAGATGCAAAAACTAACAGCAATTTTGTTTTTTAGTATATCAGAAGCAGGAACCCTGCCAAACAATCAGCGCGGCCAATGGATGATCAAGGTGCTAAAGGAGCACTCAAGGAAGGCAAGGTCATTGCAGAGAAGTTAAACAACTTCTTTGTATTGGTCTTCACTGCAGAGGATGGGCGGGAGATTCCCACACTTGAGCCATTCTTTTTAGGTGACAAATCTGAGGAATTGTCACAGATTGAGATGTCAGTAGAGGAGGTTTTGGAACAAAATGATACATTAAACAGTAATAAGTCACCAGGACCAGATGGTATTCACCCAAGAGTTCTGAAAGAACTCAAATATGAGATTGCAGAACTACTAACTGTGGGATGTAACCTAATGCTTAAATCATCCTCTGTAACAGTTAACTAGAGGATACCTAACGTAATGCCTATTTTTTTTAAATGGCTCCAGAGGCGATCCTGGCAATTACAGGTCAGTAAGCCTAACTTCAGTACCAGGAAAACTGGTAGAAACTATAGTAAAGAACAGAAGGATCAGACACATGAACACAATATGTTGGGGAAGAGTCAACGCGTCTTTGGAAAAGGGAAATTGTGTCTCACTAGTCTATTAGAATTCTTTTAGGGTGTCAAACATGTGGACAAGGGTGACCCAGTGGATATAATGTACTTGGACGTTCAGAAAGCCTTTGATAAAGCCTCTCAACAAAGGCTCTCAAGCAAAGTAGGCACTCATGAGATAAGAAGGAAGGTCTTCTCATGGATTAGTAATTTATTAAAAGACAAGAAACAAAGGGTTAGGAGTAAATGGCCAGTTTTCACAGTGGAAAGAGGTACATAATGGGGCCGCCCACAGATCTGTACTGGAATCAATTCTGTTCAACATATGCATAAAAGATCTAGGAAAAGGGGTACACAGTGAGGTGGCAAAGTTTGCAGAGGATTCAAAATTACTCAAGATAGGTAAGTCCAAAGCTGACTGCAACAAGTTACAAAGGGATCTCACAAAACTGGATGACTGGGCAACAAAATAGCAAATGAAATTCCTTGTTGATAAATGCAAAGTAATGAAAACATAATTCCAGCTATACATATTAAATGATGGGTTCTGAATAGCTGTTACTGCTCAAGAAAGAGAGCTTGGAGTCATTATGGATAGTTCTCAGAAAATATCTGCTCAATGTGCAGCAGCAGTCAAAAAAATTAACAAAATGTTAGAAACCACTAGGAAAGGGATACATAATTAGGGAGAAAATATGATGCCACTACATAAAACTATTGTATGCCCACATCTTGAATACTGTGTGCAGTTCTGGTTGCCCCATCTCAAAATATATATATATATATATATTAGAATTGGGAAAAGTACAAAGAAGGGCAACAAAAATGATTAGGGGAATGGAGCAACTTCCACCTGAGAGGAGATTAAAAAGACTGGGACTGTTCATCTTAAAAAAAGAAACGATTAAGGGCAGATATGATATAGGTCTATAAAATCATGAATAGTGTGGAGAAAGTGAATAAGGAAGTGTTATTTACCTCTTCACATAACACAAGAAACAGGGGTTACCCAATGAAATTAATAGCCAGCAGATTTAAAACAAACATAAAACTTCTTCACGCAATGCACTCATTGACAGGGGGTGTAGTGATGCCACAGATATAACTGGGTTCAAAAAATTAGTAGATAAGTTCAAGGAGGAAAGGTCCATCAATGGCTATTAACCAAAATAGTCAGGGACACAACCCATGCTCAGGGAGACCCTAAATCTCTGACTGACAGAAGCTGGCAGCAGAAGACAGGAATGGATCACTCCATCATTGCCCTGTTCTGTTCACTCTTGCTTAAGCATCTGGCCCTGGCCACTGTCAGAGGACAGGACATTGGGCTAGATGGATTATTAGTCTGACCCAGACCCAGTATGGCCGTTCTTACATTCTAGATAAGAATTTCTGGTAGCATAATGTCACTGTGAGCAGCTTCCACTAGCCTCAGAAAAGGAGAAAAACCTAAAATGGTATGAATTAGTGATCAATAACTGGGCCCGGGTATGACCCCAGCTTACACAAACACACTGTAGGGAGCAATGCAGCTGGAAAGATGAAGAGATTCACTAGCCCGTTTCTGTTTCCAGGGAACTGTCCATTTCAGCACCACGCACCTGAAGCCCACAACAAACCCAAAAAGCATAACGGACCACCCCCTGTCCCAGTACAACAGAAACCCAGCAGATGGGGCAAGAAGGAAGATAAATAAGCTTTAAAGATACTTTATACATATATAACCAGTCAGTAGCAAAGGGGAAATCAAGCCCCTAAAAACAGTCACCAAGAAAGTAAATAAAATAAGGCTATAATTATTATTTGTTGCTTAGCATTGCACACACACCAGGTTAGACATGCCCTGTACCTTGATTTGTTTTTACAAGAGTTTCGATCCCATAGCACAGAAAATACACACATCACCATGGTACACCGCCTTCCCCCACTCCAATATACACACACTATTTATATACGGATGATCAAATCTTAAAGGGGGTGTAGGGAATACACAGAAAACTTTTAATATTTTCTCTGCTTTCCCCCAAAGGATACTCCTGCTCCTCCTCTCTCCAACCAAATCCTTTTTTCCAGTGTAAAGGGCAGGGCGTAGGGGTCTTGCGTCCCCGGCTGCAGCGTTACAAGGACCAGGTTAGGAGTCAACGTGCAATGGAAATATGCTCCTCACCCCCCCCCCCCAACAATGATCCCACCGGAAAACTACTCCTAAGCAATGTCATGCCGGGTATTTGCAGCACACACAGGGCATATGGAGGGGAAGCAGCGTATAAACCTACCACGCCCGCAGTCTCTTCCCAAAATTCCTGGAGTTAGCCACTTGAGAGAAGTGTTGCAAAGTGCCCCCCCCCCCATTTCAGACTTTATCTCCGGTCATCATCAGCTCTCACTGTGGAGTGCACCTTCCAGCTTCCCCACCCCCACATCAGCTGGGTGTAATGTGCACCAGGAAGGAAGGGGGGGGGGACTGACACCCTGTCTTTAAGACTTGCAAACATGAACACAACAAACCCATTCCACTTAAAAACCCTGCATCCCCCTCCCAAAAACCTTAGTGACACAGGGGGCCCAAAGGCAAAAACTGGGGTACCAAGCCCTGTATCAGGTTAAAACCTCCAGACCACCCCTCGCGCCTCTCCCCTTCGCCCCCGGCTGGAGTGTAGCTGGGCGGGGGGGGCTCCGGCTGCTAAGAGCTGAAGGGCAGTGCAGAAGGGAAGGACCAGCTCCACAGCGAGAGGGGGGCTGGAAAGAACCGAGAATGAGTGGGGAGTCCACTGGGCTACGGGCAGGCTCCCCAGATTAGGGGGGCTGGCATGGAGAAGGGGCCTAGATGGAGCCCAGGCCGCTGGTAGGATTGAGGGTGGGCGGACTGGGTGGGGGAATGCACCAGGTCCCCGGCTGGTGGGCGGGGGCTGTGGCAGCTACAGGAGCAGGACCCCGGCCCAGGGGCTGACCGGCAGCCCGCGCCCTGCCCCAGTGCAGACGGGGGAGCCGAGCTGCGGCTGGGCAAAGGAGGCCCGGCTTCCCGCAGCTGGGGAAGGGAAAGGCGCTAACCCGCAGCGCCGGGCGCCCCAGTGCCGGCTAGGATCCCAGGCTGCGGGGACCAGGGGATGGAGGCTGGGGACACACAACAGCTGGCCAGAAGCCCCAGACCCCCGGTGCGGATTAAGAGGGGTGCAGCGCAGGGAAACGACCCCCCCCCCCACCTGGGGGAAGGGGAAAGACCCACACGGGCAGCTGGCAAGCGGACCTGCGCTCCCCAACGCAGCCGAGGGGATGGTGCTGCTGGGACAGACAGATTTGGGGAGGGGGGACACCCTGGCGCCCCAGCTCGGTAGGCGGGAGGGAAACTGGCCCAAAGGCAAGCAAGGAGCTGCCGGTGCTGGAAAATCGCTCTGCGGCAAAACCCCCTCCTGGAGGGGGGAAGAGAGGGGGTGGCAAAAAGAGCAAATGGGGGCAGGGGTTTGCGAGACCCTGCGCGCCTCGCGGGGGTCCCGGCCTGGGGCTGCAACTTACTGTGGGGGCTGCACTAGCGTGACTCCCGCAAGGCGTTGCTGGACTGCAGAGGTGGGGAAGCTGCAGGAGAAACTGCGGTTGTCGCCATCTTAGCGCGCTGCCTTCCCCCCCGTGCAGCGTGCAGTTCCCTTGCATAATTGATGACTCTCAGCAGAATGGCTAGGGAGCGTGTCAAAAATCTCCGCGCTCGCCTCCCTCCCCACACCCTCCCCCCTTGGCAGCCCAGGGATCATGCATCCAGCAACTCAGAACCTGGAGTGGAGGGAGGACTGGGGATTCCAAGGGATGCGGAGGGTAAGGGGAACCCCATCTCTCCAAGTAAAATTCCCCACCAAGTGTTCACTGCTATGACAATAGGGGTGGTTCCCTAGGTGTGCACAGTACTGGGTCCTTGTGTAGCTGGTGGGATGGAGATGAATCCCTGGATAGATCTATGGGGACAGAGGGAGTCAACCAGCAAAGGAATAGAGAATACTGAAGCCACAGTGGAGGAGAGGCCCTGGTGGGATGGGAGTGTCCCTCAGAGTCCACAAAATGGAAAAAAGTTTGAGGACCCCAGCTCTGAAACAAGCTGTAACAATAATGCACCTGCTCTCTCCCCTAGCCACCATCCCATAAACTCAGTTCACAGGTTCTAAAAACACTCATTGACTCCTGAACTGGGGACTTACCATAGCACCCTCGGCCAGGCTAGGGCAGCACTGGGCAGAATTAAGTTAGTTTGATTTCACAAGGGGTTCCTCTGACCCCTTTCAACTCACTGGCCCAAATGGAGAGTGACACTGATTGAGTATAACTTACAGTTACTGATTTAGCTTGTCAGTAACTCACTGAACTAAGCCAAACTGATACGAGCCAGTTGTAACCCAATTTAAGTGTGTTTGCACCAGTTCAACTAAATCAATTTTAAAGCTGATTTTGGTTAAACCACCGCAACTTGGGTGTGCAAAAACAAGGCCTTAGTCCACATCAGCAAGTGTCTATAAATTGGCCTAAAGGTGTCCGACTATAAGGCCTGGTCTACACAGTTTTTGTACTAGTATAACTAGTACAAGACTGGAGGATTGGGCCAAAAGAAATAGGATGAGGTTCAACAAGGACAAGTGCAGAGTCCTGCACTTAGGATGGAAGAATCCCATGCACTGCTACAGGCTGGGGACTGACTAGCTAAGCAGCAGTTCTGCAGAAAAGGACCTGGGGATTACAGTGGACGAGAAGCTGGATATGAGTCAACAGTGTGCCCTTGTTGCCAAGAAGGCCAATGGCATATTGGGTTGCATTAGTAGAAGCATTGCCAGCAGATCGAGGGAAGTGATTATTCCCCTTTATTCAGCACTGGGGAGGCCACATCTGGAGTACTGCATCCAGTTTTGGGCCCTCCCACTACAGAAAGGATGTGGACAAATTGGTGAGCGTCCAGCGGAGGGCAACAAAAATGATTAAGGAGCTGGGGCACATGACTTATGAGGACAGGCTGAGGGAACTGGGATTGTTTAGTCTGCAGAAGAGAAGAGTGAGGGGGGATTTGATAGCAGCCTTCAACTACCTGAAGAGGGGTTCCAAAGAGGATGGAACTAGGCTGTTCTCAGTGGTGGCAGATGACAGAACAAGGAGCAATGGTCTCAAGTTGCAGTGGGGGAGGTCTAGGTTGGATATTAGGAAAAACTATCTCACTAGGAGGGTGGTGAAGTACTGGGAATGGGTTACCTAGGGAGGTGGTGCAATCTCCATCCTTAGAGGTTTTTATGCCTGGCTTGACAAAGCAATGGCTAAGATGGTTTAGTTCAGGTTAGTCCTGCTTTGAGCAGGGGTTGGACTCTATGACCTCCTGAGGTCTCTTCCAACCCTAATATTCTATGATTCTATTTCAGTTTGAGGTGTGATTTTTTCTTTTTTACCGAAAAAGTTATACCAATGCAACCCCTAGTGTGGATGCAGTTACAGAGGCATAAAGATGCCTTATGCTGGTATAGCTTATTCCCAACCCATACAGAAATAGCTACACTGGTATAAAAGCATCTTTATATTGATACAACTGCAGCCACACCCAGGGATTGTGCTACTTTGCCACCTCACTGTGTACCCCTTTTCCCAGATCATTGATGTATATGTTGAACAGGACTGGTCCTAGTAAGGATCCTTGCAAGACCCCACTATTTACATCTCTCCACAGTGAAAACTGACCATTTATTCCTACCCTTTGTTTACTATCACTAAATAAGTTACTGATCCATGAGAGGACCTTCCCTCTTATCCCATGAGTGCTAACTTTGCTGAAAAGCCTTTGGTAACGGACCTTGTCAAAGGTTTTCTGAAAGTCCAAGTAACCTTGTCCACACATTTGTTGAGCCCCTAAAAGAATTTTCATAGATTGGTGAGGCATGATTTCCCTTTACAATAGCCGTGTTGACTCTTCCCCAACATATTATGTTCATCTATGTGTCTGATCATTCTGTTCTTTACTATAGTTTCAACCAATTTACCTGGTCCTGAGGTTAGGCTTACTGGCTTGTAATTGCCAGGATCACCTCTAGAGCATTATATTAGGTATCCTCCAGTCAACTGGTACAGAGGATGATTTAAACATTAGGTTACATCCCACAGTTAGTAGTTCTGCAATTTCATATTCGATTTTTTTCAGAACTCTGTGAATACCATCTGGTCCTGGTGACTTATTACTGTTTAATGTATCAATTTTTTTCCAAAACCTCCTCTATTGACATCTAAATTTGGGACAATTCCTCAGATTTGTCACCTAAAAAGAAGGGCTCAAGTGTGGGACTCTCCCTCACATCCTCTGCAGTGAAGACCAATGGACATAATTTGTTTAGCTTCTCTGCAATGACCTTGTCTTCCTTGTGTAATTCTTTAGCACCTTGATCATCCACTGGCCCCACTGATTGTTTGGCAGGCTTCCTGTTTCTGATATACTTAAAATAAATTTGCTGTTAGTTTTTGTGTCTTTTGCTAGTTGCTCTTCAAATTCTTTTTTGACCTGCCTATTTATACTTTTGCACTTCACTTGCTATAGTTTGTGTTCCTTTCTGTTTTCCTCAGTAGGATGTCTGTATGGTAACACCCATTGTTTCATGTTCTCTGTGTATATAAAATCTCCCCACTATGTTTTCCACTGTATGCATCCAATGAAGTGAGCTGTAGCTCATGAAAGCTTATGCTCTAATAAATTTGTTTGTCTCTAAGGTGCCACAAGTACTCCTTTTCTTTTTACGGATACAGACTAACACGGCTGCTACTCTGAAATCAGTAGGATTTGACTTCCAATTTTTAAAAAATGCCTGTTTGTCTCTAACTACCTTTTATTCTGTGTTTAGCCATGGTGGCCTTTTTTTGGTCCTTTACTGTTTGTTTGTTTTAATTTGGGGTATACATACAGTTAAAGCTTCTATTATGTTTTTAAATAGTTTCCAAGCAGCTTGCAGCCACTCCACTCTTGTGACTGTTCCTTTTAATTTCTGTTTAACTACCCCCCTCATTTTAGTGTAGTTCCCCTTTCTGAAGTTAAATGCTACTGTGGTGGGTTCCTTTGATATCCCCCCCGAAGGATTTTCAATTTAATTACATTATGGTCACTGTTACATACATGCATGCTTGTACAAAACATGCACCATGTATGCAGTTCAGCTACATTCACCTCTTGGACCCAATCCTGTGCACCACTTAAAACTAAATCAAGAATTGCCCCTCACCTTGTGGGTTCCAGGACTAGCTGCTCCAAGAAGCAGTCATTACTGGTGTCAAGAAATTATCTCTCTGCATCCTGTCCTAAGGTAACATGTTCCCAGTCAATATGGGGATAGTTGAAATCCCCCATTATTATTGGGTTTTCTGTTTTTGTAGCCTCTCTAAATTCCTTTAGCATTTCACAGTCACCATCACCATCCTGGTCAGATGGTCGATCATATATTCCTACTGCTATACTCTTATTATTCAAGCATGGAATTTCTATCCATAGAGATTCTATGGTACTAACTTATTCATTTAAGATTTTTACTAAATTTGACTCTGCTTTCTTTCACATATAGTGCCATTTCCCCATCAATGCAACCTACTCTACCATTCCTACATACTTTGTACTGGCAACATGATGTCCCATTAATTATCATTGTTCACCAAGTTTCTACAATACCGATTATATCAATATCCTCATTTAATATCAGGTACTGAAATTCACCCATATTAGTATTTAGACTTCTTGCATTTGTCTATAAGCACTTATTAAATGTCAATATTTAGTTGTTTGCCTTCATGTGATGTAATTTAATGGGACTCTTCCATTTGATTGTTTCTCTTCAGCTCCTACCAGTACTTTATCAGACTTCTAGCCTCTCCTTTTTAGCAGGATAAAGGGGATCCCCTTTAATAAATCTTCTCCTACAGGATGTGTCTGTCTGAACTGGGTGCACCTCTGCACTTGTTGACTCTCCTTCAGCCCTTAGTTTAAAAACTCTTCTATGATCTTTTTAATTTTACATGCCATAAATTTGGTTCCATTTTGGTATAGGTGGAGGCCATCCTTCCTGCATAAGCTCCTCCTTTCCAGAAAGGTTCCTCAGTTCCTAATAAGCTTAAATCCCTCCTCCAAATACCATTGTCTCATCTACGCATTGAGAACCTGCAGTTCTGCCTAAATGGCCCTGCACCATGCTACCTTTTCAGCCACCCTAAGTACAAACATTAAAGAGATGAATCTGGGCACCGAAATAGGGACCTCCAGGGCAGGTTGCAAAATTCATCTTCAATTGCATTAACCTTCCCACACCACACTAAACAGACCAACCTAATCCCAACACCACCAGACCAACCCAAACAGGACCTCCTACCAACCCAAACCCTTCATAACCCTATAATATTTCACTTCCAAGGAGATCTCCCAATCAGTTCCCAGATCAGAACAAACATTCTCCTTCTGAGGCTGTCACCCTCTGACAGGAAGGGAGCTACATTTTCTAGCCCTTTCTGGCCAGGTATGGCTTTCACCCTCACAGACATCAAGATGGCTGAACAAACCAAACTCTACCTCAAAGGTGTCCCTAACCTCCCCTTCCACATCAAGACAAATCCCGTCCCTCCACCATGATGAACGGGTCCTGGCCATCCCCATAGCAATGCCCCCCCACAATGCCCACACAGATTTCACTGCCTTTCCTCCCCATAACAGTGCTGCTGGTGGTGCAAGAAGTGGAGCCTCTTGGGATATGTCTACACTGCAGCCGGAGCATGCCTTCCAGGTTGGGTAAACAGACACGCATTTGTTCTGCTCAAGCTAGTGCACTAAAAACAGTGTGGAAGCCAAGGCATGGGCTAGCCACCCAAGTACAGACTAGGGGATAGGTGGGGGTAGGTTATAATTCAGCAGCTAGCCCACGCTGCAATGTCCACATTGCTATTTTTAGCATGGTAGTTTGAGCAGAGCTAGCATGTGTCTGTTTACGCAGGCTGGGAGGCATGCTCTCAGCTGCAGTGTAGACATACAGGGCTCATGCCTCATGGCTGGAAAGTGTGGGCAAGCCAGACTGGAGTGGAGCTATATAAGCATTGTGGCTCCCAAAAACAGCAGTGCACACATGGCATGTGCTTGTACAAAACATGCACCATGTATGCACTCTCACACTTTGGACCTGGGGCTCAGGGCTACACTAAGAAAAACTGGATTGCTTTATTAACAGTATTGGAAGGAGATCTGCAAAGTCAGAAAAGGAAATTAGGTGCCAGTACTCATTGAAAGTCAATGGGAGTGGGGCACCTACCCCAATTTGTGCCTGTCAAAATCTCCCTCACTGTGTCCCATGTGCAGCTGGTGTGCACATACTAACTGACAAAGGCCAATGGAATCCCTCCCCTGGCCTATCTAGAAAGCAGAACTGTGCTTTTCATACTTGGTTGAAAAACTCTCCCAGTTTCTCACCTTTCCCACAAATCCTGCTTCTCGTATTATCATGCAAAACTTCAGAGAGTAAAATGAGAGGGATTCATCCCTTTATATTAACCCTGGTTCTAACCAGATATACATACATTCAAGGGCAGGGTAGACTCATTACTCATGGAGGAGGAAAAGACAATAGAAAGTGCAGCAATGGCCGAAGTGTTAAATGCCTTTGTTTGTTCCAGCAAAATGGCTAGCAGTGACTGGATGACCAACATAGTGAACATCAGTGTACATGGGGTAGGATCTGAAGCTAAAACAGGGGTAGAACAAGTTATGAATTACTTAGGCTATGTCTACACGAGAGACCTTACAGCAGCACAGCGGTTGTACCGATGCACCTGCACCGCTGTAATAGCTCCCGTGTAGCCACTCTATGCCGACAGGAGAGAGCTCTCCCATGGACATAATTAGTTCACCCACAATGAGCAGCAGTTGCTATGTAGGCAGGAGAGCATCTCCCACCAACCTAGCACTGTACACATTGGCACTTTTGTCAATGTAACCTATGTCTGTCAGGGATGTGTTTTTTTCACATCCCTGCCTGACAAAAGTTTTACCAACAAAAGTGCTGTGTTGACATAGCCTTAGACAAGGTAGACGTCTTCCCGTTGGCAGGGCCTGATGAAATACATCCTAGAATACTTAAGGAGATGTCTGAAGAGATCTCTGAACCATTAGTGATTATCTTTGAGAAATCGTGAAGGATGGAAGAGATCCCAGAGGGCTGGAAAAGGGCAAATATAGTACCTATCTACAAAAAGGGGAATAAGGACAGCACAGGGAATTATAGACCAGTCAGCTTAACTTCAATACCTGGAAAGATAATGGAGCAAATAATCAAACCATCAATTTACAAGCACCTAGAAGATAATAAGGTGACAAGGAACAGTCAACATGGATTTGTCAAGAACAAATCATGTCAAACCAACCTAATATCTTTCTTTGACAGGGTAACAAACTTTTTTTCGGGTGGGGGGAAGCGGGGGAGGCAGATGTGATATATTTGGACTTTAAGTAAGGCTTTTGATACTGTCTTAGGTAACCTTCTCATAAACAAACTAGGGAAATATAGCCTAGAGACAAACCTACTATAAGATGGAGGCACAACTGGGTGCAAAACTATACTCAGAGTAGTTACCAACGGTTCATAGTCAACCTGGAAGGGCACATTGAATGGGGTAGCACAGGGATCTGTTCTGGGTCCATTTTTATTCAAAATCTTCATAAATGATTTGGATAATATCATAGAGAGAACACTTATAGAGTTTATGGACTATAAGATGGTATGGGTTGCAAGCATTTTGGAAAACAGGATTAGAATTCAAAGTGATTTTGACAAATCAGAGAAATAATCTGAAATAAATAGGATTAAATTCAATAAGTCAAATGCAAAGTACTACACGTAGGAAAGAATAATCAATTGCACACATACAAAATGGGAAATGACTGTCTAGCAAGGATTACTGCACAAAAGGATCTGGGGGTTATAATTAAGGCTAAGATTTATACACGGGTATTTTTGGTAAAAGTCATGGACAAATCACAGGCAATAAATAAAAATTCACGGCCCATGATTTGTCCATGACTTTTACCAAAAATACCCATGACTAAATCTTTACTCCGGCTGCCCTGAAGTCAGCTGCACCAGCTGCTGCAGAAGTCATGGAAAGTCACGGAATCTGTGACTTCCACAACCTCCATGAAAGAATCCCAGCCTTAGTTATAGTGGATCACAAAACTAAATATAAGACAACAATGAAGAGAGGGAAGAGCATCTTCGCAAGCAGGCTGGCTAACCTAGTAAGGAGGGCTTTAAATTAGGTTCACCGGGGGAAGGAGACCAAAGCCCTGAGGTAAGTGGGGAAGTGGGATATCGGGAGGAAGCACGAGCAGGAGCGCGCGAGAGGGCAGGGGTCCTGCCTCACACTGAGAAAGAGGGACGATCAGCGAGTTATCTCAAGTGCCTATACACAAATGCAAGAAGCCTGGGAAACAAGCAGGGAGAACTGGAAGTCCTGGCACACTCAAGGAATTATGATGTGATTGGAATAACAGAGACTTGGTGGGATAACTCACATGACTGGAGTACTGTCATGGATGGGTATAAACTGTTCAGGAAGGACAGGCAGGGCAGAAAAGGTGGGGGAGTTGCACTGTATGTAAGGGAGCAGTATGACTGCTCAGAGCTCAAGTATGAAACTGCAGAAAAACCTGAGAGTCTCTGGATTAAGTTTAGAAGTGTGAGCAACAAGGGTGATGTCGTGGTGGGAGTCTGCTATAGACCACCGGACCAGGGCGATGAAGTGGACGAGGCTTTCCTCCGGCAACTCACGGAAGTTACTAGATCGCAGGCCCTGGTTCTCATGGGAGACTTCAATCACCCTGATATCTGCTGGGAGAGCAATACAGTGGTGCACAGACAATCCAGGAAGTTTTTGGAAAGGGTAGGGGACAATTTCCTGGTGCAAGTGCTGGAGGAACCAACTAGGGGCAGAGCTCTTCTTGACCTGCTGCTCACAAACCGGGAAGAATTAGTAGGGGAAGCAAAAGTGGATGGGAACCGGGGAGGCAGTGACCATGAGATGGTCGAGTTCAGGATCCTGACACAGGGAAGAAAGGAGAGCAGCAGAATACGGACCCTGGACTTCAGAAAAGCAGACTTTGACTCCCTCAGGGAACTGATGGGCAGGATCCCCTGGGAGAATAACATGAGGGGGAAAGGAGTCCAGGAGAGCTGGCTGTATTTTAAAGAATCCTTATTGAGGTTCCAGGGACAAACCATCCCGATGTGTAGAAAGAATAGTAAATATGGCAGGCGACCAGCTTGGCTTAACAGTGAAATCCTTGCTGATCTTGAACACAAAAAAGAAGCTTACAAGAAGCGGAAGATTGGACAAATGACCAGGGAAGAGTATAAAAAAATTGCTCAGGGATGCAGGAGTGCAATCAGGAAGGCCAAATCACACCTGGAGTTGCAGCTAGCAAGAGATGTTAAGAGTAACAAGAAGGGTTTCTTCAAGTATGTTAGCAACAAGAAGAAAGTCAAGGAAAGAGTGGGCCACTTACTGAATGAGGGAGACAACCGAGTGACAGAGGATGTGGAAAAAGCTAATGTACTCAATGCTTTTTTTGCCTCTGTCTTCAAGAACAAGGTCAGCTCCCAGACTACTGCACTGGGCAGCACAGCATGGGGAGGAGGTGACCAGCCCTCTGTGGAGAAAGAAGTGGTTCGGGACTATTTAGAAAAGCTGGACGAGCACAAGTCCATGGGGCCGGAGGCGCTGCATCCGAGAGCACTAAAGGAGTTGGCGGATGTGATTGCAGAGCCATTGGCCATTATCTTTGAAAACTCATGGTGATCCGGGGAAGTCCTGGACGACTGGAAAAAGGCTAATGTAGTGCCCATCTTTAAAAAAGGGAAGGAGGAGGATCCTGGGAACTACAGGCCAGTCAGCCTCACCTCAGTCCCTGGAAAAATCATGGAGCAGGTCTTCAAGGAATCAATTCTGAAGCACTTAGAGGAGAGGAAAGCGATCAGGAACAGTCAGCATGGATTCACCAAGGGCAAGTCAAGCCTAACTAATCTAATTGCCTTCTATGATGAGATAGAATGGATGAGGGGAAAGCAGTGGACATGTTGTTCCTTGACTTCAGCAAAGCTTTTGACACGGTCTCCCACAGTATTCTTGCCAGCAAGTTAAAGAAGTATGGGCTGGATGAATGGACTATAAGGTGGATAGAAAGTTGGCTAGATTGTCGGGCTCAACGGGTAGTGATCAATGGCTCCATGTCTAGTTGGCAGCCGGTATCAAGTGGAGTGCCCCAAGGGTCGGTCCTCGGGCCGGTTTTGTTCAATATCTTCATAAATGATCTGGAGGATGGTGTGGATTGCACCCTCAGCAAGTTTGCAGATGACACTAAACTGGGAGGAGAGGTAGATACACTGGAGGGTAGGGATAGGAAACAGAGGGACCTAGACAAATTAGAGGATTGGGCCAAAAGAAATCTGATGAGGTTCAACAAGGACAAGTGCAGAGTCCTGCACTTAGGACGGAAGAATCCAATGCACCGCTATAGACTAGGGACCGAATGGCTCGGCAGCAGTTCTGCAGAAAAGGACCTAGGGGTTACAGTGGACGAGAAGCTGGATATGAGTCAACAGTGTGCCCTTGTTGCCAAGAAGGCTAATGGCATTTTGGGATGTATACATAGGGGCATAGCCAGCAGATCAAGGGACATGATCGTTCCCCTCTATTCAACATTGGTGAGGCCTCATCTGGAGTACTGTGTCCAGTTTTGGGCCCCACACTACAAGAAGGATGTGGAAAAATTGGAGAGAGTCCAGTGGAGGGCAACAAAAATGATTAGGGGACTGGAACACATGACTTATGAGGAGAGGCTGAGGGAACTGGGATTGTTTAGTCTGCGGAAGAGAAGAATGAGGGGGGATTTGATAGCTGCTTTCAACTACCTGAGCGGGGGTTCCAAAGAGGATGGATCTAGACTGTTCTCAGTGGTAGCTGATGACAGAACAAGGAGTAATGGTCTCAAGTTGCAGTGGGGGAGGTTTAGGTTGGATATTAGGAAAAACTTTTTCACTAGGAGGGTGGTGAAACACTGGAATGCGTTACCTAGGGAGGTGGTGGAATCTCCTTCCTTAGATATTTTTAAGGTCAGGCTTGACAAAGCCCTGGCTGGGATGATTTAGTTGGGGATTGGTCCTGCTTTGAGCAGGGGGTTGGACTAGATGACCTCCTGAGGTCCCTTCCAACCCTGATATTCTATGATTCTATGTAATATTGCAAAAAAAGCAAACATAATTCTGTAATGTTTTAGCAGGTAAGAAAGACACAAGAAGTAATTCTACTCAGCACTGATAAGGCCTCAAGTGGAATACTGTGTCCAGTTCTGGGCACCACACTTCCGGAAAGTTGTGGAAAAACTGGAGAAAGTCCAGATGAGAGCAAGAGAAAATGATTAAAGGTCTAGAAAACATGACCTATGTAGAAAGATTGAAAAAACTGGGTTTGTTTAGTCTGGAGAAGCGGAGACTGAGGGTTACAAGATAACTGCCTTCAAGTACGTAAGAGGTTGTTATAACGAGGAGGGTGATCAACTATTCTCCTTAACCACTGAGGGCAGGACAAGCAGCAATGGGCTTAAATTGCAGCAGGGGAAATTTAGGTTGGACATTAGGAAAAACTTCCTAACTGTAAGGATAAGTAAGCACTGGAACAAATCACTTAGGGAGGTTCTGGAACCTCTGTCACTGGGGGTTTTTAAGAACAGATTAAAACACCTGTCAGGGATAGTCTAGATAATATTTAGTCCTGCCTCAGTGCAGAGGACTGGACTAGATGACCTATCAAGGTCCCTTCCAGTTCTACATTTCTATGATTCACTGATGGATTTTGGAGTTAGAAGATACCAGGATGATAATCTAGTCTGACCTCCAGCATAACAGTGGCCATAGAACTTCAGCTAGTGACTTCTGGATGACCTAGATCTTTCAGAAAGACACCCATTCTCAATTTTAAAGACTTCTGGTAAGACGTCCTCCTCACCCAAGACGCTCAAGAAGAGGGGAGGAGGCTCCGGGCACCCAGCCACTCCACTCCACAGGGTGGCCCAAGCAACAGAAGGCTGTCATTCAAACAGTTTGATTTGTAGAGTGGCTACAATAAGCAATTTGGCCTTGTCCTTCCCTCCTACCCCACCCCACCCCACCCCACCCAGGCTACCTTGTCAGTTATCTCCCTTTTTTTTAATTAATAAAGAAAGAATGCATGGTTTCAAAACAACAGTTACTTTATTTCAAAGGGGGGAGGGTGGTTGGCTTACAGGGAATTAAAATCAACAAAGGGGGCGGGTTTGCATCAAGCAGAAATACACACAACTGTCACACTGAAGCCTGGCCAGTTGTGAAACTGGTTTTCAAAGCCTCTCTGATGCGCAGCGCACCTTGCTGTGCTCTTCTAGTCACCCTGGTGTCTGGCTGCTCAAAATCAGACGCCAGGCGATTTGCCTCAACCTCCCACCCCGCCATAAACGTCTCCCCCTTACTCTCACAGATATTATGGAGCACACAGCAAGCAGAAATAACAATGGGAATGTTGGTTGTGCTGAGGTCTGACCTCGTCAGCAAACAGCGCCAGTGAGCTTTTAAACATCCAAAGGCACATTCTACCACCATTCTGCACTTGCTCAGCCTATAGTTGAACTGCTCCTTACTACTGTCCAGGCTGCCTGTGTACGGCTTCATAAGCCATGGGAGCAAGGGGTAGGCTGGGTCCCCAAGGATAACTATTGGCATGTCAATATCCCCAGTGGTAATTTTCTGGTCTGGGAAGTAAGTCCCTTCTTGCAGCTGCTCGAACAGCCCGGAGTTCCTACAGATGCAAGTGTCATGCACCTTTCCCGGCCATCCCACGTTGATGTTGGTGAAACGTCCCTTGTGATCCATCAGTGCTTGCAGCACCATTGAGAAGTACCCCTTGTGGTTTACATACTGGTGGGCAAGGTGGTCCGGTGCCAAGATAGGGATATGTGTTCCATCTATCACAGTTAAGGAAACCCATTGCAGCAAAGCCATTGACTATGACCTGCACATTTCCCAGAGTCACTACCCTTAATAACAGAATGCCAATGATTGCACTGGTTACTTGGATGACAGCAGCCCCCACAGTAGATTTGCCCACTCCAAATTGATTCCTGACTGACCGGTAGCAGTCAGGCTTAGCAAGCTTCCACAGGGCTATCGCCACTCGCTTCTCAACTGTCAGGTCAGCTCTCATCTTGGGCAGGGGAAAGTAACTCACAGTGTTCCAGGAAAGTGGCCTTACGCATGCGAAAGTTTTGCAGCCACTGTGCATCATCCCATACCTGCAACACTATGCGGTCCCACCAGTCTGTGCTTGTTTGCCGGGCCCAGAATTGGCGTTCCACTGTGTCAACCAGCCCCACTGCCACCACGATTTCCCAATTGCCACAGCCCGTGCTTTCAGGAACATCTGTGTCCACATCCTCATCAAAATCGTCCTCATGCTGGCGTCTCTTAGCCCGGTTCTGCATATACTCCAGGATAATGCGCAAGGTGTTTACAATGCTCACAACAGCAGTGGTGAGCTGAGCGGACTCCATGCTTGCTGTGGTACAGCGTTTGCAGGAGAGCAGAGTTGCAGCGGATGCGGTAGATGACGACGGATGCCATGAGAGTAGATATTTATACAGAACGATGAGAGGACCTGCGAGGTGGATTCATGGCACCAGGAGAGCAGAGTTGCAGCGGAAGCGGTGGATGATGACAACATGGAGAAATTTGCTATTGAGACTGAGCTCATTTACAAGAGCAGGAGAGCAGAGTTGCAGCAGAAGTGGTGGATGATGATGGTTAGCAGTCGTACTGCACCATCTACTGATAGCAGTACCCAGGACACAACAGCAGTGGTGACGGTGAGCTGAGCTGAGTGGGCTCCATGCTTGCCGTGGTATGGCGTCTGCACGGAAAAAAGGCGCAAAACGATTGTCTGCCGTTGCTTTCATTGAGGGAGGGGTGACTGACGACATGTACCCAAAACCACTCACGACAATGTTTATGCCCCATCAGGCATTGGGAGCTTAACCCAAAATTCCAAGGGGTGGCAGAGACTGCAGGAATTGTGGGATAGCTACCCACAGTGCCTGCTCCGTAAGTCAATGCTAGCCACAGTAGTGAGGATGCACTCCGCCGACTTAATGCACTTAGTGTGGACATACGCAATCAACTGTATAAAATCAATTTCTAAAAATCGACTTCTATAAAATCTACCTAATTTCGTAGTGTAGACATATCCTTAGAAAGGTCAGGTCTGGGTTGTTGTTTAAGTTACTCTCTAAAACTAAAGAGTTAAATTTTCAAAAGCTACTACGTGACTTTTGACCTTAAATCCTATTGGATTTCCATTAGACTAAACTTTGAACCTACTAACTTATAAAGTGCCATATGTATCACTGTCTATTAACTAGCTACATATATACAGACATCTCTCTTCTATAGAGCAATCTCATAACTAGTAGTGATGATGGCAATTAAGGTCAGTTGGGGAAGATGTTTTTGTGATATTTTTAGTATTACTTAACATTTATATTTGTCCACCAGGTCTGGAGAAGTACTAAATTCATTTTGTTTTGTTCAAGAAAAGAGCCAATCCACTCACTATTATTATTAAAGACTTCTATAGTGGCGGTGCTCAGAAGATGCAGTCAGGAGCCGGGCTCAGTTGTGCTAGGCACTGCACAGAGAGAAGTAGACATGATCTCTGCCCTGAAGAGCATAAAGTTTTCTTTGTTTTTTTATTATTTTTACAAACTGCAACTTGATGACAATCTTAAAATGGTGTCACAAAATATCCACAGTAATTTGGCACACTAATACCTTGGCCATTTTCCCCCCAATTCCACCACAATCCACAAAGAATAACTTCTAGCATCCACCCGTCAAGACAACTGGATCTAATCAATACTATTGTTGGTCCCAGTGGAGATACCCAAAACTGAATAGACCTGGATGCTAAAATCCCCAACCCACCCCACATACGCCATGGAGATTATTCCAATTTAAAATCCAGCCCTTTTGCCTCAAGTACATTGGAATTTCAGAGACTAGCACTAGATGCTTCACAGGAAGGTGCAAGAAACCCCACAGTAGGCATGTGGGATAATCTGCGCCCCCCCCAGGAAGGTCTCAGCTTTCCCACCCATGAGAATTTTCAAGATTTCAACCCAAAAAAATTCCCATCCCAAATTGAGATGAAAAGTCAAAATCTCAAATATTTTCACGAACCTAAAATCTGAAAACATTTTGGATATATA
The DNA here is from genome assembly GCF_965152275.1 of Natator depressus. NCBI lineage: Eukaryota > Metazoa > Chordata > Testudines > Cheloniidae > Natator > Natator depressus. The sequence goes on along the minus strand of NC_134253.1, from coordinate 725,605 downwards.
TTGTTTGTTTACTATAAATTAACAAATTTTGAAATGAAGTCAGTTTGAACAAAAAAATATTTTTAAAGTGTTGAAACAGGATCTTTTGGTGATTTCAAAAAAAAATTAGAAGTTTTTTGAAATGGGAAATTTGTCAAAATTGGCCCTTTCCCACAGTTTCTGTTTTGACAAATTAGTATTTTCCAACAGAAAATGCATTTCACTGAAAAATTCCTGAGCACCTCTAAACCCAACCCTAATAGGTATAAAATTAAATTAAATGGAGACACAGGCGCTAAACTGTTTTTTGAAGGCCTGTTTTTAAAAGCTCCACAATGCACAGGAATAAATGTGAGGTGGGGTAGCAGAAGAGGAGGGGTTTCTCCAAAACAGTGGTTCTCAACTGTGGTCCACCACTTGCTCAGGGAAAGCCCCTGGTGCACCGGGCCGGTTTGTTTACCTGCCGCATCTGCTGGTTCGGCCGATCGCGGCTCCCACTGGCTGCGGTTCGCTGTGCCCGGCCAATGGGGGCTGCAGGAAGTGGCGCGGGCCGAGGGATGTGCCGGCCACCCTTCCCGCAGCCCCCATTGGCCTTGAGTGGCGAACCGCAGCCAGTGGGAGCCGCGATCGGCCGAACCTGTGGACGCGGCAGGTAAACAAACTGGCCCGGTGCACCAGGGGCTTTCCCTGAACAAGAGGTGGACCACAGTTGAGAACCACTGCTCTAAAAGATACCAGAATGGCTTTGTTTCTCAGACATGATACCTCTCTGAATCACAGCCAGTTTAGAGAGAGAAAAATAAACACTGACAACTGTATTATAAAAGTAATGAATCAAAGGAGAGCTCCCAGTGTGTGAAAGACACCTTTCACCAGCGCTAATAAATACTGCCAGCTGCCACTGCCAAGCACCCTCAGGCCCTGTCCTGCAAACACTCAGCTGCTTATCATTGAATTCCATAGGACTACTCACGTGAGTGAAGGTAAGCATGGGCATTTGCAGGGTCAGGGCCTTGGCACCCAAGTCCCCTTTTGAAGGAGGTCCCCAAGTTCAGGTACCTCATGGCTAAAGGATCAAAAGTGAAATCCTGGCTCTACTGAAGACTGGCAAAATTCCCATGACTTAGTAGGGCTAGGATTTCACCTTAAACCTCTAAGGTGTTGAGCACCCACTGACTTCATTGTGAGTTGAAGGGACTCAGCCCCAATCAGGAGGTTCTCAGCACTTGGCAGGATTTGACCCCAAGTCCTCTGGTAGGTCTGTGCCTGTTCTCAGTGGCCTGTCATCTTAGTGCCAACTTCTCAATCTTAGGTTTGCCTCAAATGAGAAGAGTGGGATCAATAGATTTGGGATTTGTATGCTTCTACTCCCAACATGGCCAATGAGATTTTGACTCGGTCACTGAGCTTCTCTGTGACTCACTTTGCCCAGTTATAAAACTGACACAAACCTTCCCTCTTCACAGACCTAAGGCAGCTCAGTGTTTACAAGACACCCAGATCCTTGGAAGAAAGGTATAAAGCATAGTATATGCTGTAATCCAAGGACAAGCTTTCACTCCCCAGGATTCTAAGAGTTATGGAATTTATTTGTCTATGTATAATTCAGTGCATCTTCAAAATAGATTCCACAACCCAATTTCAAACCCAATATATTATTTATGGACATGCCTTGCCAATGAAGCCCAGTTTCCAAGCACACCAGTTTCACAGGCACACCAAGCTGTCATACAGAGAACTACTTCACCACACAGTAATGTCCATCTCAAGAACATTAACTTGTGTTAACAGGAGAGAGGTGGAAATTTATTTGTAAGTACAGCGGTCATCACCAATGGAGCCTTTTTTGTTGTTGTTAGCTAGCAAATCACACAATAAATAAACTGAAAAAGAAATAAATTATCACCTCCCCCAATCTCTTTCAGTTGTTGGAATCTTAGATGTTACAAGTAACAGCACATCATACCTATTCAGAAAGTTTGATTTTAATTTTTTTTCCTCCCACCCTTTGTTGGTCTATATAGACTATAGTTCTTAAGGACATGGATTATCTCTCACCACATTTCTGTGCAGCACCGAGCACAACGGGGTCATGAACTCAGCTGGCACCTGTAGGTGCTGCTGCAATACAAAAGTTGTGTTGAAAAGTCTAACTCATTGAAAATTATTTTAAAGTAGTGAAATGGAGACAAGTGGCCTTTCTTTCAGGTAGCAATGTAATGTCTGGGACATGTCTCTATCTACGGGCTAGTAGCAATGCCAGAAATAGTAGCACCAGCAGGTCAGATTTCAACCAGGGGTTGACTTATTGCTCCTGAGTCCAAGCACAATCCTCAAGAAGCTCAAAAGCAGCCATTGTCAGCAGATCAGACTGAGCATTGATGGGACTCCCAAGAGAGCCTTTTACAAGGTCCTCCAGCAAGGGTTGGGGCAGGAAACAAGAAGAGTGAATTCACTTTTATAAGGCAGTATGAGATTAAAATGCATTCATGAATTCCTGTCAGATGGATGGAGGGATCTGATGGCCTGGCACAGTTCACCATGCCTGAGACAGTGGTCAGGCAGCATGTTATATGGAGAGGAAATGTTATATGGAGAGGACAAAAACACTGGCCTGGGAAGCAGGAGATTTGGGCTCTATTTCTAGCTCTGCTGTGTGACCTTGGACAAGTAAATTTGCCTCTTTGTGCTTCTCTTTCCCTCTGCCACCCTTTGTCTCTCTATTTAGATTGAAAGCTCCTCAGGGCAGGGACCACCTCTTAATATGTGCATGGGCAGTGCCCAGCACAATGGGACCCTAATCTCAGTTTCTGCCTGTAGAACTAATGTAATAGAAATAATAAAAGAACATGTTCAATGAAAGTTGTTAGTTTATCCCACATGGTGTACTTAACTAATTCTGCATAAAAACTTCATCTATCCCTAGTGTTTCCCTCCTCGACCACGGATGCCACACCATTTCTCTCTCCTACTTCATATTCCTCCTCAGTACCAACCCTCTTCCTGCAAAGAAGCTTTCATTAGGATTCTGATTTCTGGGTACTCCATCTCTAAATTTCTAGTCAACAGGAAATAGCTGCTATGTTGCATTCTGTTCGATACAGGCTGTTATGCAGGGAACACATTCACTGTGCTCTCTCTCATGAAGATTTTACTTTAGTTCCTTTTTTGTTTTGTTTTCCTTTAACCCAGGGGTAGGCAACCTATGGCACGTGTGTCAAAGGCGGCACGCAAGCTGATTTTCAGTGGCACTCACACTGCCTGGATCCTGGCCACCAGTCCGGGGGGCTCTGCATTTTAATTTAATTTTAAATGAAGCTTCTTAAACATTTTAAAAACCTTATTTACTTTACATACAACAATAGTTTAGTTATATATTATAGAACTTATAGAAAGAGACCTTCTAAAAACGTTAAAATGTATTACTGGCACGCGAAACCTTAAATTAGAGTGTATAAATGAAGACTCGGCACACCACTTCTGAAAGGTTGCCGACCCCTGCTTTAACCTAAAATAATAAATCATCATCATCATCATCATCCAGGAATCAATCCCTGCCCCAGAGAATTTGCAATCCAACTGAATGAGAGAAAACATGGACTAAGGGATACAGCAGAGGTGGGCAAACTGTGGCCCGCAGGACCCTCCTGCCTGGCCCCTGAGCTCCTGGCCAGGGAAGCTGTCCCCCGTTCCCTGCAACCTCAGCTGGCTGCCAGCACAATGCTCTGGGCAGCGGGGCTGTGAGCTCCTGGGGCAGCGCAGCTGCAGAGCCCGGCCTGACTCGGTGCTCTGTGCTGCGCGGTGGCGTGGCCCGGCTCTAGCATCACCAGCCACTGGTGCTCCAGGCAGCGTGGTCAGGGGGCATGGAGTAGAGGGGGGTTGGACAGAGGGCAGGGGAGTTCGGGGTGGTGGTCAGAGGGCGGGGGTGTGAATAGGGGTCGGGGTGGGAACAGGGGGTTGAATGGGGGCAGGGGTCCTGGGGGGGGCAGTCAGGAAGGAGGGGGGGTTGGGTGGGGTGGCAGGGGGCAGTCAGGGACAGGGGTTCCGGGGGCAGTCAGGGGACAGGGAGAAGGGGTGGTTGGATGGGGCAGGGGTCCCGGAGGGGCAGTCAGGGAGGAGGGGTTTAATGGGGCGGCGGCGGGGCAGTTAGGGGCAGGAGTCTGGGGGCGGTCAGGGGACAGGGAGCGGGGGAGTGTGAATGGGGCAAGGGTCCCGGGGGGGCCTCAGGGAATGGGGGGGTTGGATGGGGCAGGAGTCCTGGGGAGGGGGCGGATAGGAGGTGGGGCCGAGCCATGACACCCTCCCCTAACCGGCCCTCCATACAATTTCCAAAACCTGATGCGGCCCTCAGGCCAAAAAGTTTGCCCGCCCCTGGGATAGAGCATTGAATGGAGAGTTGGAAGTCCTGGATTCTGTTCCCAGCTCTGTTATTGACTTGCTGTGTGAATTTGGGCAAGTTGCTTCACTCGCTGTGCCTCTATTCCCCCTCCCACCCTTTATCTGTCTTGTCTATTATGACTATAACTTCTTCGTGGCAGGGACAGTCTCTCACTATGTGTCTGTGCTGAGCCCCGCACAATGGGGCCCTGAGCTTAGAACAAGGCTTCTAGGACCTACTGTAATATAAACAACAAGATACATGCAATGACTACTTGGAGCTTCATACAGAGTAAAGACAGAATTTGGATCTTCTTGCTACCAAATCACAGACTCCTGCCACTCAAGCTTATGAAGAATCACCATTACCTGACAGCAGTATAGGGCCTATGACTCATAGCTGAGCAACGCTGATTCTACCCACACAACTAGCCAATTCATTATAATACTGATCACGTAACACCAGCTTTTTTCCCACTCCACTATAAAGGGACAGAAGAAAGAGCTACAGCGCTATTAGAAAGAAAGCTAGAATTTTTGTTTTGGATGGGGGTTGGGTGCATGCACAGTGGGGAGGGATTTAAAAAGGGAACATCTTGAAAAGCACAGTAAGATCCAAGATGGCAAAGGTGGATTTATGAGATGTTCTTCCCAAAATTGCCAATTCAGCATGGACAAGGGACAGATGGCAGCGAGATTTATTGAAGTTTTCGAGGAGCTGTTCTGGGGAAGACAGGTGGGCCCAGCAGAGGAGATGCAGCCTAGATAGTGGCAGCATGTGAGCAGCATGCTTCCCCCACCAGGTGCATAGAAAGGAGAACCCTCCCCCTTGGCACAGATAGGCAGGTGCTACAACTATGCGAGAGCATGCCCAGAACACTGAACTTCATTCCTTTATGGCTCACTGCATCCTCATAAACACCTCTGCTCTTGTGGAGTTAGGTCAGCTGCCCAGACTAAGCACAGTTCCATGCTAAACCCCCATCCCGTTTCTTTTGTCTGCCAGGTTAAGCATCTGCAAAGCCCAACAGGCAACATTTTAAGCAAACACCTTCATGCTTTCTCCCATGCTGCCCCTCACACTTGGGAGAAGCTCCCCATTAACACACACAAAGCTACTCAATTGTCCTCCCTCAAATTCCTTCTGAAAACTGTCCTTTGTCATGATGCCTACAAAACACTTTACAGGAGCTAGGCAGCTGGTGTGCTGAGACTGCAGTCTACCATGCTGACCAGCATGGTCTCTGTTTCCTTGTGCACCCCCATCTGTCTGTCTGTCTGCACTTTCCCCCTGGCTTATAGTTAGACTGGAAGCTCTTTTGTGCAGAGCCCATCTTTTTGTGTTGTGTTTGTACAGCATCTAGCACAGTGGGGTTCTGGTCCATGTCTGGGGCACCTAGGTGCTACCTCAACACAGATAATAACTCAGGGGGGTTATGGTAACCCGCCTGACCTGCCCTCCTTGCCTGCTCCATGGGTAGGGAGACGTCTGTCTCCAGTGACATCAACCTCGCACCCTTCCTGGGTGATGATTAAAAAAAAAAAAAAAGAAATCCCTCCATCGCATGGGGAAAAATCACTCTGGTAGATTTGTAACCATGCCAGCTGCTACAGATTTTCTCTCATTCCCTTTTTGAGTATCTAATTAATCAAGGGGCAGAGTGTTTCCTCTTGCTGAAAGTGTGAAGCTCCCATTAGGATTATTGTGAGGGTTATAGGCAAGCATCAAGGGAAGAATAAAATCCAAGTATTTGTAGTGCCTGTTTCTCTGCTGTTAAGACACTTGGCTGCGGCTGATCATTCTGCTGTCTACATATTACACCAGCCACCTCACTTCTCACATAAAATCCCAGCAACATAGTAAATGGATCACCAGCACCACTGCAGGTGTAATCACAAACAAGGACAGCCACTTGTAGCCAGTTGTAGAATAAATAAATATTTAAATACATAAATAAGCAAGCAAGCAGGTTAGTGGAAGAGAACGTAGGCTGCACATACACATAAATAATAGATTAAAGAAAGTGAATTCAGTAAAGCCTGAGAGAGCTTTTATACATCCCAGAATCTAGTTTCCTCAAGAAAAGCGAACTATAAATGATCTTCAGAAAATATTAAAGTTAGCAAGTTTACCACATGCCTTTCAAGTAATGAGGGCTCTCTGCCTGAAAACGGAAGCCACGAGCACTGTACACCAGAGATATTTATGCAAATCTTTTAACTCTGGCACAATGGTATAGCCAGCACAGCAGTTTACTCAGCTCAGCAATGCTGGTGGTAAATTACAGTGCTTTAGAAGTGCTTAACTATTCAGAGGTTACACAGTGTTCTGTAACAGGGGTCAAGAATCGTTTTTAAGGAAGGCTGCCAAACCTAGTCAAAATATGATACTTAAGACAACATTACAATGCCACGTTGCTGTAAGTAATAAAATACTTAAGATAGACACATGAAGAGAATGTGTTAAAAATGCTCAGCAGAGATAGGTCAGTATCATTATTTTCATGTTACAGATGGAGAAACTGAGGCAGAGAATTGACTCACTCAAAATTCTCACTCAAAATTCAGGGAGGCAGTGACAGAGCTGGGAATAGAACCCAGGACTCCCAGCTCCCATGACCCTATTCAGTGGACCAAATTTAGAGATGGAGAAAAGTCCTCTTTGATCATCAAATAATAATAATAGGGTCCATGAGTTCTCAAACTTAGGGTTACAATCTCCCTCCCTTTCTTTATTGGATAGGAATGGCGGTGCGGGGAAGGGTTCTGAAACCTTTTTTGGTTGTAATATGGGGTCACAGTCTGAAAACGTTGAAATCCACTAATATTCCCCATTTGCCTGGAAATGCAGGACTGTTTGCTGACGAAAAGCTGCAAGGACAGTGCTTTGTCCAGACGTGAGGATTTTTTTTTTTATATGCTGATCCAACAAACTCCCAATGCCAGTACAAAGATAAGAGACAATAGTCAGCTTATTATGTTAAGCTAAATTGACTGTCCATCCCAAAAAAGGCTCAAAATTATTCCCCCAGATGCACACAATCAAAGGTGAATGCCTGAATAATAGACCATGCCATGCAGGCCAAATTGACTTAGAGATTGCTTTCTACACTACAGATACTACTGTATTGGGAGACCTGGTTGTTTCCAGACATTGATAAACTTTTATTCCTTCCTTCACTGTCAAAGGGACATCACCTTGTTTCAACCATTCCATTCCAGTATTTATGGTGCCCCTATTAGAATCATAGAATATCAGGGTTGGAAGGGACCTCAGGAGGTCATCTAGTCCAACCCCCTGCTCAATCAAAGCAGGAACAATCCCCAATTTTTGCCCCAGATCCCTAAATGGCCCCCTCAAGGATTGAACTTACAACTCTGGGTTTAGCAGGCCACTGAGATATCCCTCCTGCTCCCCCCAGATACTATGGTATCTGAGTATCATGAACACTGCTGAGGGCCTGAACACGGTAGCACTGCTATAGCCATGAATCCAATGACAAGAGGTTACGTCTTCACTGACAATTTTTTTTTTTTGAACATCAAGACAGTTAATGGGCATTCGTTAAATCCTACTGAAGATAAGGCACAAGTAGTTTTTATTGTGATGTACCTAGGCACGATCAACAATACAACCTGCCTCTGAGATTGACGTCATTTTGTTACATTACGGTAAAATTTACCTGAGCCTTGTCTCCACTAGGATTTTACAGTGAGATAGCTAACACATGTTTGCTATCTCACTATAAAGCCTCACCTCTTTTTGGCACTGAAGACATAAGCGCAAGGTCTAAGCCTGTTTCTGAAAGGTGTTAAGAGCTTGTCCCCACTGCAAAGTTAACTCTAGTTATAACCTGAGTCTTGTCCATATGCAAAAACCCTTAATCTGAGTGTAGTGATGCTTTCCCTTGAGTTGGCTGGTCAATGAGGGGGTACAGGCTACAGCCCGATTTAGCACAACTCATCATCTGCTAACACAACCGCTATGTGTTGCTTGAGTGTTATTTCACAGTGCAGAGACTCTCATTTGAGCAAGGCTAACTTAAGAGGAGTTGACTTAAGTGTAGATAACTTGAGCTAGCACATGTCTACACTGAGGAGGTGAGTTCCCCAGAATATCAGGAAACCTTAACATTAAATTCTCTAGCTGGAAATATCCTCTTCTTAGAATGGCGCATGCAGCTTTAGGGATTACAGGAATCACAGTCTTAGTTTAGGAGGTGGCGCAGGTTACACTGCGATATGTAACCAAGGGGCCAGTGCAGAGGCAGAGTTCTGATGCCAGTATCAGGATAAAAGTGGTCACCTTGCATTTTTTTCTGTGCCAAAGCTCATTAAGTTTTCTACCTGACTTTAGCTAACTTGATAAAAAAAATTATGAGGACAACAGCAGTGAGCAAAACCAATCTTGTCCCTAGGAGAGTTCTACAGCTAGCCATGTTGCTGGTGAGCATTCCTATGCTCCATGCTGATGATGGCTTTGTTAATACCTCTCAGAAGAGTTGCCCATCTCCCTGGAGCGTATTCAAGATGTTCTGTGTATAAGTGTACTCCATCACAGAAGAAGAAATGTCTGACAAAAAACAGAGCTCTTCAACCCCTAGCAGGAGTTCACTGGCCCTTCCTGTGACCCAGCAGTGGTGGATATCAGATACGATGCTGGCGCCAACTTCCAGTTCTCCTCACCAAGCTGCAGAAACACACATCCACTCTTATCCCAACTTTGAGAAGCTCGCCCTCATGGGCATTGCTGCAAATCAGCTCCTCCAATTTGAGTGCTTCGTGGTAACCTCAGGAAAGAACATACACTAGGATGCAAATGCCTTGGCAGTCATTGGGGTTTGCACTGTGCGGAAAGCAGAGAGAGCCGTGACAGAAAGGCTCAGGCCAGTGAGGATTTTGGAAGAGAAATGAGGAAATGTTTTCACTTCCTGCTCTATCCATGAGGATTATGTTTTCTTCACAAGATGAGAAAGACACTTTACCCAAATGAAAAATCTTTTTACTTATGTGATGGCTAACGTTCCCTTTGAAATCAACAATAATTTATTACTTCTGAGAAAATAAATCCACCATCCAGAAGTTCTCAAGCAGAAAAGCAGCTGTGAAGTTTAGGGAAACTAGGGGCTCAGAGTTCATCACCTATCAGTGTGAGCTACGAGCAATGGAGTTTTCAAGTTGCCGCCCACTGAAAGCTGCTGGGTGCTAAGAACTTCTGAAACCAAGCCCCAGAAGTTCATCACATGGACTATGATCTACCTCAGGGTCTTGTACTGGGGCCATCACTACCATACACCTCCGGGTGCAGAATTGCATTTCCCAATCAAATAAGTGAACCTGAAACAAAGTGAGAGTAATAGCAATTGATCCAAGTTACCCATCTCTATTAAAGAACGTTTTACTCTGATTATTTGAGTTGTTAGCCTAAACCTTAAGATTTTTTGATTTGTGTAAATCCTCAACAACAGGATTGTGTCTATGGAAAGTACCTGCTGAGACGACAACCTGAAATACCCTTTTATATTACTATTTTTAAAAATATGCACCTTGCAGAAGTGTCCTCTCCTCAGGATTTTGAATCCTTGTCCTCTGGCTGCAGCTTTAGGAAATCTATGTGCTGAGCAGACAAGCCACTGGGACACAGAGTATTACACATGACGGCTCATTTATCTTGCTTTGAAACAGACACATGAACTAAATCTGCCATCATGTTATACTGCTGACTTCTGTGGGGCTGCCCTATTGTAACATAAGGGGAGATTTGGCCCCTAGAATTTAGATGCTTCAGTGCAGAAGTATACACCATCACACTCATTTTAAATAAGCAGTCACCCAAACTAAAACCCTAAATGGGAAATGCCCAGATGTTGAGAAAGTGTGACCTTTTGCAGCTTGGGTCTCTCTCTAGCTTAAATTCTTGTGGGATTTGAAATAAAGAGGGAATGAAGATAGCAAAATATTGATTAAAATGGGTGTAACCTGCTGCTCAGTATCAGGCAACAGCTCCCAGAGAAAGAATTTTAAAAATTCCAAAAATCAAAGTTTAAACCATCAAACCCTAATGCTGAACAAACAGCCTCTGTGCATTGACAGCAGTGTCCATGACCCTAAATGGCTTGGCATTGTAACCGCCCCTGTTGCAAAGGAATGCATCGACGGCTGTGGAGCGCCAACGCCTTGGCACACCAGTCCTCAGCGGGTATGGTCGTGTGCTGGGTGTACCACAAGCTCGGAGGCTAGGGCTGTATGTGCTTCAGGCACTAAGCCCTTCATAGTCCCCAAAACACTACTCACACCTTTGTGTAACAGGATTCCTTTGTATGGGGGCTACCAGAAATAAATAGTGCAAACGCTCTCACAGCACACTTGGCTTTAACAGTCACAATCATTCCAGGGGCATGAAATACCAGTGACACCACTCTGTACAGTCCTCCTGCGCTCCAGCTGCAGCTAGTACTGGCTCCCTGCAGCTACAAGGCATGTCACTGTCATGCTCTCAGGCTCTCCATTCCATCTATGACCTGCTACACCTGATCTCACACAGCCTCTGGCTCCCTCCTGAACCTGGTCCTCTCAGAACCCTGACAGCACTTCCCTCTTCTGTGCTGGCGGGATTATGGAGCCCTCTTACCGCTGCATGTTGCACTGGGTGGTAAAAGCACCCAGCGATGAACTAGCATGTCTGGTACAAATCCAATTATTTCCTAGGGTGGTGCCTCTCTCTTTCTTGGAGCTTGTGGCTGCAGATTGTAGCCACTGGGACAACTTTTGGCAGTAAGTCTATCATCTGGCCAGCAGATAATTGGGAGCTAGATGCTGCCTGATCAGAGAGGCCTTGAGGAACCGGAGTTAGGGTACATCAAGAATTAGTTATGCTAAATCCTGTGTGACCTCACAGCAGCAGGATTGATTAATTCACTGTCCAGCCCAGCTCAGCTCTGACTCCAGACAAGGCCAGTCACTTCATATGCACTTGCCAGCTCTGACATCAGGCACACAGTATCAGTCTAGGTTTTGTATGGTCTACCTGTTATCACAGAGGTTGGGAAAAAACTACCCTGGTAAAATTACATAGGAAACAGAAAAAAGCTAATGCTGTAATTATTGATCTGGTGTAATAACTGGCTGACGATGCATCACCTCTTTAAGGAACACACAGCTGGGCAGTGCAAACAAATATGTGCAATACCCCTAACAAACATTTCTTCTGATCTCATTGTTATAACCCTCATTTCCCTTCCCCATACCCTTTGTCCTCTTATGTGGAGTTAAGTCTAATTTAGTTTATAATTTCCTGTAGGCAGGGACATGTCATTTATACCCTATGTCTATGGTACTGTAGGAATAACCAGTGCCCATGTCCATTTAGATTCATATGAACAAAGCTAACATTTGCAGGAGCTGAACAGAAAAAGGGACATCAGTATGGGCAAAAGTAAATACATTTAAAAAAATAATCATCAAGTGATTTCTCATAGGAAAGTTTTGCAGCATTCAGCCATTTATGGTATTTATATTTGATCTTTTTTTTAAAAAAAAATCACACTATTCACAATGATTTGTGAGTTTCATGTGGTTAATGATCTGGGCTGGGATTCAGGAGATCTGGGTTCAGTTCCTGGCTGAGTCACAGACTCCGTGTGTGACTCTGAGCTAGCCACGTTCCACATCTGCAAAACTGGGATAGGTTTCAGAGTAGCAGCGTGTTAGTCTGTATTTGCAAAAAGAAAAGGAGTACTTGTGGCACCTTAGAGACTAACAAATTTATTTGAGCATAAGCTTTCGTGAGCATCTGATGAAGTGAGCTGTAGCTCACGAAAGTTTATGCTCAAATAAATTTGTTAGTCTCTAAGGTACCACAAGTACTCCTTTTCTTTTTGCGAAAACTGGGATAGTTGCTCTTCCTTTCTCCCACCCTTTCTCTGTCGTGTCTACTTAAATTGTAAGGGCAGGTACGGTCCTTCACTATATGTACGTACAGAACCCAGAACAATAGGGTCCTGAAGTCAGCTGGGGGCTCCAGGTACCACTGGAATACAAGTCCTCTCTCTATACCCAGAATAAGTGTAATGTTGACAGTAGCACTGCAGACTCCTTCACATGACCCTGTCATTACTCATATTTTATATTTGTATTATGGTAGGGCCTAAAGGGCTCCTTCGTAATCACTGGGGAACACTCCTCTAGTTAGATACCGTTCCTGCCACTAAGAATCTAAAGAGACAAAGCATGGAAGGAGAAGTGATTTGCTAAAGGTCACATAGCAGGAAGAGATTTGAGTCCCAGACCAGTGCCCTATATAGTGGGCCAAACTGCTGCCCACCTTCTCTAGAGGCAAATATAGCCCCGGAAGATCATTCCTGGCCGTCCCTGCATGCATGGCCATAGAGCAGGGGCATCAATATACTACACAGTTGAATTTCTTTAGCATCAAGAACCTTTTCAAAAAAGTCATCAGCAGTTAATGATGCCCACTGAAAATGACTGGAGGTCAGGTTTGCATGACCAGGAGATCAACTAAGGAGTATAGTTCTACATGGGAAATCCTTGCTGGAGCTGAATGGAGGTTCACCAGGGCAAAGGAGATCACAGTTGCTCACATTTCTGCATAGGGGCTGAGCGTTACTAGATTTTGACACCTTAAGAAGTTTATGATGACAGCACTCAGCAGAAACCTGCCTCATCATTGGGATCATTCTAACATGAGCAACTCCTGCAGTGCAAGCTGATGGGGGCCACAAGCTTTCTCCTCGGCGCATGTATCCAAGTCCTCAGGTGGCCCATATACTTATTGTCTTACCTGGGCTTGTGGAACCCAATATGCAAAAAAAAATTAATCTGCTTCATGCAAAGACCAGCCACAAATGGCCCACAAGAAATGGGAGCTCTTCAGTAGCCTGCAGGAGTTGGCAGGTCCCTCAGGGGAGCTGGCGCTGCTGGAGATTGGCTGTGGTACTGGAGCCAACCTCCAGTTCTACCTGCTCACCAGCAGTGACCTGCACTGACCCCAACCCCAACTTTGAGAAGTTTCTTATCAGAAGTATTGCTGAGAATTGGCACCTTAGGTTTAAGCACTTTTCAGTGACCTGTGCCATGTAGCTGATGGCTCTGCAGTTGTAGTGGTCTGCATCCTGGTGCTGTCCTCAGTGCCTGTGTAGTGAAGGTGCTGAAAGAAGTTTTACTAATACTCAAGCCAGTCAATGTCTTCTTGGAGATAGGCTATGAGGAGGGGAATATTCTCAGTTCCTCACCATTCAACCTTGAAAAGTTACTTTAATTCCTTGCGGTTTATTTTAGGGGGATGATAATTAATCTAAAATGGCCAAAAATCTTGCATTTAAGGGCCAGCTTTTCCAGAAGAGCTCAGCACTTGGCAGCTTCATTCAGAACATGGGAGAGTTCAGCTCCTTTGGAAATCTGGCCCAAAATAAACAGACAATGATAACTTAAAACTGCCCTTTGAAATTCATGGGAATGGTTCTGACCAAAAATTTTAGAAGTGACTAGTGATTTTAGGTGCTTCAGTTTTTGGTTGCCCAACTTAAGACACCTTAAATGGCCCAATTTTCAGAATGATGGCTGCTCATTGCTGTCTGCAAAAACCAGGCTCCTTTAAGGAGCCTCAGACTAAGCAGCCAAAACCAGACACACACACACATACAAAAGAGATCACTAGTCACTTTTACAGGTTTAAGCCTTTGCCTGTTACAATGTGGACCAAAATGCCCCAAATGATGCAGAGTCAAAACACTGGAACCACATCTCCTGATCACCTGACCAGTGTTTTGGCTCCAAAACCATCATCAAAAAGGAAGCCATTGCCTTCAGGGGAGAAAATATCATCCTGCCTGAGGTTTGCACATCCCTGTTTAATTCGATTTTATTCTAATAGATGAAGAATAATGTACTTGTGCTACTTTGTAAGTCTCCATCACAAACTCTAGATCACCCGCACTAAAGGAGTCGTAACTTTTTGTGTGTAATTATAAAATTCAGCATGAACTACTACAGCTGACACTCTCTAGCCTGGGATCCAGCCAATGGGGACCTGTGACATATACTCACCAACGGTTACAGATGCTCATGGTAACAAGGGTGCCGGCCTTCATGAAGAAGATGAGAACTTAAAGTTACAGCATTGCCAGCCCCGGAGAATATAAGTCTTTTCCTTATCCATAACACAAGTCCAATTAGCATATCCAATCCTTGGCCATCAGCAAGGATGCCAGTCTCTTTTACAGATGTGGTCGGAGCACAGGCCTGATTCATTGCCCACTGAAATTAAAGGAAATCTTTCCACCAACTTCAGGTCCCAGGAGTACAGAACATCTGAGTTCCCATGATAGCTCTGACACAGACTACCTTTGTGATCTCAGGCAAGGCACTTCACTTCTGTGTCTGTTTCCATAGCTTTAAAAATGGAATAATAATTGCCTGCTTTGCTCTGATGGTTAAAAAAGGGAAGAAGGAGGATCCTGGGAACTACAGGCCAGTCAGCCTCACCTCAGTCCCTGGAAAAATCATGGAGCAGGTCCTCAAAGAATCAATCCTGAAGCACTTACATGAGAGCAAAGTGATCAGGAACAGTCAGCATGGATTCACCAAGAAAAGGTCATGCCTGACTAATCTAATCGCCTTCTATGATGAGATTACTGGTTCTGTGGATGAAGGGAAAGCAGTGGATGTATTGTTTCTTGACTTTAGCAAAGCTTTGGACACGGTCTCCCACAGTATTCTTGTCAGCAAGTTAAGGAAGTATGGGCTGGATGAATGCACTATAAGGTGGGTAGAAAGTTGGCTAGATTGTTGGGCTCAACGGGTAGTGATCAATGTCTCCATGTCTAGTTGGCAGCAGGTGTCAAGTGGAGTGCCCCAGGGGTCGGTCCTGGGGCCGGTTTTGTTCAATATCTTCATAAATGATCTGGAGGATGGTGTGGATTGCATTCTCAGCAAATTTGCGGATGATACTAAACTGGGAGGAGTGGTAAATACGCTGGAGGGCAGGGATAGGATACAGAGGGACCTAGACAAATTGGAGGATTGGGCCAAAAGAAATCTGATGAGGTTCAACAAGGATAAGTGCAGGGTCCTGCACTTAGGACGGAAGAACCCAATGCACAGCTACAGACTAGGGACCGAATGGCTAGGCAGCAGTTCTGCGGAAAAGGACCTAGGGGTGACAGTGGACGAGAAGCTGGATATGAGTCAGGAGTGTGCCCTTGTTGCCAAGAAGGCCAATGGCATTTTGGGATGTATAAGTAGGAGCATAGCGAGCAGATCGAGGGACGTGATCGTTCCCCTCTATTCGACATTGGTGAGGCCTCATCTGGAGTACTGTGTCCAGTTTTGGGCCCCACACTACAAGAAAGATGTGGATAAATTGGAGAGAGTCCAGCGAAGGGCAACAAAAATGATTAGGGGTCTGGAACACATGAGTTATGAGGAGAGGCAGAGGGAACTGGGATTGTTTAGTCTGCGGAAGAGAAGAATGAGGGGGGATTTGATAGCTGCTTTCAACTACCTGAGAGGTGGTTCCAGAGAGGATGGTTCTAGACTATTCTCAGTGGTAGAAGAGGACAGGACAAGGAGTAATGGTCTCAAGTTGCAGTGGGGGAGGTTTAGGTTGGATATTAGGAAAAACTTTTTCACTAGGAGGGTGGTGAAACACTGGAATGCGTTACCTAGGGAGGTGGTAGAATCTCCTTCCTTAGAAGTTTTTAAGGTCAGGCTTGACAAAGCCCTGGCTGGGATGATTTAATTGGGGATCGGTCCTGCTTTGAGCAGGGGGTTGGACTAGATGACCTCCGGAGGTCCCTTTCAACCCTGATATTCTATGATTCTATGAAAAATCACTGTCAAATATTTCATATTACTAATGTCACGTCCCATGACAAATGCTTATATAGTGCATTCTCAAATATGTTGCTCTAATGTACTGCAACTTCCTTAGCCTAAACAGCTTTCTGTCAGGACCAAAAGTGGATTTTGCCGTTTTTTTCCCCTGTTTTCTTTTAGATTCCCTTGGGTACATTTTATATGGTGATGCTACAGACATACAAAATGTGCTTATAAAGTTGGGGGAAATAATCAGCACTGCTGCATCATGTGTATTGTTTTCTTCATTTCCCACTAGGGGGCACCGTGAGGGTGAACTTCATTGATTTGAGACTCATTTATGGGGGAACATCAACACATTATCTCTCATCATTTTGAAACTCCTTGCTATTGTTATGATTTGTCAAGGAATGGCTGATACCAAAACTGTGTTCTTGAAAGGTTAGATACCTCTCCTGCATTAACCCTAAAGGTAGGAGAGATGTTGAGGAATATGGGGGCACAAACTGAACATCTGATTTTTCTCCACAGGGAGAATGGACACATCTAATTTATACAGAGGAATGGAGAGGGGAGAGACTAATGTGAACGATTTAATGTCAGCAAAGCAAGAAAAACTAGGCATGAAACAGACATTGAGGGTTATGAAAATGGAGAAGTGGACAAGAAAGAAATGCTGCAACACATAGAAAGAGACTTGACCAGGAAAACTAAAGAAGACTATGATATATTTAAAGAGATAGTTACAGAAATACTGAAAGCTGTTCATGTCACCAGCAGGGGTAAAAAAGAAAGCTCTCTTCATGGCAAAAAAAGAAAGAAGTGGTTTCCCCATCAGTTACAAGGCAGTTTTGGAGTCCAGCAGCTGAACTGCATGAACTACAAGTGACCAATCCTATGGGACACTTACATTCCTAAATACACAAAACAAGAAGAGCAGAGAAGGTCACTGGACCATGAAGAGAAAGTCTAATGAGCAACAAGATGATACATAGTGGCCCCTGTCCACAGTCATGCCAGATGCTGGAAACAGTGAAGCTATAGAAAATTTCATGGCTGGACAGGTTATATAATCTAGAGATATCTGAAGAGATTGCTGTAATCCAACAGATTTCTAATAGCACTTTGAACTCCTGGGTGTAATTTCGAGTCCTTATACAGACATGCTGAGTGCTGTCAAATGAACTCACACAGAAAAATGATTAAAGATAAAAACACATCATATCACCTGTGGGTAAACACTTTTCACAAAGCAATCACTCTATGGGCTTGTATACACTGACACTTTACAGCGCTGCAACTTTCTCGCTCAGGGGTGTGAAAAAACACTCCCCTGAGTGCTGCAAGTGTCAGTCCTGTAACATGCCAATATAGACAGTGCACCAGCGCTGGGAGCCATGCCTCTCGTGTCGGTGATTTTATTAGAGTGCTTGGAGAGCTCTCTCGCAGTACTATGCTGCGACTACACAAGCCATGTTAAAGCACTGCCGCGGCAGTGCTTTAGCGTTGCCAGTGAAGACGTGCCCTATATCTGACCTCACGGTCTCTTTCCTCAAAGGAAGCCTGCACAACACCTTCAAAAGACATGCATGGGAGCTGTTAGTATGTTAGTAAATGGTAACCCTTAGTCCTTTTTTCTGTATTTATGATTCATTTATATATTAACTATTCTTTAGAATTGCTATATTAAAAAAGAATATGTTGAATTCTAAGGCCCAGAACAGTGGTCCTTGTCCAATAAGTAACCCTATTCAGGAATTAATCTATAGCATCTTCATGTCTATAAAACTCCAGATAATCTGGGAAACCATCCCCTTAATATATAAATATAATATTCACATGCACATATATGTAGCTGGGAAACTGATAAGAGATTATTGTTATAACAGATGTTTTCTGTTGGGCAGTCAACAGGGCAGAATGATTATGGGGTAAGGAAGACCCACTGAAATATATTATCTTGAAGAATTTTTAATCCTCTCAGCTGTAAATAATCATGCCTTCACACATACATCAGTACACTGAGAATGTACAGAAATGACATCAGAACGTATGTTTCTTCCGGCAAAGAGAGCTTTCTTTGTTTCAAAACCCTCTGTAATAACACTGGTGTGGGAACCTAGTTGGGGAATGAAAACTGTCGCGTCTCTCCAGTTCCAGTGAAGAAGAGAGACCTAATTCTTGATCTTACAACAAATTATGGTAATTTATTTATTCTTTCTGTATAGTGCGGTACAAATCTTTGATTAAATAATTCCAATTGAGCCTGTTATTCGACAATCATGAGTCATCATTAACTCAGACACGCAACAGAGCTTAAATTCATAACTTTGCTAGATACTAAGAAGCATGGACTGAACAGAGACACTGGATTTATGGCTCATTACAACGATCTGTAACCCACTTAAACCTCTCCACCAGCCTGTCCCACCTCCCCCATGACTGGAGAAGTGTTAACAGGCCACTTCACCATGAATGGTACCTTGACATAAGTGTTAATTGATTGACTTATGCTATCAATTAATTGATTGATTCACTTATGCTAAATAATCCATTCCACCTTGTATTTATCTGTGACATTCTGAGTACATTTTGTATACCTGAAGAGCTCTGTGTAGCTTGAAAGCTTCTCTCTCTCTCTCTCTCACCAACAGATGTTGGTCCAATAAAAGATAGTACCTCACCCACATTGTCTCGCTAATATCCTGGGACTGACATGGCTATAACAACACTTCATATATGCCCTTGGAACAGTCATTTAATCAAACAGTGCCTTCCACTCCCTCTATAAAATGAGGATACCTAGCATATGTGAGGGGCTAGGAGGATTGGTGTATTCATAGAATCAGAGGCGATGCATGGGGGGTGGGGAACATATGGGGTCACACCCCCTCCCTGCAAATTTCTGTCAAGGTTCATATATATATTTGGGGGGAGTGGGTTCAAAATATGTTTCCACACACACACACACACACCCTATCAACAGTTATGTGTCACCTCTGCATAGAATCATAGAAATGTAGGGCTCGAAGGGACATTAAGAAGTCAAAGTCCAGCCCCCTGTGCGGTGACAGGACCAAGAAAACCTAGACCATCCCTGGCAGGTGTTTGTCCAACTTGATTTTAAAAATTTCCAATGATGGGGATTCCACAACCTCTCTTGGAAGTCTGTTCCAGAGCTTTACTACCCTTATAGTTAGAAACTTTTTCTTAATCTCTAACCTACATCACCCTTGCTGCAGATTAAGCCCATTACTTGTCCGACCTTCAATGGACACAGAGAACAATGTTCTTTATAGAAGCCCTTACATATTTGTAGATTTATCAGATCCCCCCTCAATCTTCTTTTTTCCAAACTAAATATGCCAAGCTTTTTTAAGCTCTTCTCATAGGTCAGGTTAGGTTTTCTAACCTTTTATCATTTTTGTTGCTCTCCTCTGGACTCTCTCCAATTTGTCCACATCTTTCCCAAAGCACGGCCCCCAGAATGGACACACCACTCCAGGTGAGGCCTCACCAGTATCAAGTAGAGCAGGACAACTACCTCCCATGTCTTACATATGACACTCCTTCGAATACACACCAAAATATTAACATTTTTTGCAGCTGCATCACATTGTCGGCTCCTATTCGTGATCCACTATAACCCCCAGATCCTTTTCGGCAGTATTACCATTAAAACAGTTATTCTCCATTTTTATTTTTTCCTTTTTAAGTACTTTGCATGTGCTCTCTTTCCCCACTAAATAGAGGACACTATGTTCTCATGCCACAGTGTATCCAATATAATGGTGCTCTAAAAGTAGGCAGTGTTATGACAATACAGCACCCTCCATACAGGCTTGTCCAGAATGTGCTTGAGGTCTGGAATTGCTGCTTCCTACTGACAATGGGCTCAGTCCTGCAAGGTGGTGAGTGCTCTGGCCCACTTCAGCAAAGCACTTAAACCCCTGCTCAGCTTTCAACTCGTGAGTAGTAGCATTAGCTTCAGTAGGATGACTCCTATGTTTAAAGTTAAGCACATACTTAAGTGCTTTGCTCCACCAGGCCACAGCACCCAGGACCTTGAAGGATTGAGTCCAACATTATGTAAGCAAACAAATCGATTTCTATCCTCACTGCATCCCGCTTCAGTTGTGCTTGTAGGAAGAATTATGACTAAACAATGCTCTGTCTCTTTAAGATATAATTAGGAGGGCAGCCAGCTGGAGAAACCAGATATAACCAGTTCAGCGTGAGTCAGTTGGCCAGGAGAGCGAGAAGGAAATGCTCAGTAAAGTTGGAACACAGCAGCGGCTTCGGTGGTGTTTACAGCCGGGATTGAGGATTCTTGCATTCTCCTCTCTGCACTGATGGTGCTGATCCCTCTCCTCCAGCGATGCATCCAGCTCCTCACCCTGCCTGTCTACCTGCTCTGGTATCTGGGCTTATGGGACCCCCTCTGTAAGAAGATCTTCCCATATGTCATGGCCAAGTGCTCCACTATCTACAACCGCAAACTCTTCCAACAGAAACAGGACCTGTTCAGCAACCTGGGGGAGTTTGCAGGCCCTTCGAGGGAGCTCAGGCTGCTGGAAATAGGCACAGGCACAGGCGCCAACTTCCAGTTCTACCCACCCGGATGCCGGGTGACATGCACTGATCCCAACCCCAACTTTGAGGGGTTCCTCCTCAAGAGCATTTCTGACAGCCCACACCTCCGGTTTGAACGGTTCATGGTGGCCTCCGGTGAGGACCTGCACTCAGTGGCTGACGACTCCATGGATGTGGTGGTTTGCACCTTGGTGCTGTGCTCGGTGCGCAGCATCGAGCAGGTCCTGAGAGAAGTCTTGCGAGTGCTCAGGCTGGTGAGTATGAATACCATTGGGGGGGATGCTATTTTGTTTATGGGCCAAGCTGTGCCATGCAAAGAAATGCCTTGTGGGAGTGTGTGGGGAACCACCTGCCCAGAGACGCATCCCTCCCCCGAGTGGCCTAGTGTGCAGGGGTAAAGCCATGACCCACCTTCTCCCCTCCCCCTTTGGAGATATATGCTGCAGGGATAGCGAGAGGGAGACATCCCTTTGTTCCCCTACGAGCAGAGACTCCAAATGCCCACCGGATGGGCTAGTCACAATCCAATCCTTCATCACCTACAGCATTTATTTGTATGTGTTTGCCTGGAAGCCAGCAGTTTTCTGAACAGAAAGGAAAACAGACAGAACCAAGCCACCCACCTTCATTTCCTTTGCTGTGTCACTTAACACCATTTCAGTGTTTATCACACACACTTATAAGATGGCTATCGTTGGGCTGTCTTGACTTACTTTATGTGGCTAACATCCAAATAAAAGCCAATACAACATTCTCTCCCTTGTTCCTGTAAGGAGACAGACCTGACCAGCTAGTGAGTTGCTTAGGCTTAGCTATGACTGAATCAACTTTAAAAAAAATCACAATGGTGCTGATAATGAAAACAGGCTCATCTGTTCCACTCCTGTTAACAGGCAATTCAAATTTTGGTTCACATGCACTAGCACAATGCTGCAATGATTGGAGTGCAAACCCTACATAGCAGGGGGATAGTTACATTCAAACAGCTGTTCGCTTAAAATTCTTTTAAGCCACAAAAGCACTAGATGGTTTAGCTTGGTTAAAACATGCAAGCATGCTACAAATTATTCATAAAGCATCTTATCTGAAGTCCAAACTATCCGACTATATCCCTTAATGGACTTGGTGTCAAATATTCAGAAGCACCTAAGTGACTTCAGGACCTATGTTCCTCTTAGACACCTAACTTATTTCAGTGCTTCTGAAAATGTTACCCTTTATTTCCCACCCCCCTTTAAGCTTAAGAATCAAGCACAAATGTGCCATCTTTCTAGTCCATGGATCTCATAACACATAGCTAAGAAGTGGGCTCATACAATTGCCATTGTCTGAATGTGGAAGTGAAACTGCAAGTAACTTTCTCATTAAGATGAAAGTTATCACACTCTTACCTGGCAGGCTGAGCAGCAACCGAGCTGGAATTCTACCTGGCTGAACCTTTGCTATTTTTCCTAATTAAGGTGAGAGGGAATTAAAAATAAGCCATTGCCTTTGTAGTTCTGGCAGTTGAATTCTGTCACCATGCAGAGCAGGAGTGGCAAAACTATAGTACAACCTGACGGCTAGAACAGCTGGCAGCCTTGTTACATGAAACCCACTTGTTAGAGGGAAATTGGATGGCTGTTCTGGTGCCCTACCCGCAAGTGTTCTTACTGCAATGCTCACTGTTCATCCAATAGCCCAGAATTTCCAGTACTCCTGTTCTCTGAACCTTTGTTCAGCAAAAGATGGGAACTCAGGAGGAATTCTGAAGGAACACCCTCACTTCAAACAGAGCTCAGGAGTGTGTGATTTCAGTGACTCTCAAACAGGCTGTAGGGACTTCATGATAACATAGGACACATCTGTCGAGAGTAGAGCAATGAATGGAGGGGTGGGTGGCTGTGCATTTTGAGGGGGTGGAATCCCAAGCTGAGCAGGAAGTTTAGTTTAAATTACCCAGCACTACTCCTCTTTCACTGCCAGCTTTTCTTCTCCCCAAACTCACTCTCTCTCTTTACTAACAATATTGCCTGTCAGCACATGCCTGCCAGATGCTCTGGACCCTGCAGCATTACTAATGTATTTGTAGATATCCCTTGGACTGCACTATTCTGCGTCCTGTAATATCTATGTCCAACTAAGTTAATGCTGTATATTCACTGATAACCTCATTGCTTATTGCTTTTAGTATCTCACCCTTGGACCTCGTCTACATGGGCAACTTTGTTCATTATAACTTAAGATGTAAATTTAAATAGATATAGTTATACCAGTATGACACTCTTATTCTGGTGTAACAATGCCTTTTTTGGCTTAACTCAGTGGTTTTCTACCTGTGTTCCACAGACCCCTGGGGGTCTACAGACTAGGTCTAAAATTTCCAAAGGGTTAGGGTTAGGGTTCAAAATGTGTTAGGGATCCACAAATTAAAAAAAGGTTGAAAACGACTGGTTTGGCTTATATCACTTGGGAACAGGCAGTGATGAGCTGCCAAAATCTTAACAACTGGTTCCCTCCTCACCGCACGAGGGGGTCGTTGCCCCCCCGTCCCCCAGGACTCCTGCCCCATCCAACCCCCCGCGTTCCTTGACACCCCCCCCCGAACTGGGCAGGAGGGTCTCGTGGGCCACTGTAGTGGGTGCCCACCCCACCCCTAAGAGCCAGAGGAACCTGCCGGGGGGCGAGGTGGGGAGTCCCAGTGATGCTTACCTGGAGCAGCTCCCAGGAAGCATCCAGCAGGTCCCTCTGGCTCCAAGGGGCGGAGTAGCGTAGCTGGGGAGGAGCAGGGGGAGCGGCTGCTCCCCCCATTGATCACATTAAAAGTGGCGCCTTAGGCGCCGACTCCGTGCGTGCTCCGGGGCTGGAGCACCCATGGGGAAAATTTGGTGGGTGCAGAGCACCCACTGGCAGCTCCCCGTCCTGCGCCCGACCCCAGCTCACGTCAGCTCCTCCCCTGAATGCACCGCCGCCCCCTCCCCCCCCCGGCTTCCCATGAACCAGCTGTTCGGCGGGAAGCTGGGGAGGGCTGAGAAGCACGCGGTGGCTTCACACTCAGGCCAAGGGTGGCGGAGGTGAGCTGGGGCGAGGAGCAGTTCCCTTGCATGCTCCGCCCCCCCCCCCCCCCCGGTTATCTGCTGCGGCACAGGTGGCCCTCCTCACCCCCCCACCCCAGCTCACCTCCGCCTCCCTGGGCCTGAGTGCGAAGCCGCCGCCTGCTTCTCAGCCCTCCCAGGCTTCCCGCGCGAACAGCTGATTCGTGGGAAGCCTGGGGGGGGGGGGGCGGAGAAGCAGAGCGGGGCGGCGTGTTCAGGGGAGGAGGCGGAGCGGAGGTGAGCTGGGGCCGGGGGTGGGGCGGGGAGCTGCCGTTGGGTGCTCTGCACCCACCAAATTTTCCCCTTGGGTGCTCCAGCCCTGGAGCACCCATGGAGTCGGCGGCTAAGGCGCCACTTTTGGCCGGTTAAATTTAGAAGCCCTTTTAGAATCGATTGTCCCTCGCAGAACAACCGGTTCTAAAAGGGCTTCTAAATTTAACAACCGGTTCTAGCGAACCGGTGGGAACCTGCTCCAGCTCACCACTGGGAACAGGTTTAAGCTCAACTGAAAAAAAGCTACTAAGGAGTGTCCACACAAGGGGGGGGGGGGGGTTTAACCTGTGTAACTGGTAGAAGTTTCCCATGCAGACAAGGCCTTAGCCTTGGTTGTGACTATAAAGAACATTCATTAAGGCAATCCAAAACATTGTTTTCATTGTGGAGCTAAACTACAAGGTGGGGAAAAAAACATGTACAGCAACTTCCTCACTAAGGGGTGAAAAATTCAAATCAGAATCCGTAACTCTTACACCAGCCTCCACTAAAAACAGCCTTGAATGTTCTGAATAAGTTTGCTCTCAGCACTAGCTCTGCTACTTATCCAGTGTTTTTAATCACTGGAATATGCTGTACCAGATCTACTCTCCAGCAGTGGATGCAGTGAAGCAGTTGTGCAGCTCACAAGACTGCCAATGAAGTGAATGCCTCATTCTTGACTAGTGGCACCTGCCTCACCGTGCTATATAAACATCAGTGAATTAACCCTCACCACTTGGAGGGTATGGTAAGTATTCTGATCAACCCCATTTTACAGATGGAAAAACTGAAATACCGGAAAGTTAAGTGATTTGCTCAAGGGAGCATAAGGCAGTAGTGCCAGAGCTGGGAACAGAATCTGAAAGTCCTGACTCTTAGTCACAAGAGCATCCTTCCCCTTCCACATGGAACTCAAACCTTTCTGTAGTCATGTAGCTTCCCCAAATAGTATTTTTAAAGTCTTAGAGGAGTGAAATAAGACAGAATGAGAACATGGTGGAATGCTGACTGGCCTCCATGGATAATTGATAATGGGTAGCAGTTTCTGAAAACATAATAGTTAGAAGTGAGCCTGAAGCAAACATGGCCAGAATGTGGGGAGTTTGATCCAAGAGTTGTGTCTCCAAAGTGGAAGGGAGATGTTGGTGATTTTAAGAGCCTTTGTTTGTTCCTGAAGCTTTTTGATTGCTTTGTTTCCCAGGGTGGTGCTTTGTATTTCTTGGAGCATGTGGCTGCAGATCATTCCAGCTGGGGCTACTTTTGGCAACAGATCTACAACCCAACCTGGAGATATTTGGGAGACGGGTGCTGCCTGACCAGAGAGACCTGGAAGGACCTGGAGAAGGCAGGGTTCTCGGAACTGAAGTTGCGGCACATAGACGCCCCCATGTCCTGGAACCCTACTCGTCCCCATATAATTGGATATGCTGTGAAATAACTAACTCCATGCACCGAGAAACAAGTTCACTTAAGCACTGTGGTTCCTTCCAATTCCTAGGGGTATTTACCCCTGAATAGCGGCCTTATAATGTCAAAAAGAAAAGGAGGACTTGTGGCACCTTAGAGACTAACCAATTTATTTGAGCATGAGCTTTCGTGAGCTACAGCTCACTTCATAGCTCACGAAAGCTCATGCTCAAATAAATTGGTTAGTCTCTAAGGTGCCACAAGTCCTCCTTTTCTTTTTGCGAATACAGACTAACACGGCTGTCACTCTGAAACTTATAATGTCAGAGCAATACTTATTTAGCAATTAGCTGCCCAGCCAAATTGCCTTGGGTTTATGAGAATAACAGGGAAAATTTACTGAGCATCCATAGCTTATCCTAACTATGGTGTCAGGTTTGTCCATATGCCAGTCAGGCTCCTCCCAGGTTTTAGACAAAGCTCTGGTCACAGTGGTCAGCATTTTTCACTGACTGTCCTGCTAGTTTTTGTGGATCACATTTTAAAGCACTGATCATACCCTGTTCATCATATACAGAGCCTCGGTGCCTAAGTCAAGCTTTGTGGATCTCAGTGTTGTTCCTGTGACTTTCTGGGCACCATGTTGCTTGGGGTTGCAATGCCTATGTTCCTTTGGGAATCCAGGCTCATCAGTCTAATTCAGATTTGAAACAGCAATCTGCACAACGAAATGCTCCTATTATAGCAGAGTAATTAACACTAGTTAAGGCCAACAGAGTACCTTGGGGCCTCCAAGTGGCAGGGAGCTCATATCCTACTGAAAGAGAATAGAAAGAAAAACCTAAGCACCAGACATATCCACTCAGGCTGCACTGAAAGTACTTTTGATACAATTCCTTTTGTTTTGTTTGTCTTTTGTAATTGCTACAGAACCACGGTGTTGCTTCAGAGACATAGGCTTCTCAATAAAGTTGAAAATACTGTACTTTGATTATATCCTCTGCTCTGTTACCAATAGGGGGAGCAGGTAACTCATTTTTGTAAACACTAGCCCCTGTAGAGTGTTTTTTCCCAGATTAGTATAAGGCGAAATTCAGAATTTGGCCCACTAAGTCTAACCCAGGAGATCAATACTGGAACAAAGTAATTGATCAGTAATTGATAGAAAGAAAGGCAACTACAGGAACAAGACCATACGCTCGAACTTGAATAAATTTTCTGAAATTAAACAAATTTGCATCAAAGTTTCAGGTGGGACAGACTATCAATATACTATGCACTTTTATAATACTATGCACCTTGCAACCAAGGATCTCAAAGCATTTTACAAATATTGATCCCACAGACTTCCTAGTACTTCTCATTAAGGAGTTAGCAAGATTAATATTATCCATAGTTTAGAGATGAGAAGTTGAGGCACAGATGAAGTGACTCAGCCAAGGTCACACAGGAGGACAGTGGCAGGAGTAGGAATAGTACCCCATGAATCTTGTCTTCCAGTCCCATGATCTAATCTCTAGACCTCTTCTACCAGATCAGAAGCCAGGGCAGACTTCCCTTTACACATGCACTCTGATGAAACAGGCTATGAACTGCACTCTGGACAGTGCAGCTTTTGAAGGCAAGTTCTCATTCCAATACTTA